>NC_089274.1:43482074-43793740 GCF_963678975.1 Dysidea avara
ATGAAATGGTTTGCTGACTACTTGACTGCTAGGTATCATCACATCAAACATGGCTGCCAGTTTTCTGATGAAGGAGGAATCCCTCAAGGGAGTACCTTGGACCCTTTACTTTTCCTAGTGTACATGATATACCTTCCACCATCACTGAGGGAGTTTTATTGCAATATGCAGATGATACCACTCTCATTTTGCTCTGGGCCTACTTCTGCTCAGGTTGCTGCAACACTGAACTACGCATATCAACTAATGCACTTGTCAATTTCATGCCCCACCCCCAGGGGGGTGGGGGAATACAGGGGATTTGACAAATCGTGGTGTCAATTTCCCCACTACTAGGGCAAAATTGGCTGTCAAATCCCCACTATGTCCCCACCCCCATAGTAGGGGATTTGACAACACCTCAAGGATGACTAAGCGTATATTTCATGCATGCAACTATAGTAATAAACCTGCCCTGTAGCTAGTAAAATTAGAGCAAGTGCGATTTTTATTGTTTAGAAATGCAACTACCAAAAATCGGTGAATTGGACAACTGTCAATTGCCCCAGGGGTGGGGACAAGAAGCAATGTCAAATCCCCACCTGGGGTGTGGGGACGCCCGGGGGTGGGGGGGTGGGGCATGAAATTGATAAGTTCATAAAACTAATAAACACTTGGCTTGTGGACAATCGAATGCAGCTCAATGCAGGTAGGTCTTGTGTTATGTGTTTTGTTTACTTCATCAGAAGTTATCTCATTCATTGCCCGATATTACAATCAACAACATTATTTTAAAAGCTACAGGCACTCAAAAATATCTGGGGCTAATTTTGATTGCTGGTTGACTTGGAAAGATCATGTTGCCAAGATTTGTAAAAGATGTCCTATTACCTTTATCTAGTGAACTCTAACCAGCGGGTGCTCCCTGCAGAGCTTATTAAGCTCCTTTGGAGTCACTTGTTTTGTCTCATTTAAACTATGTTCTTCTAGCTTGGGGCACACCATTACACCAGGGGTACATGGAACGTATTTAGCGGCTGGTTCGACTAATTTTCAATCTCCGGATGAAATTCTACCAGCTTGTTGTATTTTGCTGCATCTGTGCTATGTACAGTGAGTATACCTCTGTCCGAGGTATTCCACTTTCCCTCCTGGAAATCACACCACCTATGGCATCAGAACTCCAGTGTATTTTGCAAATTCTACCCGTTGTCATCTGTCCTTCACTCAAAAATCATCAAGTCATTTTTAAATGTGGACATGAGAGCTAAAGAAAATTAGCACATACAACAATTTTTACATAGCATTTTTACTATCCAATCTGTAAACTTAATCTCTGTTTTTTAATTTTGTTCTTGTTTTTGTTTTGTTTTGTGTAAATTGTGTTGTCCTGCTTACTTAATTGTCCTTGTATCTGTATGTGTTTTATTTTGTTGCTCCAACAAGGAAGAACGGCTTTGCCAATTGTTGAGAGATTAAAATAATTATCAATCAATCACCAATAAAGGTCAACCATCATGGAAAAAAGTTATAATATGATACTACAAGTTGTATTATAAGTTTTACACTATACCACATATACTATACCACATATACTATACCACATATACTATCAAATTAAAGATCTCTACGCTGTTTCCTTACCACAATTGGTGGCTGAATGAAATCATTAACTAGCTAGAACATTCTAAGGAAATTACATTCTAATGTGACCTATTGTCTAGCTAATAAAAAAATTTGTCCTCCTGAGCATTGGAGCAATGCAGGGATGGTGGAGCAGGCAAAGGACTGTAGGGACTAACTTTGACAATGAAAACACAAGCATATACACTGAACAGTGGTGGATCCAGAGGGGAACACAGGGGGCACATACCCCCTCCAAAAAATTCCATACAAAAGATCAGGATACTCTAATAAAGTAGTCAGTTAAATACTCTAATAGAACAGTCTAGAATTTTTTTTGCAAATAAAATAGCTGAGCTCATACCTGTCACTGAACCCTACATGCTGCTCGTGATTGATGTGGATCACTTAGAAAGGATTTATTATTACTCTGCATCAAAAATTTTAGTCCTGATACATGTAAAATATCTATAGCTTACCTAAAAAATCTACATGTAAAATATCTATAGCTGGATGTTATTTATGATGGTCCTCAGGAAAAAATCATATTTTAGGAGTTCTGAGACAATATTTAGACAATTTCACTAGTAGTTACTTACAAAGATGACAGAGAGAGAAACAACCATTAATGGAATGATGAAAACATTGTACAAATTAACAGATGTACAAAGTAACAAATGTAGGTGAGTTAGGGACCCGCCGATTATGCTGGCATAATTATGAGCATAATAAGTGCCTGAAAGCATTGAGCATAATGCTAGTATAATAGGTAGAATATTTGTGTAATAGTATGAATTCTTGCTTATCAAAGTAGCTATCACAGAAAGATCGATATACTCTAATAGAACAGTCAGTAACTCTAATAGAACAATCATATAGCTGACTGTTCTATTAGAGTATATCGATCTTTTCTATGATATACATTTTGACAAGTAAGTTTGTGCTTCAGCCACTTATTATTTATCCATAAACTGGAAATTATTAGCAGAGCATGAGAACTGAGGCATAAATAATTGGGCACAATTTGAGCATAATAGGTAAGTATTGAGCATAAATTTAAGCATAATAGGTAAATTTTTGAGCAGTGCAGCATAGCATAATAGGTAAAATTAAGAGCATAATCGGCGAGTCCCTAAGGTGAGTCCTCGGATAATGCAACCACAAGCATGACCTAAAAAGGCCTGTGAGGCATGGCAAGGGTGTAGTCATACAAAAAATAAGTAGTTACAGATTAAGTAACTGGATTCAGCCACTCTTTATATTTTCCTGCCAGAAATATCCTCTTTGAGGATAGAATACTCTGGTGGGCAGCATCATCTAAGCAGATTACTTTTTGACTGTAATATATAACAGGGTTTGAAAATTTGATGAAAAATCCCAGTAGAGGCTGGTTGATAATGACCAAGTGCTGAAAGTTCAATGGTTTCATAGCAACTTGAGAAGTATAGTTGATCAAATTCTGCCAATAATTGCGATATTCAATGTTGGATTGTTTCCTATTGTGTGCTGATATTGCATGGATAGAGCCTAGGACATGTTAATTTAGCAATAGAAGCACCTTGTGAGTTGTAAACAACAATGTCTGGCTGATATGGAGTTGGTAGAATAGAGGGTGGAATGGTAGCTTGAGATGCTTCATAGGCTTGGTGGTTGTCCAAGTCGGCAAACACAGCCAAGTGAAAAAATTGTTCACTTTGATAAAAGCACCAAACTTGGTACAACATTTGCTTAATTCATACTATTTCCATTAAAATTACCAATCATATCATGTTCAAAGAACCTGAAAAGTAAAATCAATAGAAAATATATTAAGGAAGCCATAAAAGTACTAATACATCTGAATAAACAAGTTATATCCAAAAGCTGATCAAGGTCCAGGTCATTAGCTTACTATATGTTAAGAGGCACAAAGGTTCATGGTATACAAAGCCATAGATGTGCAATATATTATTTCTATTGGATTGTGCCTGTACTTTTAACACTGAAATATTGGCTCCATTAGAAGTGTTTAAAAACAGGTTATTTTATCACATTTTGATTTTTTTGATTGCACCTGTAAATTTGAAGTACATTCATGTGATTTAAGCTAAAATGAAGATTTTAATCCACTTGTATAGTTTCCAGACTAGCTGGAAATGGGCTTACAACCTACATTAAGGGGTGCGCTACTAATTCCTATGGCTTCACATACAAAATCTTGGCTGTGCTTGCTTTTCATCCCCTTTTGCATCAGTTGTGTTTGTGGTAATTAAAAATCACCATCTCCAGTTAGAAGTACTGACTTTATGACTCAGTTTAGTATTTTAGACCTAAAGAATGAGAATTCTACAAATTTTGGATCTAGTCTCACAGTTTTAATTCTACGCTTCTTAGACTTTGTTATCTGCTACCTATTAGTATGTTTGTAACAAAATATGGAAGTAATTTTTTGAAGTATTTTATATATCAATTGAGCTATTGAACTCTTTAAATTTTCTATGAAAAATAGTTATTTCCTCTTTTAAAGCCATAGTAGTCATTCCTAAAATCTTTTTCCATACTTTTAAAGATAATGTTATTACAAGCCACTGCAAGAATTTTTGGGGAGTTTCACAATTAGCTATATATAGGAGGAGAATCAATTTTAGTATTAAAATTACAGTGTTTTGTAACCATGCCATAATTTGTACATATTTCATCAATCAGATTTGCACTAAACAGAAGTTCAATGTCTCAACTACAACATGTGTTATTCATCAGGTGGAGAACAGTTGGTTTTACAGCTTCATATAAAACACATAATCTTATTCACAGAAGCCATAGGACATAGTTGCTTGCCCCCTTAAAAGTTTCAAAACATGCTCTAAGGCAATGATTTTGACGTACACCATATCTCAAATGATTTAGTATACCTTACTCAGCTTTCATAGAAAATTTGGTGCTTTTATCACAAAGTAAACAATTTTATCAAAATTTGCTGCTTAGCTGCTCTACTAACATGACAAATGGGCAATTGTTGAAACTACAATGAGCATAATATAGTTGTCAGAATAATATTATTATAAAGAACTGATAAGTGTAATGTTGCTGAGTCAATGTGACAGGGCAGCCATTTAATTATGCTGTTGTAGGTCCACCTCCACAAATTGACAGTAGTGGGTAGAGTATCAGAAGCAGCTCGTAAGAGAAAAGATAGCTAACCAGGATGAAAACCTGCCAGAAGTGGAGCTTTCCAGTTCAGCGAGTCACCAAATTTAGATTGACATAGCTCCTGAAGCCAGGGATCAGAAGTAGCACTGACACAAGGAAGCAGACTGAGTTTGTTCTATTAGAGTGGTTGACTTTTAGAATATCATCAATTTTTTATTATCATTGAAGGTGGAGGGGAGGGGGTTGCCCAAACTTCCCATTTCTACTGTCTATGTAAAAACATCATGTGCACCAGATTGTGTGCAGTGGTCTGATGTGTATTAAACCATACATATAGGTCACTGATTATTAATTTAATTGTTTCAGATCCCTTTCCTGTTGCTATGTCTCACTGCCTAAATTTGGACAGTTTTCACCATTATTCCATCATAACGATGCATAATGATTATATTATAAAAGTTATAAACTAACTTGCTTACATCACTAGGCATAAAGGAAGATGGGCTAAAGATTAACCCCACTGTCAGGGGAAGTGGTATCCCTTTCACTTCTAATATCAGTATGATGGTGATCAATAATACTCTAATAGAGCATACAGCTAACTAATTAAACAGTCAGGTACATGTATGATTGTAATGAATAATGAGCTGCCCACCTGCATTGGTTTAGGTTAACTTCCTGATCTGAAGCATGTCATATTTCATAACCACAACAATCACATATATACTGCATCCAAACATGGATGTGAACATTTCAAATAATATTAACTATAATAATTGTTTCTTTGACAATAAGATTATGTGGATTTACAACAAACAGCTTGCTAGTACTCAACTAATTTATATTCATTTATACTGCTTGTTCAATGAAGGTCATTATTAAGTATTAAGCTATAGTGAAATTTATACCACTGTAGCATTTCTTTTGTTATTTTTGCTGAGAGTGAGTGTGTATAAGTGGTATGATAGTATTAGTGGCACTTATAACAGTTTAAGGGAATGTACATTATGGCTGTTGAAACAACATACCTACCGCAAACACCAATATTTGATTCTATGGGAGTTTTGTATCCACACATGTCATATTTGTTTTATTCCCTTCAGTAAACCTCCAAAATTATATCACTTCACACTTTGCTGCATGCTCAATGGAGAGTGATTACTGGGTCTATCCAGAGGAACACTTGACATCATAAAGTATGTACAATTATGACAAGACTGAGGCTTTTTGTGATGCCATGTTAGAGAAATGGCTTGAGGTCTCTGCTAGTTGGAGTACTAAGTGTCATCCAGTTACCTGTTGAGTCCAGTAATCATCCTGCTGAATGAACTATAGCTGCTACACCTTGCATTTGTCCTTGTATATATAGTGGCTGAGCAGGTCTTCATAATATCCAATAGGGTGGCCATGATGAATAAGACATACAGTCTTGATGAAGACACTTACTTGGCTGCCAAATCAACCAAATAATTATACACCACTAGTTCTCATACAGCATCAAGAACACCATACTAGAAAACAAGATAATTAATTGGCAAAACTAATCCAAACAGCTGTGATATATTGACTCAGCAGCTAGTTGGCTTCCCAACAGAAGTTAGACAGTAAAGAGACAGTACAACATAATACCAGCACTGTAGGTTGCATAACCATTAACTCCATTAGAGGAAATGGACAGTCCAGTTTGTATTAATATTGAAGGTGCACCTGTAGCATAGGTAAATGTGCTCTAGATGCATGTACCTCTAGATCTGAGGCAACAAAATTTATGCTATATACAAATAAATTTATTGGGCTCAACTGTAGACTGCATCATAACATGGCACTAAACAGGATGGTGAAGAAATTACCAGTTAGCCATGTTGAGACAATAAAACGTTTATGGTTCTTTATGATTAACTATCCAATATTTCAGCCTCCATGGCCAGTTCTTACTTGCAAACTCATGATCATTATCATTACATTATCTTTCATACAGTTGCTAGCTACTTGAATTCTGCTGTTTTGTGCAAAAGAAAGTAAATGTGTCCTGCAATGGGCTCTTAATAGCAATAAGGGACAACCTATACACAACAATACCTGTGTCTGAAACAGTCATTGCCAAGGCATTCTTTATAAAATTTTAAGATGAAAGTGCCCTCATGCACAGTGAAATGTGTCATTTAATTTCTAAAGTTGCAATAGAAATTTCCCATCACAATGATAATCCATAACTCTGTAAAGTGAAACTTTTATATCAGAATGGTGTAAGGGGTAGAATACTGAAATACAGTCTTCCTGTGTTGATTCATGAATAAATAGGCTGCATGCTTGTGGTATCAAATGTAAGAATTTATAAGGATAAACACCAAGAAAAGAAAACAAATGCAATCCTTTTCCTTATCTAAAAGTTTTGATAACCACTGAACACAAGTCATAATATAACAGGTGACTGCATATGTCATCAGGGGATAAAAACTATTTTCTACAATAACAGTTGCTGTATAGAGGGAAACTTTGGCGGGGGATAACTTTGGTGAATAGCAAGCTAAATTGCACTTGGCAAAATAAACTTTGGTGAATTCAAGCTCAATCTTTAGCTATAAAGATGTTAATCCGAGGTGCTATAAGTAACTGGCTAAACTTTGGCAAAGTTGTAGCAAATCGCCTCTATATACAGTACTCTTATCCTGTCAACTACAAGATATCATAATTGTTATCAACCAAAAGCAAAAGGGTGGGATAAAAGTCAGGCAAAAAACCTACTAGCCACAGTGTTGGGTTTAATTGCTCTATCCCACTCTGTCAAAAGACTCAGAACAGTTGAACCAAGAGTTCATAATACAAGTAAGGGATCTTACTTATATTATGAACGTTTGCTGGTACTTTTAGGAGTTCAACCAAGAGTTCATAATACAAGTAAGGGAGGTTGAGCTCAGTAAGACCAATAAACACTACTGGCATGTTCAATCAGAAGAAGTGCATGGGTTACAGGTTCAATTCAAAGTCCTTTATTCAAATTTCTCTTGGGATTTAAGGATATTATATACACTTCATTTTTTAGAGGTATACAGTTTCTGTGTGACAGAATGGCTATTAGATATACCATATGTCTGTAGCCAAACTATATACTACTGGACAAATATTCATGTTCACTAATAATTTATTAATCTATTTAAAAATAAAAAAATACAGTGCAAAACTAGAAGTCCAACAACGAAAGTTAAAATAGAATCTCTACACAAAAACATGGAGTACATTACACATAGTATACTATATGTTCACTGCATTAGATTGAAACAATTCTGCTAATGTGGCATTGAACCGAGCTGCACCAACAGTTTGAGCATCTGCAAATAAAAATTCCACACATAACTTTATATTAGAGAATTTTACAGTAGCACAATAAACTATAAAATGCATCAGTATAAGTGCACAATAGTTTTTCATTTTATTATTATAACTATCATATGCACCAAAATCAGAAGCTGTTTCCTTGTTGTTTAAGAGCCATAGTTTATTTACAGCTAAATCATACTTTTAATGAAAACAAGAAACACGGAAGGTTCTGGATTAACACTAGATACAACATGTCATTATCTAAAACCTTACACAATAGCAAACAGGTCCCTTACCATTGGAGTAATACTGCTTACAACATGGTGGTACATTACTGCCATAAGTGAGGACATACTGTAGTAAAAAGTGTGGCTTTATTAAGGCATGAAAAATAGAGGGGTATACCACTCACCTGGAAGCAAACTTCAGTTGGAAAACAACGCAGATCAAGATCAAACACTGACTCAATGAACCTCCTCAATGGAATAATGTGACCTCGGCGAGCAGTCCTATAGTACAAGAATCAATACCAGCTTTACTAACACATTTTTACATGTCACCAGAACTTCATTTCTACGTGGTGCATAACATACAAAGAGCACTATATCCATTAACAATTCATTACAATGTTTTAATGTTTATATTCTGTTTCACTCAGTCTTATTATCCAATTATACATACAAAATACTTGTACTCTTACAAGTATACAAAATTTTACATTTGAGTATATTATATATATATATATATATATACGGATTATGAAGCAATGAAAAAAAATCTACTTTCACATTTGTAGGTGTGAATGTCTAGCATATTATAGGTCATGAGATATGACATTTTGAAGTTGTAGTTTTCCCATATATTGTCTATGTCTATGTGAGGGGTAATAGGTACACAATACCCTTCTGGGTAATCATATACATAATGTATGAGAATTCAAAATATGTTATATATTATGACCTATATACTCTATAGAGATTTTTTTTACCATTCGCGTCTACAATGTAAAATGATGCAAGATTTTCAAATTTGTGGCATTATCTATAATGTGATTGCCCAGAAGGAACAACTGTTGTCCCTTCACATTAGGAAAACCACATATTCATACTTACATATAATGTAAAATTTGGGTTGCTAGGGGCAACAGTTATTATGCGCATGTGTTATTATGAAAATTGTATATTCTGTGAATGCATGTGCTCTGACCATCAAATACTCAGTCACAAAGTGACCATTCTGCTTCGTGATGTTCAACCTGTTATACAGCACTACAAATGAAGAACAGTATGAGTGAAGTGCATCTGCAATCCAGTCGCTACAGAAATTATGACTGAATGTGCGTACTCTGACTGGCAATTACTGAATAACGAAGTGGAAATTTCACTTCAGTTTCAGCTATACTCCACCTACTAGACAGCATTACAGACAAGTAATGTCTCTGCAATCAGTCCAGTCACACTATGGAAATATAACACTGAAGCCATGTCACAATACTGCGAATCAACATCTACGAGGTAGCAGAGATAGAAATGGGACACAAAGGAGGACAAAGGTAAGTTCATGAGGCATGCATGCATTGGGAAAAAGGCACATCTTGGGTTGAAGCAATGTTTGACAGTGAACAAATCAAACCTGTACCCTTAACCATAACCAAGTTAACCTTGGCTAGAGGCATCAGTTAGTCAGGAAGTACTCCAAAATGGTAATTGTCTACTTGTAAGGAAAATGGTATCACACGAAACATTTTCTATGGAAGTACTAACAGGGATATAATATTGATAGAGTGCTATATTTGGCTAGCTACATCAGCTACTAATTATTTAAAGGGAATATTGTGTACAGAATTAGGTAAAACTATCGCATTACTACATGAATTACCTTTCAGGAAACATGATAAGGAAATACAGTCATAACTCTCATTCATGGGTATATTAATTATGCTTCTAAATACTGCCAATGGTAAAATCTAAGGGACTGCATCAGTGACAAAATATCCTCTTGCAACTAATGTATTGATATTGATACGTACACAGAACCCAGATACACTGTAATTTCCTGGTTGCATCCAAATACATACATATACACGTGGATGTGAAACATCACAGAAATGATTTTAGTTGCATTACAACATTGGTACTAAAACAATGAAACTATTGTAATAAATTCTTCTACAAAACAGATTTAGGAAAAGCTGCCTGTGTGTCATCTCTAAATACACAAGTATAAGAATTTAGAGTAGGGACAGTGTATAGTGCTGCAATAAAAAGTACTGAAACAAGCTGGATCGGAGTAGTACGTAATGTCCAAATACTGTAAAACAATAAGAAGTGAATATCCCTACTGTGCTACACTCAATGCACAGTAGGGATATTCACTTCTTATTGTTTTACAGTATTTGGACATTACGTACTACTCCAATCCAGTTTGTTTCAGTACTTTTTATTGCAGCATTATACACTGTCCCTAATCTAATTTAAAATTCCAAATTTTTTCTTATACTCGTTAGTGAAGTTTTTTTGCAAGCTCATGACCACTAAATATCTGCTGAGTTACTCACAGAATTATTATACTAGATTATGACTCATACAATAACAACTGATCAGTGGGCGTGGCTCTACAAAAGCCTGCAGACAATAATGGACGTGGATTCGTGCATACCTATGTACTGATGAATGGGCGTGGCTACCATGTCTACAGACAGTAATTTACGTAAGTGGGCGTGGATTCGTGCATACCTACAAACTGATGAATGGACGTGGCTACCATATGTCTACAGACTGTAATTTTCGTAAGTGGGTGTGGCTCACGAAAGAAGCAGAGCTACGCTATGACATTTAGTAACACATCCACATTTAATTTAGCAGATGGGGTCAGACCCGAATAATCTGTAAAGCAGGACCTGGATGACCCGACTCAGTTTAACATTGTTACTAAATAAAGTAAAACTATATTTATTGACTTACACATTGCTATATAGTTCGCCGTAAGTCGCTCTCTCTGATCGATATCAACAGCGAGTCATGTACGCATGCGTTTTTGGTGCAACCAGCGACCACGTGTATTCGAATAGTTTGATGCAATATACACTGGTATGGAAGCCGTACTGTAGTCTATTAACACTCAGCGGTAGAACCTTGACTGATGGCCATGGTAAAGAAGGATAAAAGGTAAGACAATAGCGCAAGCATTGTATGCTTATCAATATACCAAAGGGTTTTTCTTAAGCGAACTAGAAACGTTCCTGCGAAAAAATTAGGGCCGTAGCTATAGCCACTTTTCCGCTATGCTTGACCGAAGGCGTCAGGCAGGCAGGCAGGCAGGCAGGCAGGCAGGCAGGCAGGCAGGCAGGCAGGCAGGCAGGCAGGCAGGCAGGCAGGCAGGCAGGCAGGCAGGCAGGCAGGCAGGCAGGCAGGCAGGCAGGCAGGCAGGCAGGCAGGCAGGCAGGCAGGCAGGCAGGCAGGCAGGCAGGCAGGCAGGCAGGCAGGCAGGCAGGCAGGCAGGCAGGCAGGCAGGCAGGCAGGCAGGCAGGCAGGCAGGCAGGCAGGCAGGCAGGCAGGCAGTAGAAAATTCTGTTGAATAATTTTTTTTCTAAATTCTGTAGCAACTTGATGCAAACATTTTGGGTTGATCTGAAGACACTTTTGGGCTTGGTTTTACCCAACCAATACTGTCATGTCATTGTGAGGAAAAACCGTGGCAGGTTTTTGGGTTATATTATATCACGGATCGCCCCCACACCTTCGATGTCCCTAATATACAGTACCATCGTATTGTATGATACATATGTAGGTGAAAGAACTCAAAACGAAGGGTACTCTTTCAATGAAAAATTCTACAGTATTATAAACCGGCCATTTTCGTACATTCCTCAAATTCCATTTTATTGCATCTCTGTAATCTATAGTATCAAAAGAGGGGACAGCCAAAGTTTCAGCCTTTTATGATGAATGCTCTTGGAGTTATAGCACTTGACAGTTGAAACAGTGATAAACTCAATTTGTACAGCAACTATATGGGAAATAAATTACAGATAATCGACCATAACATAGGACTGAAACAAGCTACGAAGATGGAACTTGGCTCAATCTGTGCACCATGAACTGGCAAATTAATCAAGGTATAGTGCTTTCCCTGTACTCCTCTATGTTGACTAAGAAGAAGGCCATTCCAACTAAGAAATGACGATGGTGAAGGCTGTTTTTACTGCACTGTACCTATAGCTCACATATCCTTTGCTGTGTGAACACGAAACAAAGATTTTCTTACTCTCTACACGAACAGGCGAATCCATTGGTGTATAGGTTCTATTGATTTGAGCTTAATTTCAGTGCGTACTAGTGCGATTAAAGCATGCATAAATTTTTCATGTAGCAAGTGTATTTTTACCCAGTGTATTTCAATACGGCTTTATGGCAAAATAGAATTTTGTGAAAACGGCCGGTTTTCACTCAGCAGGTCACATATATCTCTTGCATAAGCAATATATATTTGTCCCTACAAATCTATTAAACACTTCAGAGTTTAAACTTGAGAATAACAGATGTTGAAATCATATAGTACAGCTGTACAACTAGTAACATTTGTCACTGATTAACCAATGGAAATGTCATAACAATGTTATACTCAGATAGACAAGTAATATGGTGAAATCTAAGGGAATTCTCAATGATGTAAGGAACACACAAAAGCAAATGAACAGTGACAGCAGATATAGGTTTCTCAGGTAGAGGTTTCTCTGTTCTAAATCATCTGTCTGTTAATATGTCTAGTATAACTAAATTTGTCTTCTGCCACTTAGATATGTATGTACACAGAAGTCATAATTTTCATAGATAAGCTTGTTGTTATATTGGCATGTTGGAGATGTGGTTTAAAATGGACACTTCTGCTAGTTGGGAGAAGTTGTATACGGTGTTGGGGTTGTTAATTTTGCTTAATCATAGTTGAACATGTTTATATATCAATTAAGACTTACCAGTTAGTTTCAAAATCCTCCACCACATGATGATACTTGTCAGCTTTGGGGATATCTTCTAGGAACACCCCTGGAAGTGAAATAGTAACTGAGTATAGTTTATGTTTCTATATAAACTATTAGTTCAGTTCTGTGATTTCTAGTATTTGGGGAAATGGTACAAAATTATGGGAAATATATTAAATGTCCCATTTGGAACAAACTAAGTATTTGTGGCCAAGGTAATTATTTGTGGGTAGCCAAGCTCACATCATCTGAGCGGCTCTAAATAACATAGAAACCAGTGTCAGCCTGTTCTAAGCGATTTAGAAATTTTCCTGAACAAAGTAGGTAAAGAAAGAGTGAGAGAAAGTGGAAAACTGTGCATGTACATTAATAACATTACATGACAATAGTACCATTATCAAGTAGTTACTAGAATGACGCTTGCCTTGTCCAGAAAGTAGGCTATTAAAAAACAAATCGTGGGTGCTGGTATTGAGATTTATCCTTCGAGTTTATTTATTGTGCCAGCACCACACCATGACACTGATTGGTGTATTGACTGGAATGCCTAGGTCTGAATGCTAGTGATGCTTATCTTGTCCAGAAAGTGAGCTAACAGTAAGGACATTTTGTTTTGGCTTTGATGATTTTTATTTGATAAATACAGTAAACAACCACCAGCGAGACCACAGGTTACTAACTATTTAGTAACCCCGCCACAGGATTTAGTAACCTCAGGCATCAAAGGAAATATTGTGTGAAATTTTCTAAACATGGTTACTAGGAATTGCAAAAGATTATCGTAATAATGTAGTGCGTATAAACCAAATTTCTCATATAAAGCCGAATTCAAATAAATGTTGGTCTTGATTATAAGTCAGGGAAGCCTCCAGCATACAATGCCTGCATGATTTTGGGTAATTAAATGGGGCTAACTATTAGTGGTCTATTACCCACTGGTGCTGTTTCTTCAAACTTTTTTCAACATTAATTACATTTAGAGGGATGACGGTGTTATGAGTAATCATATGAGTAGTCATTGAGAGTCTGCATGCATAGAGATCTGTATCTGTACTGTTTGAAAATTGTTGTAGGCCTTCACAACACTTTAAATGTCTGGCTTCAAATAAAGGCCTAATTCATTTAAAAGTTGGGTGGTATAATTTCTGAGAAGGAAATAAAAAACCCTAGGGTTTTTATACGAGGAAATAGTATATATCCATGATAATTGCCAATACATACATGTACATGTACATACGTATGTATATGTATGTATGTACGTATGCATGCACATACAATATGTTATACTGGGATTTATTAGTACATCGTCCTACATATGTATGCCATCTGGTACTGCAGAAAAAAGGCGGATTCAAGCAAGATTTAAATAACTCTGTGTCCTGTTACTGTGAGAAACTAATACTTGTCATGCCGTTGTGATTTCATTATCAACTGTAAATAACCTTCCAGCTACCTGTGTTTTTAGGACAACATACTGTAAAATCCTAGTAATATACATATGCTTAAAAATCCAAATAAATATATTTAGTAAATTCCACCAATTAAAATTGGGATATATTTTTGGGGCTTCACATAATCTCCTACAGTCTGGATAATTAACAACCTCTGAGTCGATGAGCTATATTTTTGTGCTTGACCATGACATAAACTTTATAACAAACATCTGTACAGGATAGCAGTTGTTTTCCATGCAACACAAAATAACACGAAATATGAGAGACCATACAACAGCGATGTTAGCAATAGCAATGGCTGCCTAAAGTCTAGCCTGAAGACTACACACTACTTCCCTACAGGAATGGCGCTGCCCCTGATTCTATCATATCTGTGACTTAATACACATTAGTAAAAATACTTAAGTCCACAACTGAAAGTATAGCTACATACTTATATATTGGTACCAATGTATAAGCATACTTTCTATTGGTTCTTTGTAGTAATACAACACAGGGTGAAGAAAGTTGCTCTTGTCTGCACTAGCAGCATCTCCAATAGCCCTATCCTCTGAGAGGACATCTTTACTGTAATATACTACTAATGTGACATGCTGACAATGCACACACACACACACACGCACACGCACACACGCGCACACTCACCCTGGTCCTGAGTAGTTCGCTCCATACTGCATGTTGAGAATGATGAGTCTTTGTCCATCATGTCCAGTCATGTCTAGGAATATGGAATCATATTAATGACAACTATGTCGTTGCTTTACTCTTATAATAGTTGCCTGCTGGTGTATGTGATCAAAATGCATTAGAGAAAACACATACATAACATTGCCATTCTTATGTGATTCAATGTTGTAGTTTTAAGAAAAAAAGTCACAAGTGAAGGCTGAGCAATAATTTAAATACATCAGCCAAGCCAACTTTTCTTGCATTTGTGGGTAGGACAATTTACAGCCCATTCTAAAAACAATTGACATGATGTTATGAAGCAATAGTCCAAACATAAAGGTGCCGAATTTCTTATAAACAGCTATCATCCAGATCATTGAATAAAGGCTCCTCCAAAACAACCAGCTAAACTGGTATTGCTATAGCACATAATGACCAGCTTGTTAGAGCTACAGCAGCTCCCTTATTATAATGTATCTGTGATATAATTATATCCGTTGATGTACTACCAAAATATTGACACACTAATAATATTTATTACAAGACTTCCTGTTGTTCATCCTGTTTTTACAGCCTACATTCCTAATACATATCTGAAATAATATGCAAATTAGTAACACTTTTGCTAATGACCATGAATATATTTTAGGGGATATTCACTAGAGAATAAAATGAGTAGAGCACGGAATATGACACTAAACGTTTTTTTAGATTTTACCTTCTGTGTTACAAGAAGTAGTAAGACACATGTATTCACATGTATCATGTACATAAATCTTGTTCTTGAATTATGTGGCTGATGATACAGACAGTCTTCTATCATCCTTTCTTTCCTAACTCACTTATAATGTCTATATGTGGTGTGTTATACTTGAACAAAAGTGAAGCCTACAATGGCTGAATGTATCTAGTGAATCTGTACAAGCATCGACAAACTTACAAGTCTTCCTAAGGAAGTTTAAGTACCTTACAAGGTTGATTTCATTTCACAGTTAGGAGGTTGCACTGGTAATACAAACATGCACAGCATTTGATACACACCCAAACAAACCTTTTAACATGTGCAGAGATGCAATAGGTACTTCTTCCAAGTACTTTATCATGTTATCTTCTCCTATATGTGTGAAATACATTAGACCACATTGTCAGGTTAATTTACCTATCACAGCAACATCAGCCAAAATGTTAAACATTTGATAAATCCCCTGCAAAAAAAAAAACAGCATCAGATACTATAGCATGTTTTAATTAGTATGCCACATGCTTTAAGGGAGAAACCCAGGAAAATTCCCTTACATCCATAAATCTACTAATACAGAAACCTTATAGCTATGGCTAGCTTACCAACTACATACCATGTTGAATTCAATGCCATGCTAACATCATAAAATTGAGCAAAAAGTAACTGTAGCAACCATGTTAGGCAGCTTGCTCTAGTCAACTATTCATATCTAAACTGAACTATCAAATGTTGGGCTCTACCATCATATTAAATATATACATGTATAATGTAATAAATGTTACTAACGGATGCTTCGTTGATTCTTTTCACAAAGTGAGCAACCAAATCAACAGGGCTTAGAGTAACAAACGGCCATGGTACTTCATGATAGCGCCACTCCATGTGTTTGAACAGTGCTCTGGCTAAAGTAGAATTATCAGAATACATCACAAACAATGAAGGTTACAACATGTACAGTCAATATACTATCCCAAATAATCTGCATCAAATTTACTATTTTGTAATTTGTTTACAGGAAATGAGGAGAATACATGCCGGAAGGTGTAACAAATGTCCAAAGCCTAAACAGATGAATTGACATAATAGCTACATTCCTGTATGTATTCAGTTGTAACACTCTATATCCTATTGTGTATGTACAACATTCCATGCCAGTGGAGTAATACAGACTATATACTGCGGTCTATTGAACAGTTTACATATCGCTTTTAAAAAATGTAATTACGTAGCTATGGTATTACCCATCACGGTAAGAAAGTATTGGATTTTGGTTCTTACAAAACAAAACTATATTTCATAAGATCATACACTCTTTACCAAACTTTCCCAGTACACCACTGTATATGGCAAATTCAATTAAAAAACAGACTACATATATTACACAAAATGTTTTAGTGCTAAAAAGTACCGAGTTACAATAAAGATGAAAATTTTCGGATTGAGCAAGGGAGATAGATAACTATGCATGCTGCAATAGTACTGTGAGCTTTGCAGGTACAGTGGCTGAAACTGAGAAGGCCATTTTACACAATTCAAATTGGACAATATCTGTATATTTAAATGACTCAGTGATTCACATTAATCCCTGGATGTACTTAGATACGTACATTATAAGTCCATTA
Organism: Dysidea avara; assembly: GCF_963678975.1. NCBI lineage: Eukaryota > Metazoa > Porifera > Demospongiae > Dictyoceratida > Dysideidae > Dysidea > Dysidea avara. The sequence continues at coordinate 43,499,592 of NC_089274.1, forward strand.
ACACCATTAGACTAGCCCAATTAGTATAGCAGGTTTCATTACAATTACCTGCAAGACTGCAAAACACATAAATTCCCCATGGACAATACCTAAAGGCATTTAACCTACCACATTAGGTAATGCTACCACAACCACACCATATATAGTGTCAAACCAACACCCATAAACATTCCATGCATGGAATAACAGATTCTAGTTTGGCTGTTTGTTGCTACTTAAATAATCAAGCCCTTGTTTTTTTGTTGTTACATAGAGTCATAGACCACCTGATAAAAAAAAATTTACAGCAGTGTTGAACACCAGTGTTTTGATAAGAGCAACAGTTATTGTGTTGTAATATCAAACAAATTTGGTTTTAGGGCTGGTATAGGTATTGGATCTGAGGAATCAATTTTCTTGACACTGTATACACTTCACAATGTTTATACACTCTGGCTATACTTGTACAATATGTAGCTCTCTGCAAGTTAGTCTCACATGACCAGACCACTTTTTCTCTGTTACAGTATAATGTCTATATCAAGGTGCCTACTGTGAATAGTCTGAACTGATTATCATAGGTCATACATTCCTCACACTTCTGGCCACACAAGGGTATTATCTAACAAGTCTTCACCTTCATGTGCCACATGAAACACCCGTGGGGTCTGTTTGTTGAACTGTTTGGCATGTGGTGATCACTTCAGTGAAGCTAACTTTAGTGCTTGCACAAACTAGCTGGCAGCTAGCCTAATTTCATTCAGTGTACTCATCAGGCAACATGAATGGCCAGCTGTGGCTTATATTAATTTCCAAATTGATACAAGCATCATGTGAGGCATTGTGATGAAGAAAAAGTTGTCAGATCAGTTACCACAAGTATCCCTTGACATACAGTACATATGTTTGTTTTCAACATGTTGATATGGTAATTACAGTACAAACACCATTGGAGAGAGAAAGAGTGCTTGTACAATGTGTAAAGCGAAGACATAGTTTAGAAGTTTACGTACACTTGATCACCTCCCTTGAGCCCATTGGTATTACACCTATATGGTAGCTATATCAATGATGAATGACATTTTGATCAAAAACTGTGACAACTGATGTATTCATGTATACATTTAATCAATGAGTAGCTCCTATACAACGTCAACATCAAAAGAATGATAGAGCAGCAGAATAGGGATTGATACCGTAAAAAAAAGGATTGTTACTTATTTACCCTCTACATGGGAATCAGAACAAATTATTACTCTCTATTAATGCCTTTCGTGCAAGCCTCAATAGGACAATAGCCAATCTAGTGAAAACCAAATGGTGGAGTTGACCAGATATCTAAATAGCACTTTGTGTACGATGTGCAGCATTGTGTGTACATCTTTAAAAAAAATTTCAAGTCCATCATGTGTAAATGTATAACTACCTACTAAACAAATGATAAATTTCCCTTGCATTTATCATAAAGCAGCCTCAGTAGTATCCTTATACCAAATGAACACACTTTTGTTATCACCAAAACTTGTCATTATCAACAGCATACGTTTATACTCACACATGCATGTGTACACATGCCCACACACACATACCAATTTACACTCACACATACCAATTTACACTCACACACACAATTTAGTGATGTACCGATATCGATACTAGTATCAGTATCGGCCCTATTTTGGCAGTATCGGACTGGTATCGGTAAAACTATAAATGAACGATACTTTAAATGACGTCATTTAATTGCTTTTCAAGATGGTGGTGTGCATAACGCATCATAAGGAGTTGAGCAAGAGCTGATATAAGCCATGAATACTTAAAAAGAAGCCAGTTACTAGCATTACTAATACAGTGGAAACAGCAGTAAGCCATGAAATAAGATTCATTGAAGCCATAAACTATTGTTATCATTGTAATTGATAGCCACAAAAAGAGGTTACTAGTGTTTTTTGTGAGAAATGCCTGTGGGGCAAAGTATTGGTATTGCATCGGTATCGGCCATATTTGGCCTCAAATGTATTGGTATTGGATTGGTAGTGAAAAGTGGTATCGGTGCATCACTAGCACACATACATAAATAAGTATCACATTCAAATAACACTATGAAAATAACTAAAGCCACAAATATTAGGATGTGGCATATGCCACAAGCCATGCTAGGTTGACACATCAAAATCCCCATGATGTACATTATCCTAAACTCTATATATAGCAAAAACTACCCTTTAGTAACCGTGTAATTCAATTACTTCCTTTACATTGTCATCTTGATATAAGTCAGCAGAGAAACAATTAGTATTATTAAACTTTCAAGGTCACAATTGTGGAAACTAGAAACAGTAGGAGAGCACAGCACTGCTCTTGTCTAATGGATATAGAACACTAAACTGCCAGTTTCAAGTCTAGGAATGCTTTTGGCAAACATGTATAAACCTAAAACAATTCACAACTATATTTTCACAAAGCTATCAGGAAATTCGTGAATGTTTCGTCCCTCAAAAATTTCCAGCTATACAGCACATGAGAATCCATAGTGTTCACTTCTTGTGTAAAAATATTAGAAGTTATTTAACCAGTAATGCTAAAACATGACTGATAGTTGAATTACTGGTCAGTTACAATTAACCAGTTACAGGTTAAATCCCACAGCTCAAGCAATATGTATATGTAAAATGCACACCTGTATAACGAAACCCATGTATGAAGCCACCAGCAGACTTCCTGTAGTCTAAGGAATGAGTCACAACTCCAGCTACAAGTGCAAACAAACAAGAGACATAACACAACAAAGCACTAAACAATACAACATGTTAACCATTACAATACACAATGGATCAACTAACCAAAGAACATATCCCGTACACTCGATGACTCATAGTTGGATAACAAGTTTGGATACTTGTCAAACTCTCCCACTGGTGAGGCATCTGGTTGTGCTGAACTATTGAAAATGGAGAAATCAAACTTGAATCCCATACACCTGATGATCCGGTCATATGAACTCCTGAAGCCAAGATTATCAGCTAGATAACAATAAGTATTCTATTAGGGGCTGTCTATTGACAGTCACATGTCAACTAAAGATTAATTCACACTAAGTCCCAAAGCATGTTCACATGCAGAAATACGGTGTTTTGACTAACGTAATTTATCAAGTATCTCCTGATCAATGTTGTCAAATTCTTCGTTCAATACCAAATGAAGTTGATTGTCCTTCTTTACTATAGCCTGATTCTGCAAGCCCAGTTCTGACTCTAAAAACATGGCATACAGCTAGTTGTTTACTGCAGTGGTATAGTTGACATACCAAAGAGACCATCAAGTGACTTTAGCTGGTACGTGTCAATCAATCCATCATTGACTGCCCTGTAATACACAAGTACGGAAAAATTTAGGAAATTATAGTTTGATTAGGGATCATAAACAAGGGAGATTGCCTACACTTGATACAGATATACTAGAGGACATTTAATCATCAGCAACTAAATTTTCACTAGTATATTTTCAGGTGTAGGCACCTTCCCGTTTCACTATTTCTATGATACTTTCTTTATCAAACGTAAATTACTAGTATATGTTTGTTTACTCTTTGTAACATAATTATGACTAGTGAATTACATCAAAACAAAATAATGGCACTAGATATAATCATGATTAGTTTTGTACTGAAACACGTGTCTCAACCATAAAGCGAAGTAGCCATTGCACTGTATGTTTGGCCTATTATACAGTATTATAATGAAGAACACTATGAGAAGTACCTAAGCAATCAATCCAATCACTACAAAAAACTCATGATAGTCAGCCATAGGGAAGTCATTTCGTACTACTGCAAATGGATACCTTTCCCTACCAGCAAAAAGAAAAATGAACACAAAGGAGGACAAAGATAAGTCCATAATTTTGTGCATTGTACGTACTTAAAGGCACCTGGTACTTTGGTATGCCAAAAGGCATCCGTTGGGTTGAAGTAATGTCTAACAGGAAAATTAAGCCTGTAGCCTCATCCCTTATTGAGCAGCACTGGTCTGAATGCAGCAGACAGTTCCACTGAATTAAAAGCTTAGTTGTATTGAACCAACACTGCCAAGTTGCCATGAGGATATTGTGATGCTGGTTTCTGGTCAGTGTATTTTTTTTGTGAGAAAGTGCAAACCTCCATGATCTCTTATATACAGAACTATTGTACTGTATCAGTGCTGTGAACCAGTATGTAAAAAAACAGTTATTAACCATAGTCTAGGTCAGCCAGTTACCAGGTAAGAAAACTTTAAACTGATTTTGCTTACCCACTTGGTAAACCATAAATTACCCCTGCTGACATAACCTCAAAGCATGTGTAAATATGATCGTAATAACTGTCATTGTAGGACAGGATATTGATGGTCACTTTGGTACCACTCTAAAGCTTCCAGCAGGCTTGTTGATAGTCTCATCTGGGCCAGCCACCCATGCGCTTGATCACGTGAAGGTCGTCTGGTGACATTAGTCCAACTTCTTGGCCCAGGAAGTGTGCATTAATAAAGTATATACCTGAAAAACTAGCTTAGTAGCTGTCGTAAAGGTATTTTTTGCCAGTGATTATTGTTCTAAGTCGAATGTTAAGAAGGTTTTCGTACATCAAGTTTTAATTGGCATCTATTAGTCACCCCAGTGATTTTTATAAAGGAACACTCCTTTAAGTGGCTGGAAAGTTTATTCATTTGAATGTAAGCATGAATGAGTACAACAAGCAAGTTTGTAGCAATATTCCACAAGTACCAAGAAAGTGGACTAAAGTCACCAGACGATCTTCACATGATTGAATGTATGGGCGGCTGGGGACGAGACTAGCTTATTGAGTATCTATGTCTGCCAATATCAGTACACACAACCAATTAACTGGTTAACTGCCAGTTATTGACAACCAGTTAACCAGTTTTGAATTTGTTATCAGGTTCACAGCTCTATACCATAATACCAGTTACATACATATTGAGCCAATCACCTTAAATCACCAACATAGTGGGTCTGAAATGCTAGCTTAATTCTTGACCTGACAAAGACATATCACATAAGTACACACAACAATAACATGGGTATCATGTACATGACAGGAACAGTTAAGTATAGTTATGATGATATTATAGTAACACATGTATTTCCCATATTATTTACATAGGTATGGTACCTGCTAGTCATGTGAATGAATGCAGTAGACCCTACTATGTTAGCTGCTGTTTCAAATCCAGAATTCCCTAGTGAAACAACAGGAGGAAATGTTGCAAAGTGTTTCCTAGCTCAACCACTAATAAAGTACTTGGTTATAATCACCTCTTCCAATTATCAGCACGGTCTGTCCTTCAAAGTCTTCAGGGTTTACTGACACTGATTCATAACCCTGTGATGATGATGTGACACAGAGTGTGGTACATTATGGGACTTGCCGTACTTCTGCATGTTCAATTCCAGGGAACCCTTCGGGAATATTGGGTTTCCACATGCCAGTACTGAGTGTACATATAGGGTAGGTTGATGGATAAATGATTATTTAATACCTGACAACAACTATGCCACAGTGATATGAAGTTCCATTACGATTCTCTAGTACGAACTTGCCAGCTGTGGGACCATCACTCTTCTGCCTTGCTACACTGACAATTTCTGAGTTGTACCGAATGTTCAATTTTAATTTTTTTGCAAAGTCTTGTAAGTAAGTGACCTACAAGAAGGTCAATACACAGGACAAAACATCCTTTAGCACAAACTTTGCTCAGATACATAAAACTTCCCAACAGTTTACATTACATAACAAGGGCATAGTACAATAGTAGCAATAAAGCTTACATATATGTTAGGTACAAAGGTTATATAAAATTATTTTTTTAAATTATACTGTACACAGCTGGCCAGAACCATCTGGATAATATGTTAATGTACTAGAAATAAGTTATGATTGGTAGCTCTATTACTGTAATAACATTTACATAAATATAAACAAATATTATACTCACATAGGAATCAGCTGGAGGGAAGTAGTCCTTAGAGTAATGACGCACTTGTAGAGACTCATCATCACTAATCAGAGAATTCCAGTCATGTCTGAAGTTGAACTCCTTATTAGTTGAACCTTAACAATGCAAAGTTTATTTATTAAATCAAGATTTTTCAGATAGATTACATCATTAAACATGCACATGTATACATTCACATCACCACTTTTACAAGCAATTTCTGAGCAGTTCACTTGTAAGTTTGTTTGCTTATATCCTAATACAAACAACTCACCAGTAAATCGTTTGTTAATTGATATGAGTGTTCTGTGTCTTGGATAGTGCAAGTAGAAGGAACCTATAACAAGAACAGTGACTATGTGGAGGGATGCTTAGCCAAGTAAATATCCAACTATTCAATAGCCACAGATACTATACAAATTACCTGATACATACTTACACTTTGTTTTAGCCATAAATAGCCAGTCTGGTACAAGAGCATTACAAGAGCTAAATACTGGCTTGTTTGTTGTGAGTCTGTTCTATGTCCATTAGGGCTGAGCGATACTGCCACTTTAGTATCACGATCGATACTGAAGCCACCATTCACGATACTGAATAGTTCACGATACTTGTGAATAAGTCAATCATAGCTGCTGCTACATACTGTATTGCTCAGCATTCCTGCAGGAAGTCCTTATAAGTGATAGTAAACTAGCCACTATCATTCTTGTTTACAGTAATGATTATTGTAACACATGCTTTGAGGTTATGTTGTGGTGTTCACACCTCTCTGCAGGGGAAACCAGGTGGGTGGACTTTATCACTTACAAGGATTCTTAGCCTAGTACAGCATAACAAATGGATTTTTAATGACAGTAATGTACAGGCATGGTATCACGATAGTTAATAACAAAATATCGCGATATCGATACTTTCAAAATATCGCGATATATCGCTAAAACGGTAGTACCGCTCAGCCCTAATGTCCATGGGTCCTGTCCATGCATCCAGCATATTAAAAGGATGAGGAGTTCTTAACATAAACTCTTGGTTGTATATTGTACAAATAAAATATAATTTAAGTGGAAAAAAGAAATCAAGAAAATTACGTATCTTGTTTGTGCCAGCATTACTTACTTACAAGTTGCATGGCTATTCCAAACAACTTTAGTAAAAACAATTACAGCGCTTATACAATTGCAATTGTCTAATGTACTGATTCATAATAACAATTAATCTTGTCAACTTTTGAGTGACATGAAAAATACCGTCGTAGTCTTTAAACAGCAATACCGATTATACTCATACCAGTCAAGGGATGTAACCACTGTACTATGATCTGCAACCAGTAAAAGTCAGCAAACAAGAGTAACTTTAAGCGAAGGATAATGATCAAGCTGTTTTACCAAGCCAATTAATTCTGCAAAAAGTAAGTAGTGCACTAAATCATTTTTTTTGATGAAAATCAAAAGTCAAACTTGAAAATTGACCTTTGACGGCAGCACAGTGGCTATACAGCTATTTCAGCATGTGATCAAAACAACAAAAACCATACCAAGATGCTATTTTGGTGCACTACCTAATAGACACAAACTGCGGAATGTCAAGGTTGTCAAGTTATGCTGAAGGCCTTTCCGATGAAGCAAAGGGGTGATTCAAGGATAAACTATTTATCATAGGTGGCATTTCTCAGTGATGTAGGCATTTTAGCTGACAGATTTCCTGATACCATGGTTTTATGGACTAGTTTTGTCATAGCAGAACAGCTTAAAGTGCAGAAAGGCCTTGAGGCCTACAACTAATTTGTAGGTGGTTGGGTGAAGGATGTTAATAACAGGAAAATTGCTGGAAAGTGTGTTGTCACTGGAGGGTAAGATTTATTAGTTGAATAATACAAATGTTTGTTGCACAGTTCATTGTGTTGTGTAGGTACCCCATTCACAGATGATGAGTAAAACACCGTTGCATGTGTGGAGGAGTCTGGTCAGGTCTGCTCACTCTGCTGTGCACATCACAATTGCATGGCAGGCCTTGGAGAAGTCTGTACACATATAGCAGCAGTGCTGTTTTAAGTTTCGAGGATACAGGGTAAACAAACTTGTACTCAAACAGAGTGTGAGTGGCTTATTCCATCTTATTATAAGAACATTGTACTGAGGATGGTGAACAGACTGTACCAAAGCATGGTTGTCACTCAACTGATGCAGATATGGATTTGTTATTCGAGAACTTGAGCACTGCAGGAACAAAACCAGGTGTATTGTCCCTGTACTAAAATTTTCGGACAACTATGTTCCAAAATCCTCCAGGGATAATTTCCAAGTTACTTCAGAAGCCATCATATATAGGGCTAAGGTTGAAGGTATGCAAAAGTGTCTTTGAGTCTTTTGACAGTATCAGAAGAGATGGCAGAATCAGTAGAAAAAGAAACACGGACATAATCTAAATCAAATTTATGGTTCCAGTATCGAGCGGGAAGGGTTACTTCTTCCTGTATGAAAGCGATATACCACAAACCCTGCTCAAAGCTTAGTTAAATCAGATGGAATTGAGTTTCAGCAGCAAAGAAACAGTCTGTGGCTAAAAGCATAAGAAAACAGCAAGAGAGTTTTACTTCAAAAGACACAAATTGATGCATGAAGGCCTGGCCATTACAGAGAGTGGATTGGCCATTAATCTGCAATGGCCATTTATTGCTGCATCACTAGATGGAGTTATAAACTGTAAATGTCATGAAAATGTGTTTTAAAAGCCCTTATACTGATCAGAATGAAAGTATTGAAGAAGCGAATTATAACAACAGCAACTTTTGTTTAGAAGAACATGAAGGATCATTGCGTCTTGATCACAATCATGCCTATTATTATCAAGTGCAGACACAGATGTTTGTTTGTGATTTTAATTACTGTGACTTTTGTGTGTGCACATTTCCATCTGGTTCGGAGGACTCTGTATTATTTATGGAATGGATAACGAGAAATGAAAATTTGTGGAACACCATTTTACAAAAATCTTAACAGTTTTAATTACTTGTTTATTGCCTGAAATCTTGGGAAATTGGTATACCTAACCTGCCCCTGCTACAATACGCAAACTGCAATACTGGGGTTACAATATGTAACCCCATATGCAAACTTGGCAACCAGTCTGGGTTGGTAACTTCATACTAACCAGCCGGTTTGCCAGACAAGAAATGTCTTGAGCAAATCCTGTAATCATGGCTTTCTAATGTATTGGGTTCAATGTCATCACTAGAGATAGCTGCTAGAAATCCAGCTAAGCATTTTTTTTCGAAGCTCAAAATCCTCCCTACAGTATCGAACAGTAACTGCTGGGAGTCAATAAAGGGAAATGTCTGTGTTTGACGTTCAGCCATCACAACGGTCAGAATGGTTCCTACAATTAATCACTACACAGCCGACCATTTTTTTTAAAACAAGGAAATGAAAAAAAGAAAAAAAAGAAACAACAATTCAAAGTACATGTGATGGAAGCACCTGACCCTCGGATATTGCAAGGTCAAGTGCTCCAATAGTCACTGAGCTGCCACAATGAGACCTGGCTCCACGCAAGCAGGTTACAGCTGACCTCAGTAAAGAAAAACAGGTGGAGCATCTGACTACACTACTATAACTCTGGTCTCTCTTAGCAGGAAGCAGAGATGCCAACCTCTTGTAAGCAGTAGTGGCCACACCTCCAATTCCTCCAACAGTAGAGAATACCAAAAGGGTGAAAGAGCCCATTTCCACATCCCTTACATGCTGCTCATACTTACGCTGTTTGTCACACTCAAACCTTTTATATAGAGAAGAAACTGCTGTGTTTCGATAACTAGGAACAGTAGGATTAAAAAACTCTTACATCAAAGAAAGCTTTCTGATGACAGTTTCCCCAAAATCCTTGCACACTGACATCCAGGCGTGCCTCATCCTCCACATTAGCTGTGGCATAGTGAAAAGATTCACCAGATAGGGGTTGCAACACTGGCTCAATTGCCACATCATGACAAACTTCAGACAAAGCAGCTGCGGTGAAATCCCTAAGTTCATTATGACGTAGAGAGGGAAACCACCAGATGCACAGTTCATTGCATGATCAACAGTGAAGCCATAACCACACACACACTTAGCAGGTAAGCCACTGGGCAACCATCCATAACGCAAACACAATGCATCCCTAAAACACCTTTATGGAGTGCAAACCCCTGTTCTTCGATGGGAAGCACTGATAGCCAAGAAGAGGCACCTTTCTCACTAGACAAGAAACAATGCGATGTAAATTGGCTGGTAAAAGGGGAGTAAGCAGCTGACCATACCACTATCAGAGTATGTGGTGCACCAAAATGGCGACTACTATAAATAACGCAATTTTAATCATGTGCTGAAATAGTTCTACCCCTTGGGAAACACAAATGCCCAACCATTAAAAAGAGGCCCCACAGGCTACCTACACATACTATAAGACTGAAATAATACACTCACCTGCTACAGCTGCTTTCTCTATTATCACATAATCTCTTCCTGCTCTTTGTAAGAAATATCCTAACTGTAGACCTACGTAAAAAAATAATACGTGTGCGGTTAATTAACGTCGTCGAGGTTACAGTAAAACACGCCCCACCCTAGGCCTCTCCTTTTCATAACGATATTTGTTGATGCACATACACTAGGTTAGCCTAAATGAAACGTACAGACTACTACTATACTACACACTGTACACACGGGTTCTACAACATCAACAAGTGTCGCATTGACAATACCTGATGGACCAGCTCCGATGATACAGTACTGATGATTAGTGTGTGCCGAACAAGATATAACAAGCGCAAAGACAAGGAGTAACCCACAAACTTTCATAGCCCTCACAACCTCGTCACGTGCGCGCCAGTGACCCAACAGCTAGTATGGGAAAATCCAAAAATAATTCCCGGAAAACAAATGACATACTTATGCTTATACCCAGCATATAAAAAGTGTTCGGTGTGGTGCAGAGTACTAAAGTGAGAAACGCGGGCGGCTGCCATATATGGTCTAAATAGTGTATATGCTACCATTCTACAATACTGATAAAGGTGAAGTCATTACTCTGCTACTAGCTACAACTTCAGCCAGAAACTGCTATTTCAACTGGACATGCCTGGATACAAGCTCTATTTACATAAAGGAGGAGAAGTCCATGAAGGACTGAAGTGTTCCTATTGCAGGCTAATTCTGAAGGATCCAGTACAAACTAGTCAGACTGGACAACGATATTGTAAAGAGTGCTTTGAAGATGCCGCTAGGTTAGCTGTCAATAATGTCTGTATTTTCCCCATTATTACTGTCTTTACCTCTAACAGGACTTCAACCAGTGAATTTACAGAAGTAATAGTTGACACTAATGACACGGTAAGTAGAACTGATACCAATGGGGGGGGGGGGGGGGGGGGGGTGGTGATTCTTCAAGTACATGCAGCATTCCACGAAAGTCACACCAGCTCATGGGATAGAACAAAGCTTACTTCTCTGTACTTCACTGTGTAAGCTATCAACACCTACATTACAGTACAGGTGCTAAGCTGATTATAGCAAATTGCATACAGTGTTGCCTTGATTCAAGTTATTGTGCTGAGACACAAGCATCAAATTGCTGAATCCTATTCACACTTTATGTGCTGACTGACCTCATGATGCAGCAATGAAAATTTTTGGCAACGTAAGTTTGAAGATTTTACAGAATTTTGGAATAGCTGATGTTAAGTATTTAGAAAGATGTGGGATTTCAAATATCTAGCAGCAAGCTGGATATATGAGATTTCAAATGAGTTGTCAGTATTTAGTGACCTCATATCATCACTATTTAATTGCTATATGTAGAATCCTAAACCAGGGGATTGGTGTAGTCTATAGTACTGTATAGGTCTATAGTACTGTATAGGTCTATTTGTATCAACTTACTATTGACTATGTGTTGTCTACAGACATGGCCTGATCATGCTATAAAGAGAGAAATCAATAGATTACTAGTGAAGTGTCACAACCATGAGATGGGATGTGAATGGAAGGGATTGTTTAAAGATCTTATTGTGAGTTTTTTTCACTTTCTGTCAACAGATAACGTTATACGATTCCATTATTACAGGATCAACACCTGTCAAGTTGTCAGTACATCACAGTGGAGTGTAGGAACACTGGATGTGGTGATAGAGTATTACTGTCTAAACTAGAACATCACTTGAAGAATGAGTGTCTACAACGACTGGTGGAATGTAAGGATTGTGGACAGAAGTTGGCATACAAAGATTTAAAAGTGAGGGATCATCCATCATTTTCAGTTTTTCGCAAAAGTACAGGGAGTACACTAGGGAACATGAATTCACCTGTACGCTTTAAAAGATGTTAGCTGGCTGGAGCGTGAATGATTGCTTTGGTATGTAGCTAAGTATACAAGGCTCCAAATAATCGACATTCTGTCAATGACTGACGCTATCACAAATAACAGGAAGAAGTAGGCAAATGCACTGAGGAAAACCAAAGAAATTATCACTGATCATTTATATGCATCAACATTTATGCTTTTGGGTAGGAGGGAGGGGACAAGTAAAAAAGTGCTTTCTGTACTCTTGAGAAGATGCTGAAAATTATGGTGATTGTTATGAAACTGCTCACATGTTGTAGCTACAAAATTACATTCCATGTTGACATAATTTATTATTCGTTGTACCTTTACAGGTACATGGTGACAACTGTCCTGATGCTGTGAGAAAGTGTCATCTCTGCCAGCAGGAGATGCCAGCACTTAAGGTAATGATATTGTAGAGTTACAATGAACTATGTTACATTGTAATATATTATTGTAGCTTACTGATCATGTGATGATAGAGTGTACCTGGATCAGATGTCCTTGTAGTGGTGAAGAAGATGTGTTGTTTGAGGTGTGTATATAGACAGAAAGGATGCATGCATAGCTACTTGATAAATGCACAACTCAAATTGAGGGCATATAGGATATACAAAGTACATGTAGGAGTACAAGACCAGGTCCAAGATCAATTTACCCTAATAGAGCAATCGTGTCAATTACAGTATGTTCTAATAGAGCAGTCATAGTTTTCTAATTATATGTAGTAGCCAGTTTGCAATATCCAAGGTCTAAATCTGATGGCTAAAAGGGAATCTTAAACACTGTGCAAAGTGATTGATCATAAATGGTGCCATCCCCCACCCCAGTCTTTTATGCTATGAATTTAGTATACCTTCATGTAATTTTACAATTTGAACCCTGGATTAATGTTAAGACATATTCATTATGACAATTTTTTTGCATATATAGGCTGACAGCAAGAAGTACTATGAGCACCTGCAGAACACCAACAAGTTAGCCAGTCACCTACAACCATTACTGGTCCAGTTCTCCAAGATGAGTCAGTCAGTAGAGAAGATGACCAATGAGTACCAACTGGTCACCAGTAGAATTGAACTACTAGAGACTAAGTGTGATGATCTGGAGAGGAAGAACCAAACCTTACAAAAAGAAAACACTGATAACAAAAAGATGATAAAGGTACTAACCGAAGAGAAGGAACACAAATCAGAAGAAGTGGCCAAGTCTCAAGTTGGTAACATTGTACGTGTTACTGATGACAGGCTTTCTACTTTGGAACAAAATTATGGTAAACTGTTCACTGATGTTGCCATTAGTAAGAATTCCATGAGTAAAGCTTGTATGCAAGTAGATGTGTTTACTAGTGAAATTGAGAAGGTGAAGAGAGATTATTCATCACAAGGAATGAGGAGTGGTGAACTGGTCCCATACAACAACAGCTCTTATCCACTGGATTATATCAAACAAGTTGAAGAGAAGGTGTTGGAAGTTGAACGTACTCTAAACATCCTCAATGTCCACCATTCAGAACTAGAGTTACAATTACAAGCATCTCTCGCCAGTACACACAATGGAGCTTTTCTCTGGCGTATACCAGAAATGAGGAGGAGAATTCGTGATGCTAAAATTGGTCGAATCACCAGCATCTACTCACCACCATTCTACACAGGAAGAAATGGTTATAAGATGTGCATCAGAGCTTATCTTAATGGTGATGGCACTGGAGAAGGAACACATCTTTCAATTTTCTTTGTTTTGATGAGGGGTGAGTATGATCCATTACTTCAGTGGCCCTTTGAGCACAAAGTGAGCTTGATTCTTGTTGATCAGGATCAAAAGAAGCATTTGGTGCAGACATTCAAACCCAACATACAATCAAGCAGTTTCCAGAGACCAAAAGCAGATATGAATGTTGCCAGTGGTTGCCCAGAATTCGCTAAACTGTCGGTCCTCGATAATCCAAGCTATGTCAAAGATGATGTCATGTATATTAAAGCTGTTGTGGATACTTCTAAGATATATCACCCATGAACTGATCACTTATGTCATATCAACCCTAGCCATATTATACATAATTATTTGTACAGCAGTAATAGTGATTTAGCATTTTCAGTTTTCATTTTTAATCCATGTACATATTTATCATTTCACTTGCAGTCATTCTACATGATTTTTAATACACTACTTAGTTAGGAATAATGTAAACATTTGTAATATTAACATAGTCTCAGCTGTACAATCATATCATGTTTTTAATCACATACAAAACCTGTGGATGCTTCTAGTACAATTTTCAAAGCATGTATATAACTTTTACCTTGCTATATATAGAGTAATTTAGGTACTTGTGATATGACTATATGGAATTTATATTTCAAAGTTGCTAGCTGTTTATGAAAATGTTAACTTATGTATTGTCAGTATAGGTGCAGCAGAACCAGTGTAGCTTGATTTGAGAGAGGCAACCATTCAGTCTGTTGGCTTTAGGGTACTTTGTGGGTATCCACAAATTTGATGACTGATTTCCAGTTTGCTAATGTGGAGATGACTATCAAGTGAAGCATACTAGCACTGATTTGTAAAGACAATTTCCCTGCATGGGGAAACTATAATGGTCTTCACTATTGGAGTGTGCTAGTGTACAATCAGGGAAGCACCCCCCCCCCCCCCCCCAAAAAAAAAAAAAATGTAATTTGATAAGATTTAATTATTCAAACCAAACAAGACTGTATACTGTTACATTACAAGTAACACTTCATCCTTGAGCTCATTCTTGCTGTGTACATGAACACTCAAACCTCAGGCTCTTTGTATTAAAACAATTATATTTGATTCAACCATGTGTTGCTACTGATCTCTTCAGTCTACTCATCTCACTATGCTCATTTAAGGCATATAGCTATGTGATCATGACCTGACATGGTCTGGGAAAACCATCCCTATTGGGCACATGCAGGAAAACTCAATTGATTTTCTATAAAAAATGCACATTTTGATAAGGTAACTATTAAACCTTCTTGCTGTGAAGTTTCACATGGATCAAATCATGTAGAAATTTCACATACAAACACCATGCAGACTGATGCAGTTAACTTACAAAAATTGGGTGGTGATCATGATGGAATGGCTACAACTAAGTCTTGTAATTTAATAAACAGTAAAATTTTAACACAAGATAGATAAACATCCAGTGCCTTATTATAGCCAAATTGACTAATATGATGGTTCACATAATATAGTTTGTCATCTATTCTCCTGTTAACATATGACCAGTATAGCCTAGCTAACTGGTGCCAACTATAATTGTACTAGTAGGTGAACATGTGACTATGGCTATAATGGTTGATTATTTTATTAGAGTATATTATAGTCATTGCTTTATTAACATGCTTGTTTATTTTTAAAAGCAAAACTTACTATAACTGGATTAGCTACAATAATTCTGATATATAGAGGGTTTCCTCTTTATGGAAGTAAAACTGAATGGAGTCGGGATCAAATCTTGTCTGGAGGTTTTCTCTTTTAGGTCATAAATGAGAGTTTGTTAGAGAGGTTCCGTGCACTGTAGCGAACCCTTAGCAGGGGCTTACACAGGAGTTTTGAAAAAAGGAGGTTTCCACTACAGCAAAGTGATTATATTAGAGTAGTTATATTGCCTGACTGCTTTATTAGGGTATCTCAATCTTTTCACCAAATCGTATTCAGAACAATGCTGCAAGTGTTGCTATCATGTGAGAAACTTTAAAATTCCTGTTCCATGATAGATTCCAGATTAATAAAATAAATAGATAGATAGATATAGATTAATTAATTAATTGATTCTGGAAATCTGAAAGTTTCAATTTCTTAATGTTTCAAGTAGTGTGTAGAATTCAAAGGGATTTCCTTAAACCCCTGGAAACCCCCCTGGGTATGCCCCTTGTCAGCTCATGGGTATCCACACAAGAACAGCCAAGCTGTGAAAAAAGGGTATAGCCTGGGTGAGAAATCAAAAGTGGCAGCAAGAAATGGCTGCAATCAGGGGCGGAGGAAGTAGTTGATATGAGGGGGGCTGGGCTGACCCAGACTTATGGAAGAGAGGTACTACATTGTCTCTGGTTTGGTAAGGTGCGACCAAAAAAAAAAAAGAAAAAGGTCACAACCAGCTGACAATAGCTGCCCAGGCCACCTCACCAACTATGCATTCATAGCTGATAAACAACATAAAAATCCTTACATAGCTCGCTACACACTGCTCTAATACTGTGACTACTTTATTAGAGTGACTGCTCTTAGAGTATCTTGATCTTTATCGCGGTTTTCAGCCCCACTCCAAGAAGAATAATTTCGGCGTGATACCATTCTGAGGGGGGGCTTCATCCCCTTAGCCCCCCCCCCCCCCCCCCCCCCCCCCCCCTTTCCACCGCCTATGGCTGCAATGATGTTAATGCTAATAAATTTTAATATGCACAGCCATTATCAAATTTATTAGCATTGCCATCATTGCAGCCATTTCTTAGCTGTCACTTTCATTTCACACCTTATCTGTGTTAGCTAAAAGATTTATATTTATATTGATCAGTACCCAGCTTCTCTATGCTGTGGACAGTTGTTACTACAAATCCTTCAAAAACTTCTCACGTACACACTGTATCTTTATTATATTATTATTAAAGCTTTACAGTGGCCAGCACTGAAGGTCTGACAGCAACATGTGCTGTAGCCTTTGGATTAACTTAACCTAACAAACTGGAACTGGAGACTTAAAGATTACATGACCTAGCTAACAATAAGGTGAAACAGAAAAGGGCCAAAGTATCTATTGTATCAGAAGCTCTGCGTTGTCATGTAAAAACAGATTACCCATTTCCTTTTTGGCATCAACCAGGCTTTTTGTTTGCTCTTAAGTTTTCAGACACTTCAGATTCTAACTCATTCACCAGCCTGGTCCAGCCATCATCCATCTACAATATGCCGAATGGTTTTCACTGAGTCCTGGGGTTATGGTACCTTTGATGACACTGCTACTAATCTCTTTATTCCATATGTAAAGGAAAAGCTAGGCATGTGTACTCGAGTTGATGTGTACTTAAGTCACATCTATAGCATTAAGGAATCGACCAGAGAGCAACAAGGTAAAGGAAAATGGCAAGAAGTTAGCAACTGTGTTGATTTCCTACATGAATCTAAGAATAAGAAACAGTCCTTTTCATTTAGTAAAAACTGGCATCAATGGAATGCGTATATAGGAGGCAAATACATAGTTACTACTGGTGTGTCAGTTGCTTTCACAAACACAATATGCAAGCATGCAACCATGAAGAAGTAGACACAAGGATGTAAATTCACCTATACAAAATGCACTTGATAATGGTGCCTTGCTTGGTACATACGTTTGATACAGATGTAGTTGTTGTAATCTTTGTTGGTAAGTTGCACAGTTTGCTTGAGAGACAGCCTGCTGCAGATGTATGGCTAGTATTTTGGAACTGGAAGTGGATTTAAATACATTGACATTTTGTAATGCTCTGAGAAAAGATATCTTCTGCACCACCTATTTTTTACTCCATTTTCTGATTGTTATACAACCTCCTCTTTTGGAAAAGGAAAGAAATTAACAGGAGAAGTAAGAAAATCATTTCCTGGCACTTTTCTCTACATGACTTCTCACCCACACACTGCAATGACTATTGGCAGTAACCATTTCAAGCTATAGGAATGTTTCTGTGTTATCAACTTAGAGCCAATTAATGAGGCTTAAAGAGTGTTATTAAAAATGGAATCATTCCACCAACCCAAGCACTTTGTTGCAGCACTGTAAATGAATTACCTATTACCAAGCTGGCATTTGAGTCACCAGCAACATTGCTCATGTAAGCTTACCACATCCAGGCTGGAAACTAACTGGAGATAATAAATGGTCTCCTGTTTGGATAACCCTTCTGTGGCCTCAAAAGCCTGTACAGCTAGAGCTGGCGAAATGTGGGTGTAAGAGTTCATTTTAAATGCATGTACGACTGCATTATTAGAGCAATTTGTAAGATATTTATAAAGATTTCTCAGGCACTGATAAGTGGCCTTCAATTCAAGGTTGATGTAAAAATGCAAGGGCGGTGGAGTAGACAAAGGACTGTAGGGATTAACTTTGACAATGAAAACACAAGTATATACACTGAGAAGTGGTGGATCCAGAGGAGAACACAGGGGGCATGTGCCCCTCCAAAAAATTCCATGCACAAAATCAAGATACTCTAATAAAGCAGTCAGTTAAATACTCTAATAGAACAGTCTAGAATTTTTTTGCAAAAATAGCTGAGCTCATGCCTGTCACTGAACCCTACATGCTGTTCTTGAATGACCACTTAGAAAAGATTTATAAACTACTCTGCATCAAAAATTTTAGTCCTGAAACACGTAAAATATCTATAGCTTACCTCTGCTTTATATTATCTACCTACTTCCCTGGCCATGTTAGCTACATCCCTTATCAAACTCTGTATCCGCCCCTGCTGAGCCAGTATGGATGTCATTTATGATGGTCTGGGGACTTGTCCTCGGAAAAAAATCGAGTTCTGAGACAGTGTTATAGACAATTTCACTAGTAGTTACTTACAAAGATGACAGAGAGAGAAACAACCATTAATGGAACGATGAAAATATTGTACAAATGTAAATTAACAATTGTGGGTGAGTCCTCGGATACATGTGACCACAAGCATGACCTAAAAAGGCCTGTGTGGGCATTCAAAGGTGTAGTCATACAAAAAATAAGTAGTTACATATTAATTAAGTAACTGGATCCAGCCACTCCTTAGATTTTCTTGCCAGAAATATCCTCTTTGAGGATAGGATACTCTGGTGGGCAGCATCATCTAAGCACTTTCTGACAGATGACTTTTTGACTGTAGTAACAGGGTTAGAAAATTTAGAAAAATCCCAGTAGAGGCTGGTTGATAATGACCAAGTGCTGAAATTTCAATGGTCTCATAGCAACTTGAGAAGTATAGTTGATCAAATTCTGCCAATAATTGCGATATTCAATGTTGGATTGTTTCCTATTGTGTGCTGATATTGCATGATGGATAGAGCCTAGGACATGTTAATTTAGCAATAGAAGCACCTTGTGAGTTGTATAAACAACAATGTCTGGCCGATATGGAGTTGGTAGAATGGAGGTTGGAATGGTAGCTTAAAATTGAGATGCTTCATATGCCCAGGTCGACAAACACATTGTAGAGCAGCCAAGTGAAAAAATCGTTCACTTTTTGATAAAAGCACCAAACTTGGTACAACATTTGTTTAATTCATACTATTTCATGCTAGATATGGTACCATTAAAATTACCAATCATATCATGTTCAAAGAACCTGAAAAATAAAATCAATAGAAAATGTATTAAGGAAGCCATATATGTACTTTATATACTGAAACTGCATCTGAATAGACAGGTCATATCCAAAAGCTGTTCAAGGGAGGTGTCCATCCTGGTCATTAAAGAAGCAGAAAGGTTCATGGTATACGAAGCCATATATGTACAATATATTACTATTTCTATTGGATTGTGCCTGTACTTTTAACACTGAAATTTTATTGGCTCCATTAGAAATCGTTAAGGCAATGAAACTTTTGTAGTTCTTTATGATTAACTATCCAATCTTTCAGCCTTCTTGCCAACATAATGTTTGCAAACTCATGATCAGTATCATTATTTTGTCACTGAAAGCTGTTTCAGAGACTCTGCTCTAATTGAAGGGCCAGGTCAGTGGCAAAAGGAGACAAGTGCCATTAGAAAATTTAGGTGACCACATAGTGGGCATCAAACAGAAATTTGGGACATAATTGAATTAGTGCAATATTTGGTAAATAATTTTTTGAGACTGCCATGAATTTCTAAATTTTGTTGTTCACTTATTGACAACATTATTCATATGGCTAAAACATGCCATTCCAATTTTTTAAAATCGAAAAAACTGAAAATGGCACATATCCCCCTTTTCCATTAACCCCTTCAATTCATACAGTTGCTAGCTACTTGAATTCTGCTGTTTTGCACAAAAGAAAGTAAATGTGTTCTGCAATGGGTTCTTAATAGCAATAAGGGACAGCCTGTATAACAATACTTGTGTCTGAAACAGTCATTGCCAAGGCATTCTTTATAAAAGTTGACAGGAAATTTTAAGATGAAAGTGTTCTCACATTGAAATGTGTGATAAAATTTCTAAAGTTGTGAGAAATTTCCCATCACATGTGATAATCCATAACCCTGTAAAGTGAAACTTTTATATTTGAATGGTGTAAGGGGTAGTCTTGAATGAATACTGAAATACCGTCTTCCTGTGTTGATTCATGAATAAATAGGTTGCATGCTTGTGATATCCAATGTATGAATTTACAAGGGTAAGCACTGAGAAAAGAAAACGAATGCAATCCTTTTCCTTATCTAAAGTTTTGATAACCACTGAACACAAGTCATAACATACAGGTGACTGCATATGTCATCAGGGGATAACAACTATTTTCTACAATTACAGCTGCCATATAGGGGGAAACTTTGGTGGGGGACAACTTTGGCAAATAGCAAGCTAAATTGCACTTGGCAAAATAAAACTTTGGTGAATTCAAGCTCAATCTTTAGCTATAAAGATGCTAATCTGAGGTGCTATAAGTAATTGGTTAAATTTTGGCAAATTTGTAGCAAATCACCAAATTCGCCACCAAAGTTTTCCTCTCTATGGTACTCTGATCCTGTCACAACTATAAGATATCATACTGTTATCAACCAAAAGTAAAAGGGTGGGATATAATCCAGGTAAAAAACCTACTAGCAGAAGACTCAGAACAGTTGAACCAAGAGTTCATAATACAAGTAAGGGATCTTATAGAGCACAACTGCGGTCACTGGTTATTGATGAACTGGCGCTGTGTGTAGTTAATCAGTGCATGTAGCCACAAAGAGAAGTGTGCTGCCATAGATTATAGTCTATAACCTATGGTGCTGCATACCATCGTTTGATTTTGAAATTAGTCGCCCCCACGTAATTTGCTCTCTAAGGGTGTGGCTTAAAGAATGACACAGAGCACAACTGCGGTTACCAGTTGTTGACACAAGCTGTAAGTAATTAGCACATGTAGCTGAAGGAAGTGTGCAAAACCACCTGAAAAATTTACAATTGTCACCATGCATTTTATAGCACCCCCACACAAAATGACACATGAAATTACAACATACAGAAGACACATGAATACCAAATAGTTTTCACAACAATAATGTAAGAATTGTACAACAATGACTGTGATGTAACTGCTATGAAAATCTTCTCCAGTGGCCTGCCATGGTGGCAAGTCTCACATGACAGCATGTATATTCATCCAAACACAGTGGGAGTAACGAGTAATAAGTGCAGTCACAAGTTGGTATGACTCCATTTGTAGAATCCAGATGAGTGGGTGTGGCTCCAGTATGTATAAACAGTTAACAAACATTCCTGTTATAAATATGTGCTAGAGTTGCAATATAATAGTATAGTTTACAACAATACATAGTCTCCATTGTATCACTATCAAACGACACTAAGTGGAGGATATTGTTGCATCTCTAGTATGTACACTCCAGGGGCGGATCCAGGAGCTGGCAAGGGGAGGGGCACAAACAAGTTCAGATTCACACCATTAAAAGGGGGAATCAACGACTAGCTGCAATCGGTTGTAGTTGATATACACATAGCCCCAAATAATCACCTCTCAGCAGTGTTTCACTGTTGATTTGTGCCATTTAGGCCATTGCAGAAAGTTGTAAAGTCTTAAAAGGTGCTACAAAAGTAAAACATCTGTACACGATAAATATTTCTAGAGGCACTTAATATGCACGAAGGTACTGGGTGACAAGTTGGAGTTTAATTTCAGGTTAAATATGTAGTAAAAAGAGGTAATATGTCTGCCTTTTAAGCTAAAAAGTATTCATTTCTTGAGTAATAAACTGATACTGGCCTAGCTGGCATTATCTAAGTGATAGCTATAGCTAGTTATTCTTTCTAAAAGGAGGGGGGGGGGGGGCATTTGCCCCAAATGCCCCATCCTGGATCCGCCATTGCACTCCATCAGTACAACCTGTCTTAATGGGCCACCAGTATAGAAATACAACCTCTCTTGAAAAGCCAATTCCAAATTGAGAATTTATACACTGCTACCTGCTTATTGAGTGAAGGTGGCAATAAACAAGTTCCACCATAATTTATGCAGTGATCTGATCTTGTATATTCTGTCAGTGGATGAGATCCACTTGGCCAGGACAAAATGTGACCCAAATGTCCTGGATGATCCATACTCAACCCACTTATGACCCAGTGGCACAATGGAACTGAGTATTTATAGAGAATACAGTTATAATTATTTCTAAGATGTGTGGACACATTACAACATGTGCATACAAGACATGCTACGTACCGTTTTAGCATTTCAAGTCACCACATTATGTATGGACCAGTCAACAATGCTTCATAGTGCCCATCAGTAAACCTGAAGAAAAGTTACAAAAAATAAAAATGCACATAAATACAGTGAAACCTCATTTATAGGGCCAGCTCTGGGACCAAAACAAAATTGGCCTGAATAACAAGGTGGCCTTATTAATGAGATCATAAACTACTGTTTATCTATATTTTGAACCTTCTATAGGTGGCCAATATAATGAGGTGGTCTTATTGAAGAGGTGGACACTAAGTGAGGTTTCACTATACATATGGTTAACAATGGTGAACAATATTAATGGTTAACAATAATATGCTGAAACCTTACTCAGGTCACTTCTTGTGGCAGATTGCTCTGTACACAAAATGACACATTCAGGGATAGTATTTAGATGGATGATAAAGTAACGCACGGCACTGCCAAAGCACAACATCGCACTCGCTTGCACGCACAATTTTGCTCAAAATTTAAAAAATTGATAATTAAGGGGTATGGCAACTGTTTCGCTCGCAAGACTGTGTGGCAGCTGTTCCCCTTCTGTACAAGTGGCCACCAAGACAGGTCCACTGTGGATGAAAGCCAGGCATTAGATATTTGGTATTTCATGTGTTCAAGGCATTCCAGGGCTTCTGGTAGTCTCAAATCTCACCACAGTTTAACTCAGGCAGTGTTGTGGTCACCACTAAACCACTGGAATGCTGTGTTATGTTCATCTTATGTTTGGCTACTATGTAGTAGAACTGAAGGGATACTCTGAAAAATATAATATAATATCCTATGGATAATGACTTCATCACTTTCACTTATAAGGACCGAAAGTGAAATTTTTTACACGTAGGGCTGACAGCCAACTGTCTATGTCTGAAGCAGTGCCTTTGGTGCTCTAACAGATTGGCTGCCCCCTTGCTGCTGGTACTCACTGTCTCATACACTGTTCACACTAAATCCATCTCTATAGCCAGTTAGAACAGCATGCTTCTTACCATTTTAAGGCCGCAAAATGCAGCCACCTCCTTAATAAGCTAGGTCAGAAAATTTTGTCTGTACCTGAATAATGACCAGTTTTCACTGTACTATTAGTGATTAGTGATCATGGAGGATTATTTATTAAGATACTAAGATATATAAATGCTACAACCTCTAAATATAGCAGTAAAAATTTTACCCTGGTCCAATAGAGCAATAACTTTTACGTCACAAAATTACGTTAAAATGTGTAACCGCAACTTCCACGGGGCAAAAAGTGGGGCAAATTCAATGGTGGAGCACCTTCAAGAGGCTGCAACTTGGCTTCTGGTGCTCCATTTGGCATGAAACTTACTCAGGACATAGATGTGAAGTTGGGAAACATGATGAAAAACATCACTTGGGCATCAGGTTGGTTTAAAAGGTAGCTAGTAGCTTTGATAATAATATAAATCAATAATAAATGCTCACAGTGGGCACAGAGACAAACTCTGCCCAATCTTGTTGTCAGGTTGGTTTTACCCAGGTTAAAAGGATAAAATGGCTTCCCACGCAATTATCAGCAATAACTCGCTCAGCACGGATCAAACTAACCTGCACTACTTAAATATCTGTTATACTACTCTCTTCTTTGTTCCTGACAACGTGGTTTCATTTAGAAAGACAGTCTCAACAAACCTAAGGCAAAGTAAACTCGTGCCCCAATGGCATGCATACATTTTCTGCCCCGGGGAAGTGATTATGTAACGACTGTGATGTCAGGTGTTACCACTCTATCTCTAATAATCGTGAGAGACTCTACTGTACAAACCGAGATACAAACACATGTTTTATCATGCCGGTATGCGCTAATCGCTTTTTACAATGAGTTTTACAACACAAATACATGTATAGTTAGACTCACCAATTGTGTCTCAGTAGCACTAAATCCCTTCTACACGAAAAAACAAGCAATGAGACAACAGCCTCTCAAAGATCACAGCCTATTCTGGTGCGCTTATTTAGTAGTAATATAAATTTTAACGGCGTTTATTTACAACAGGACATAATTACGCACCCCTCTATTGTCTCTGTACATACTTGCCATTTCTCTACTATTCTTATTTCATTTCACAAGAGTTCCTATTGATATGGGCAAAGGCGTGGTTTCTCCGCTTGAATCAGTCAATGCGTGAAGTAGATCGAGATACTCTAATAGAGCAGTCAATGACTCTAACAGAACAGTTACATTTCTACAAGTGCTGTATTTTTATATTGTAAAGTCTGTAAGTAGCTAGTGATTTAAACTATATAATCCAGTGCTAAGCAGAAGTTGTAAATATGCTGTAA
Source organism: Dysidea avara (assembly GCF_963678975.1). NCBI lineage: Eukaryota > Metazoa > Porifera > Demospongiae > Dictyoceratida > Dysideidae > Dysidea > Dysidea avara. Next base: position 43,524,650 of record NC_089274.1, read on the forward strand.
TATTGATTGCTGTGTTACAGCTGTTTTGTGACTGCTCTATTAGAGTATCTTGATGCAGTACAAGATGAAAGGCAAAATGTTACTAAGAGTTTACTAGTTAAAATGGGTGTTAGTTGACTGCAGTTGCATGCCACTAAAATTACAGTTGTATTTTAATATTCTATGTAATCTGGAGTTTCTGTCAAAACCATGGAAACTCACCTATTGTTTTCAACAGTATATGCTTACTCTAACAAAAAGTATTGAAATCCCATCCAAAAACAGCTTGTAGCTATAAAAAAGTGCGCGTCCAAGTAAAGCAGAGTTAACTGCGACAAAAAGTAATGATATCATAATGCGGCCATGTGTGAGGTGTGCAAGTTGTAAAATTAATATTAGCTAATCAGATAATACAATATTATTGTTAAAGTGTTAATGAGAACTATGTGATGCTGCTAGTTTTTAAGTGTGTGAGCATCTTTATAAATGCCACATAAATTTGATTCTCAATAAAGCAATGTGTATAGATTCTCTGATAGCAATAAGTAGTTTGAGTTTGGCCGCCTTTCCTGTGTACGGCAATGCTATGAACAAAGGAAAGGTGGCCAAACTCAAACTATTTATTGCTATCAGAGAATCTATACACATTGCTTTATTGAGAATCAAATTTATGTGGCATTTATGAAGATGCTCACACACTTAAAAACTAGCAGCATCACATAGTTCTCATTAACACTTTAACAATAATATTGTATTATCTGATTAGCTAATATTAATTTTACAACTTGCACACCTCACATTATGATATCATTACTTTTTGTCGCAGTTAACTCTGCTTTACTTGGACGCACACTTTTTTACAGCTACAAGCTGTTTTTGAATGGGTTAGAATTTTACAGTAGCACAATAAACTATAAAATGCATCAGTATAAGTGCACAATAGTTTTTCATTTTATTATTATAACTATCATATGCACCAAAATCAGAAGCTGTTTCCTTGCTTTTTACTAATTTAAAAGAGCCATAGTTTATTTACAGCTAAATTATACTTTTAATGAAAACAAGAAACACAGAAGGTTCTGGATTAACACTAGATACAACGAGGTATGTTACAAGCTGTTTATGGCAACAATTGGACAGCCTAAAAGTTGCCAAAATTGGTAACTTTCAGCAACCCAAAGTTGCCAATATTGGCAACTTCAGGCCACCCAAAGTTGCCAATATTGGCAACTTTCGGCAACTTCAGGCCACCCAAAGTTGCCAATATTGGAACTTCAGGCCACCCAAAGTTGCCAACTTCGGCAACCCAAAGTTGCCAATATCAGGCCGCCCAAAGTTGACTATATTGGCAACTTCAGGCCGCCCAAAGTTGACTATATTGGCAACTTCAGGCAACCCAAAATTGCCAATATTGGCAACTTTTGTGTTTCTTTGAGCAACCACAAATGACGCCCAAAAGTATCCAAACTTGGCAATAAATGTACTTTCTTTTATAAAAGATGATAGAGAATTTGATTGTGGGATTCGGTTATCCACAATTGGTAATTTTGTGTGACAAATTCTTAGAATTGCCAAAAATGGCAATTTTATAAAAGCGTGTGCAGTAGCTGCTGTTTTTGGCAATTATAACAACAGTCTAAAAGTTGCCAGTTTTGGAAACTTTGACACTTACAGTTTACCGGTATTAAGCATGAAAGTGAACATTACAGTGTTAAAGTTCACAAAGCTGCTAACTTAACTAGAGGTTCCTCAAGAGGCTTTCACACCGTTGGCCAACCGTAAATGTAAGAGGACCGTTAAAAAACGTATTAGATATGGACAACAATTATAATTCTGTTTGGAAAATGTACATCAACTGTAGTTGTAAATAATATTTCTGTTGAGTCTTAAAGATACGTAAATTGTAGAACAGTGCATTGCAGCAGTAATCACCATATACATCGTAAGGTTTAGATATACATTGAGCCAGCAGGCATAAACTACAATAATTATAATGCAGAATAGGGTATTCTAAATTTGTGTTATGTATATTTTGCTGCCAAATTTGGCAATATTGAGTCAAACCTTTCACCATCTTTTTGGTGAACTAGATCACAAAATCTGCTAATCCAGTTGCCAATTAAATCCAAGTTCTCAATTTTCTTAGTTAAAATTGAGTTGTATTGTTGGAATGCAGAATGGATAGGTACAAGCACAGTTTGTGGATGTTCAAGCTACCAAATTTGGACTATAGTTTTCAGTTTTGGGGCAACTTTTGGCTTGCTTCCAAAAGTAGCCTAAAGTGGAAACTCTCGAAAATTGCCGAAACTGGCAATTTGTAAGCAATACAATAGTTTTGCAACTTTTACAAGTTGCCAAATGTGGAAACTTTTATTTGCAAGAAATTGCCAAAAGTGGTAATTTTAGTATGCATGAACAGTCCAATAGTGGGCATCAATTTTTGCCATTTTTGCAAACTAGATCCCACAATTGATTTATTCATTGGTCTTCATAAAAAAGAGTACATTTATTGCCAGAATTGGTAGTTTTGAGCACCATCTTAAACTGCCAAATTTGGAAACCATCAGCAGTTTCAGACTTGGAAACTTTTTGATGGTTTCCAAAAGTTGCCAAAGTTATATATAGAAACTTAGTTACCAAAACTTGCAAATTCTTAGCAGTCCTATAGCTTTGCATTACACTGCTTTATAAAGTTGCCAAAGTGGTAACTTTTGTTTGCAAGAAGTAGCCAAAATTGGCAATTTTTAGGCTGTCCAATAATTTTCAAAATTGGCCTTGTAACATACCTGATACAACATGTCATTATCTAAAACCTTACACAATAGCAAACAGGTCCCTTACCATTGGAGTAATACTGCTTACAACATGGTGGTACATTACTGCCATGAGTGAGGACGTACTGTAGTAAAAAGTGTGGCTTTATTAAGGCATGAAAAATAGAGGGGTGTAGCACTCACCTGGAAGCAAACTTCAGTTGGAAAGCAACGCAGATCAAGATCAAACACTGACTCAATGAACCTCCTCAATGGAATAATGTGACCTCGGCGAGCAGTCCTATAGAACAAGAATCAATACCAGTTTTACTAACACATTTTTACATGTCACCAGAACTTCATTTCTACGTGATACATAACATACAAAGAGCACTATATCCATTAACAATTCAAATACAATGTTTTAATGTTTATATTCTGTTTCACTCAGTCTTATTATCCAATTATACATACAAAATACTTGTACTCTTACAAGTATACAAAATTTTACATTTGAGTATAATTATACAGATTATGAAGCAATGAAAGAAGAGAGGTTATCTACTTTTAAATTATTTGTAGGTATGAATGTCTAGCATATATAGGTCATGAGATATGACATTTTGAAGGTTTGTAGTTTTCCCATTCATTGTCTATGTCTACATGAGGGGTAATAGGTTCACAATACCCTTCTGGGAAATCACATACATAATGTATGAGAATTCAAAAAAATGTTACCTATAATACTCTATAGAGATTATTTTTAACATTCACGCCTACAATGTAAAATGATGCAAGATTATGAATTTGTGGCTTTCCCACACATTATCTATAATGTGATTGCGGCAACTGTTGCCCCTTCACATAGATGATATATAGGAAAACCACATATTCATACCTACATATAATGTAAAATTCAGGTTGCTAGGGGCAACAGTTATTATGCACATGTATTATTATGAAAATTGTATATTCTGTGATTGCGTGTACCCTGACCATCAGTTACTCAGTCACAAAGTGACCATTCTGCTTTGTTTTCAGTGATTTCAATCTGTTATACACTAACAGCACTACAAATGAAGAACAGGACGAGTGAAGTGCATCTGCAATCCAGTTGCTACAGAAATTACGACTGAATGCACATACCCTGACTGGCAATTACTGAATAGCAAAGTGATCATTTCACTTCAGTTTCAGCTATACTCCACCTAATATACAGCATTACAAACAAGTAATGTCTCAGCAATCAGTCCAGTCACACTATGGAAATTATAACACTGAAGCCATATCACAATACTGCGAATCAACATCTACAAGGTAGCAGAGAAAGAAATGGGACACAAAGGAGGACAAAGGTAAGGCATGCATGCATTGGGCAAAACGGCACATCTTGGGTTGAAGCAATGTTTGACAGTAAACACATCAAGCCTGTACCCTTAACCATAGCCAAGTTACCTTTGGCTGGAGGCATCAGTTAGTCAGTTAGTAGAAAATAATAATTTTAGAAACTTGTTGGAAGGGTTTGGGTTGCTCCTAATCAATACTGCCAAGTTGCTGAAAAATGAAGCTGGTTTTAGAGCGATATTTTTGACCAGAAAAGAACATTTGATTTGGTGTAAGTCACCAATTATCAGCAGGTAACAATATCAGCACTTGTAAATCACACAGACTACGGAGTATATGAAGTTACATTGTATTGGAAACCAGTATGGTTTTGCGTCTAACCTGAATATTTCTTGAACAGCTGGCCTCATCTTCATAAAACTTCTGTGAAACAAGAGTTATCTATGGACTGTATGTATATCCCCCCAAAATTACACAATGAACCAACAAGGCACCAGAGAGTTACTCACAAATTCACAAAGTCTGCCAATAATTGGCCATGGTCAATCACTGAAGTAGAGTGCTAATAATACATTTCTCATGCTGATAATTGGCGCATGATACATTTTGAGATTTCACTTATAACATGACAATCACTCATGTGAGATATTTAATATTAAGTCCGCTACATGACTAAGACTGCTCTATTGAATAGTTCAAACTGGAAGTTCATACATCATTCCAGTGAGGAAGTACGATCACTAGATGAAATGATGCCCACAATTGGTGACTTACACTATGACAATCCTGATGGGATTTTAATTTGACAACTTTCTTTGATTTTCCAAATTAAATTCCTTACCAATTAATCCATGTGGCATCTACTTTCTTTATTACGTTGTTTACATGTTATGACACAAATGTCTTCAGTAATTATACTAGCGTTGAAACCGGGTCGGGTCACCCGGGTCAGACCCGCTTTAAAAATTATCCGGGTCTGACCCGGATTGGATCATGTGTGAAGCAAATTGTTTAGTTGGACTGTACGGAAGTGTATAAATGCGTCATAATCAAGTCCTGATGCAACTCAGCTTCTTTCTTGAGCCATGCCCACTTATCGGATGACTGCATATAACCATATGTGCAGCCACGCCCATTTATCGGTGATATTAAAGTCTACAGGTATACATGAAACCATACTCATAGCTGCTTGCTAGCTTATGTGGAGCTACACCCACTAATAGTACTGTATAGTAGGGATCATGAAGGTTTGGGCTACACTGGCAACCTACTTGAAAGTCCACCCTTACTGTTACGTAGTGCAGTAGTGTTACCCAAAGCCATTGAACTACTTCTCAACAAAGACTTCCCTCAAAGAATTACAGTAGGTTTGACCATAAGCATCAGTCAGATAGTCAGTATAACCATCAGTTGGTTAGGCATTCACCAAGATTATCTTTGCAAATTTTAGGAACTGACCAAAGCTGATTTGGGATATTTTAAGGAGTGAATTTACTCAACCAAAACTATAACCAAGCACGCCGTGTACATAGTACAAGTTTACAGATGATATAATACATTTATTGGGAAATCTGTCATCTGGTGATCTGTGTAATTAAACAGTAGTACAGTAGTTGAGGCAAAGCAAATGTACAAGAAAGTTGTCCTCATAAATTTAGCATAAAATTAGTGTGTACGCTATAGTACGTTCACGTTAAGCTGAACCCTCAAAAACATTTAATAACTCATGGATGTAATTACACATGATCTTGAAATTTGGCTCATTTGTAGTACTGCTTGACCCGCTAAAAATATTTCAAAATCTTTTGTTCAATTGTTTGACATAATATTTACGGCCAGTCAAAATTTTCAAATACATTTCCTATGGGGAAGCCATATAAATGTGATGTCCATTACAGCCCTTTGCCAAACTTGCAAGGGAGCCAAACCACACGTGTCTGTTGTTGACACCTTTGCTGTTATCAATAATCATCTGGTTGGCTGAAATGTTAACTCCGCTGAGAAAAAAATCTACTTTCAATTTTTAGCTATTTTTCAGGATTCAGCTCAACGTGAACATACTATAGGAGGGGACAAAAGCATCAGTGTGGAAGTACTCCATAACTTGTAAGGAAAATGGTATCACACGAAACAATTTCTATGGAAGTACTAACAGGGATATAATAATGATAGAGAGAGTGCTGTATTTGGCTAGCTACATCAGGTACTAATTATTTAAAGGGGAGATTGTGTACAGAATTAGGTAAAACTATTGCATTACTACATGAATTACCTTTCAGGAAGCATGATAAGGAAATATAGTCATTACTCTCATGCATGGGTATATTAATCATGCTTCTAAATACTGCCAATGGTAAATTTAAGGGACTACATCAGTGACAAAATATCCTCCTGTAACTAATGTACTGATATTGATATGTACATACACAGAACCCAGATACACTGTAATTTCAATACATATATATACACGTGGATGTGAAACATCACAGGAATGAGTTTAGTTGCATTACAACATTGGTACTAAACAATGAAACTATTGTAATAAATTCTTCAACACAACAGGTTTAGGGAAAGCTGCCTGTGTGTCATCTCTAAATACATACGTATGTAGGTGGAAGAACTCAAAACTAAGGGCGCCCTTTCAATGAGAATACAGTTTTATGGCAAAATATAATTTTGCGAAAATGGCCAGTTTTCACTCAACGGGTCACATATGTTACCGGCTGAGTGAAAAACTGGCCATTTTTGCACATTCCTCAAATTCCATTTTATTGCATCTGTGTAATCTATATATAGTAACAAAGGAGTGGACAGCTAAAGTTTCAGCTTTTATGATGAATGGTCTTGGAGTTATAGCCCTTGACAATTGGAACAGTGATAAACTTGATTTGTACAACATGGGAAATAAGTTACAGGTGCTTAGATAATCGACCATAACTTATGATTGAAACAAGCTACAAAGATGGAACTTGGTTCAATCTGTGCACCATGAACTAGCAAATTAATCAAGGTATAGTGCTTTCCTTGTACTCCTCCATGTTGACTAAGACGAAGGCCATTCCAACTAAGAAATGATGACGGTGAACGCTGTTTTTACCGCGTCATAAATAAGCATCCATAACTCATGTATCCTTTGCTGTGTGAACACAAAACAAAGATTTTCTTACTCTACATGAACAGGCAAATCCAGTGATGTGTAGGTTTATATTGATTTGAGCTTAATTTCAGTGTCTACGAGTGCGATTAAAGCGTACGTAAATTTTTCATGTAGCATGAGGATTTTTTACCCACTGTATTTCAATATAGTTTTACGTGGCAAAATATATAGAATTTTGTGAAAATGGCCGGTTTTCGCTCAGCAGGTCACATATATCTTTTGCATAAGCAATACACATTTGCCCCTACAAATCTATTTAACACTTCAGAGTTTAAACTTGAGAATAACAGATGTTGAAATCATATAGTACAGCTGTACAACTAGTAACATTTGTCACTGACTAACCAATGGAAATGTCATAACAATGTTACCCAGACAGACAAGCATTATGGTGAAATCTAAGGGAATTCTCAATGATGTAAGGAACACACAAAAGCAAATGAACAGTGACAGTAGATATAGGTTTCTCTGTTCTAACATTAATTTGTCTGCTGATATGTATAGTATAACTAATCATGTCTTTTGCTACTTAGATAAGTAGACAGAAGTTTCATAGATGAATTGTTGTATTGGCATGTTAGAAGAGTGGTTTAAAATGGACACCTCTGCTAGTTGGAAGAGGTTATTTACTTATTTATGGTGTTAGGGTTGTTAATTTTGCTTAATCATAATATGTTTATGTATCATTAAGACTTACCAGTTAGTTTCAAAATCCTCCACCACATGATGATACTTGTCAGCTTTGGGGATATCTTCTAGGAACACCCCGGCCTGGAAGTGAAATAGCAACTGAATATAGTTCATGTTTCTATATAAGCTATCAGTTCAGTTCTGTGATTTCTAGTATTTGGGGAAATGGTACAAAATTATGGGAAATATATTAAATATCCCGTACGGAACAAACTATACATGGTTACCAGAAAAATTTAAATGACTAGGGTAATATAGTATACATAAGTATGACAATTTGATCTTTGCCAACACACATGTACATCTACACACACGCGCGCGCATGCACGCGTGCACATACATACATACATAAATTTCATAATGGAGTAAACAATCTATGTCTTCACTAATTATTCATAGTGTGAACATACATTGTGCTAATAAACACATTTTGAGAAACTGAATAAACAAACATGGTAGTGAAACTTAGCGAATTCCAACAACTAAAAATTTGAGTATACAATCTGGACAATCATAAAATTGAATCTGTACAGCACTGTATAAGTTATTACCCATGCAACACAACATTCAGAAACAAGAAATATAGCATTAACCCTAAACCTGCAGAGAACTTTTAAGAAATGTGCGTTTACACAATATGAGCATGCACGGTGACACTAGGTGGGACAACTAAACTCTTACAGCCTATACATCAATTGTATGTCTGTTCACTGGGCTACTTGGAGAAGGTTAAATGAACACTGTAACTATAGTCACTTACTTGTTATGAAGCAACGAACAGCGATGTCCATGTTTCACAATTCTTGCCACATGTTTAATTTTGATTGTGGGTTTACTCATGTGAGTCATATATGGACTGAGAAAATTTAATGGAAAATCAAATGGAAGTTGTTGCAAGGTGATAGCAGCAACCACCATCAAGTTATCAACCATTTTATAAAGGTATGTAAAGGGTTTGTGTGTTTCCTTATCAAAAAGTTGTTTTCACGGCTAGTTTCGGCCTCACCATTTAGCATTAGGGTAAAACCCTAGGTTGATATGCTTGTTACATCACAAGTAGAATGACATAAATTGCGTAGCCATAGGATGGATGCTTCGAAAGCTACAGCGCTACAAGACATGTGTATTTATTAAGTTTTCTGGATTACGCAGGCTTAAGCGTTAAGATGACAACAGTGAAGCCAATGAATTACAGCTACCTTCTGTTAACTGAAATCTCTACCATCTCCACATAGAAACGGTGATGCCCCTGATTTTACTTTATAGTGTGTAACAAACAAAACACACACACCAACTGAATAGTCATAACCATACTCTTACTTTCTATTGGTTCTTTGCAGTAATACAAGACAGGGTGAAGGAAGTTGCTCTTGTCTGCACTAGAAGCATCTCCAATAGCCCTATCCTCTGAGAGGACGTCTTTACTGTAATAAGCTAATTTAAGGGATATGTTGACAATGCACACACACACTCACCCTGGTCCTGAATAATTAGCTCCATACTGCATGTTAAGAATGATGAGTCTTTGTCCTCCATGGCCAGTCATCTCTAAGGATATACGTAGCGTTTGCATTGATGCATACAATTACATCTACAATTGTATTATATCTATCAATGCATACAATTATTTCTTGGCTTTAATAGGCAAGTGGCTGTAAATATCTTACTTAAAGTTAGCCTTTACAGAGAGGTAGGTGCCACTAAGAGACAGGTTCCACTGTAGATATATACTTAAACACTATACACTTATGCACAGACACAACGCACACATATAAAAAAGCAACAGCAAAGCCTTTGCTACCGTGCTAGCACGGTCATTTGGGGCACCCGTGCGCTACTCAGGAGCTATGGTGAAGGTGTGGGCACCTGAAGTCCCACCTGGACCTTCACCCACTTTGTGAGACACCCAGTCCCCATTTAAAGAGCTGGGTAGAAACACACACACACCTTTCAATATGTGCAGAGATGCAATCGGCACTTCTTCCAAGTAGTTTATCATGTTATCTTCTCCTATATGTGTAAAATGTATTACGACTGTGTGGTAAGGTTATGTTTACCTATTATAGCAACATCAGCTAAGATGTTAAACATCTGATAGATCCCCTGCAGAAATAGACAGTATGCTGTTTATTTGCTACAGTACTGTGCTTGTTTCTACCACATAAGAGACACTCAGGCTGTTAATGAATAGTACTTGAACTAAGGGAAAACCTGGGGGAAAATTCCTCACATGATTCACAGGTGTATGGTGTAAACAACATCTCATTTCCACAACAGAATCCTAAGATGTCATACGTATCATATCACTGTTAGCCCACAATACTATATAATAGAGGCTTTTAAAAGAATGCTGACATTACCATGTTTAAATTGCTACAAAGTAAACACACAGCAATGTTACTAACAGATGCTTCGTTGATCCTCTTCACAAAATGTGCAACCAAATCAACAGGACTCAGACTAACAGATGGCCATGGTACCTTGTGATACCTCCACTCCATGTGCTTAAACAGTGCTCTGGCTAATAGAGAATTGTCAGCATACATTAAATAATGTCAGATTTGCAAAAAGGGGCTTTCCACACACACCCAATTTTATGAACTTGGAACACCATAACTTAGTGTTCAATAAATACATTTTCTCCATTTGTTGGTACTTGCTACTGACCAGAATTGAAGTCAATTGCTCTTCCAATATGAAGTTCTGATCGTCAAAGTTGGTAAATTATATATGTGTGTGGATGACCATTTTTTTGCAAATCCGGTCACAAATACAATTTTACGTTTATGATATCCATTGCAAGTGTCCATATTTCCAAACATTAAGCACTCAGACCATTAAAATCCATCAACAGTCAATGATTTTAAGTTAGTTGTTATTCTTGAAACTGAAGCATAGATTTGTTACATATTTTAGAAACTTCAAATGTTACTTTGAAAATATATACTTAGCTGACATCACAATTTTTATACATAAAACTTCCTGTTATATCACCATCATTCTTTAATGATATCTGTTGTGAAATTTGTTTACAGGAAATTTAAGAGGATGTATACTGGACGGCTACATTGTTTGAACTCGAAGCATTAACTGTTTAATACAATAAATTTCTATACCTAAACTTAACTTAGGGAAAGTCCTGGTGTATTCATGGTAATTTTGCACTATAAATATTAGGTGACATAATATAATAGTTATATCACACCTGCGAGGGACTTTTGTTGATTAGATTTTTAGTATTGTACTAAATAAAGCCTATTAACGGGACAGTAAGTTAATAAATTAAGTTAACTACTTAAGACTATAAGTTACTCATCTATGTAAATCTAGTTGTTGTCTTTGTGTTGTTCTGTGGTCTGCTTAATGGTTGACACATGATGGCATCCACACATTGCAAAACGATTATTTTACTGTTCATTTTGTCATTTAGTAACCATGAACTAGTTGAAACTAAGCAACTACATTGAGCCTAGCCTAACCTGTAAACCCAAAATTTAACGCTCCATGTCATTCAATATAATGAATCAAAGTGTATCGTATCTCTGAACTGGTTGGGCATAAAAGCAAACTGCGTTCCCATGATATTGCCCAGGCAATTAAACCTCCAGTGGTACCTTTAAACACCGACGCTAATACATATAAAACAATTTGATCACTTGCATACCTACATAGCAAACACTAATAATATCAACATTTTAAAGTGATGGGGCAATTAAACATTAGCAGGGAGCTTTAGGTAAAGTGGAGTAAGTGGAGCATCATATTACCTATCAGAAATGTACTGTTCCTTGCCAAATCTTCTCTAGTGATTCATTGCTAAACCACTATTATTATTCAGTTGATTGTTAAATGCTTTTAGAAATAAGCCTTCCTCAGCAGCCACTTCTTTAATGAGACACCTCATTGCAGTGGCCACCTGTAATAAGTCCCTAACAACAACCATACTAAATATTCATGAATACCTCTTTTAACATTATGGACTTCCAGCTAAGCCAGCTAAGGTATACATAATCTCATAAGTAAGGGCATACCTTCTGCTTTCTAGGTAGCCTACCAATGAGGCTTCACTTTATTTTTACTGTTGTCTGTATATGTATATAGTCAATACTGCAGGTAGAAACAATTGAATTTCAAGGCATGCTTTAACCACCAAACAGTGGAAGCTACCAGTCATATCATACTATATTGTGGTTTCATTGCATCCCAGGGAAAATTATTACGTATAAGTATGTAATTATCTAGCATATCATAATTATATAGATAGTCTGCAAGGGTAATACCCTATGTAAGAGCATAAAGTTAAGCCTGGGGCTAAACCATCCACAAGGTTGACCTCACAAGCATGACATTTGCATTCTCCATTATATGGTAGTTATTATTGGTATGGTACAATGAGAATGGGTCCTCGACATTCTCCACAATGGGTTAAATACATTAGAGCAACCCATTGAGAATGCTCAGGGACTATTATTGTTATGGATCATCTATCACATGATGCTAAGTTGTACATTTCTAAACCTGCTATGGACAGTACATTTAAAGTCATCAAAGTCAATAGGAAACCACAAATTGTCAGGACAATACACTAGTCATACCCAAGCATGTCCCTAAAGCCCATATAGCAATCTTACAATACACAAAACAACAAAAGGGGTATATTATCATGAATGCTCTAATAATAGTGTATTCACAGAGATTAGTATGTATTGCCACTCATTTTTTTTTGTAAAAAAAAAGAACTCTAACACATGAGGACAAATTGTAGTATATGTAAAAAGAAGATTCTGTTAATTATGTATGTATGTATGTATATTGTACTTTGCGTGGGAGGATCAAAGCGATGCCGCGTATCGTATTCTCCATACAGTACTAATCAACTGCATAACTGTACTGTACGAGTCATACAGTACAGTTATGCAGCTAATTGGGCAAATACAGTACAGTTATGCGGAGAATTTATTTGTGGAATGTTACGTAAACAACACTGTAAATCACTAAAACCAGCCAAACTAATCCTATGAGTTCGTTCTACGGCTAGGAATAGATTGTATAAACACTTACTGATCGTCTGATCACGAAGCTTTTAAAACACGACTCCACTAAGACAGCACGACTGATCACGTGCGTGATTTAAGATTTAAGATTAGATACTGGGCAGTCAGCTCAGCTGGTTGGCCCAGGGGGTGAAAATCCCCAAAAGGTACAATCACATGCATACATCCTATTAAACTAATAATTACAATAATTAAGTAAATAAATTCGTCTATGTGAGACATTGTAAATCGCTAAAACTAGCCAAACTAATCCTATTAGTTCGTTCTACGACTAGAAATAGATTAGTTAAACACTTACTGATATCATTATCACCGAAAATCGCAGCGGTTTGAGTACTAGAGAAAATCACTCCGAGCCAGACGTGACCAGGAAGTACAATATAACACTTAAAGCACCGCCTTGCTTGTATGTACGAAAAATACAGTACTCCCCCGGGGGGTGTCTCGAGGCTAATACAGCACTCGGCTTCACCTCGTGCTGTATTAGCCTCTCGACACACCCCCTCGTACTGTATTTTCCGTACACACGCGCAGCGGTGCTTTAACTCTAACATGTATGTATGTATGTATGTATGTATGTATGTATGTATGTATGTATGTATGTATGTATGTATGTATGTATGTATGTATGTATGTATGTATGTATGTATGTATGTATGTATGTATGTATGTATGTATGTATGTATGTATGTATGTATGTATGTATGTATGTATGTATGTATGTGTGTGTATGTATGTATGTATGTACTTACATAAGTATTAGAGAATCCAGCATTTGATTAAGGACAGAAATAAAAAGTAGGGAGGTCATCTACCCCTGCACCTATACCAGTGAAAATTATATAATTCCTACTTCAGTCACATCTAGCTGGTCAATAGTATAATTATGACTAAAGTAGGGGATTAAATGTCAATGCAGGTGTAAATGATGTCCTTTGCTTCGTTTTTTTTTTTATTTCTATGATCCCTACTCAAATGGAAAACAAAAGAAAGAAACAACTGAATGCACACCTTAACTACCAATTGCCAAAAAGTGACCTGGCTATTCCTTTTTGTTTTCAGATATGTTCCGCCGCTTAGCATTACAAAACTACATACAAAAAGCACTTCTGCATTCAATCCAGTCACTATGGACACTACAGGATAAGGTAGGTAGATGCATGCATTGTAGTTGCTGCATTTGACTTTAATAAAAAAATTAAACCTCTAGTTGGAAGCGTTTGGGGTTGTTCTGAAAGAACATTTGGGTTTCATTATGTCTAAACAATACTGGCAAGCTGTCATGAAGCTGGCTTTTGGGTGATACTTTTGGCCAGGAAAGCCAATACCTTACTACATAGCACCCACTGTCCACCGTACTGTATGATTTTATGAAAGTGTCTTTGTTTCTATCTGCAAATCAAAACATATGCACACTACACATGTGAATATGCTAATCCAATTTGTACAGTAGCCCATTACCAACTGTAGACCAAAGCATCATAAGAAAATGTAACAGATTATTACAAGTTACACAATGTGCATCTCTAAATTTACTTGTTTGGACAAAAGGGACAATAAAATGCAGCCACAGCAATTTAATTAGGATGTGGTGGTATACCACATACCATAAGGTACTTGTCATGACGCATCTATTAAACCACAAAATTCCCAATCTTAAACCACAGTAACACTATCAGGAACAGGAAGCTATAATTTTTGATGTGTGCTAAACTGATATATCATCAACAGCCATGCCAAGCTATCAACTGTCACCACACGGTTTACAAAACAAACTGAGGCCAGAAACAAGGATGTAGAAATAACTATTGCATGTCATATCATATCATTGTCTCAGTTTGAATTGACATGTAAACAAGTCAGGGTTTTACTCAGCCAGCACATATATCTAGAACACAGAAATGTACATTAACAGTAATCTAGCTGACCGGTTGTATTCATTATTGCATATTCTAATCTACCTGTAATTTGCCTGCACTTATATATTTACATACCGGTATAACGAAACCCATGTATAAAGCCACCAGCAGACTTCCTGTAGTCTAGTGAATGACTCACAACTCCAGCTACAAGTACAAACATACAAAAGATAGCATACACCCATAGATACACAAAAAGCACCACACAATACAACATGCTAAACATTACAATACACAATGGATCAACTAACCAAAGAACATATCCCGTACACTCGATGACTCATAGTTGGATAACAAGTTGAGATACTTGTCAAACTCTCCCACTGGTGAGGCATCTGGTTGTGCTGAACTATTGAAAATGGAGAAATCAAACTTGAATCCCATACACCTGATGATCCGGTCATACGAACTCCTGAAGCCAAGATTATCAGCTAGATAACAATAAGTATTCTATTAGGGGCTGTCTATTGACAGTCACATGTCAACTAAAGAATAATTCACACTAAGTCCCAAATCATGTTTACATGCAGAAATATGGTACTTTTGTGTTTAGACTACCGTAATTTATCAAGTATCTCCTGATCAATGCTTTCGAATTCTTTGTTCAGTACCAAATGAAGTTGATTGTCCTTCTTCACTATAGCCTGATTCTACAAGCCCAGTTCTGACTCTAAAAAACATGGCATACAGCTAGCTGTTTACTAAATGGTATAGTTGATGTACCAAAGAGACCATCAAGTGATTTTAGCTGGTACATGTCAATCAATCCATCATTGACTGCCCTATATACACAAGTACAATGAAATATTAGGAAATTTAAGTCCAATTAGGGATCACAAGTAGTAAAACAAGGGAGGCTCCCTATTCCTAAAGAATCCTTATGCTTCAGTCTATTGAATTAGTGATTAGTTTTGTGCCTGAATATGTGCCCCAACCATCAATTACTAAAAAGTGAAGTGTGGCCATTATGCTTCATTTCAGGTATGTTTGGCCCATTACACAACAAAATAAATGAAGAACAGCATGAGAAATGCCTAAGCAATCAACCCAGTCACTACAAAAAATATGGAAAATTCTTGTTAGAAACCTGATGGTCAGCCACAGAGAAGTAATTTCTTAATACCGCAAATGGATACCTTTTACTGCCACCATAAAAGAAATAGGACACAAAGGTGAAAAAAAGGAAAGTCATTGTAGTACTTTGGTATGCCAAAAGGCACCTGTTGGACTGAAGTGATATGTCTAACAGTGAAAAATCAAACCAGAGCCTTGAGTTACACTGGTCTGAAGGCATCACACAATCAGCAGGCAATTCCACTGAATAAAAACAATTGAAAGCTTGGTTATACCTAACCTGGGGAAGCACCCTCGTGCAGGCCTAGCCTTTTGGTGCCATCCCTTCCTATTTGGATGAATTAGATAATAAATAAATAAATAAACCAATATTGCCAAGGTGCCATGAAGGTACTGTGAGGTTGGTTTCTGGTCACCATGTTTTTTATTTTTCATGAGAAAGTGTAAACCTCCATGACAGTATTATTGTACTGTATGATTACTATTGTATTGTATGATACCAGTTACATATCTGTTGAGCTAATCAGTAATCACTATACACACAGATGCAAAAGTGACTGACCTTAAATCACCAACATAGTGGGTCTGAAATGCTAGTTTAATTCTCGATCTGACAAAGACAAACATGCACAACAATAACATGGGTATCATGAACATGACAGGAACACTAAGTATAGTCATGATGATATTACTGTAACACATGTATTTCCCATATTATTAACGTAGGTATGGTACCTGCTAGTCATGTGAATGAATGCAGCAGACCCTACTATATTAGCTGCTGTTTCAAATCCTGAATTCCCTAGTGAAATAACAAAAGGAAATCTTGTTTCCTAACTTGACGACTTAATAAAGTATTTGTTATAATCACCTTTTTCCAATGATTAGCACAGTTTGTCCTTCGAAGTCTTCAGGATTTACCGACACTGATTCATAACCCTGTGATGATGATGATGTGACACAGAGTGTGGTACACGGCATGGGACTTGCTGTACTTCTGCATGTTCAATTCCAGGGAACCCCTTGGGAATATTAGGTTTCCACATGCCAGTACTGAGTGTACATATAGGGTAGGTTGATGGATAAATGATTATTTAATACCTGACAACAACTATGTCACAGTGATATGAAGTTCCATTACGATCCTCTAGTACGAACTTGCCAGCTGTGGGACCATCACTCTTCTCCCTTGCTACACTGACAATCTCTGAATTGTACTGAATGTTCAACTTTAATTTTTTTGCAAAGTCTTGTAAGTAAGTGACCTACAAGAAGGTCAATACACAGGACAAGACATCCTTTAGCACAAACTTTACATAAACATTAAACTTCCCAACAGTTTACATTACACACTGAATAGGTAACAAAGGCATAGTACAATAGTAACAATAAAGCATACACATGTGTTAGGTTCAAAAGGTTACATAAAATTATTTTTTCAATTATATAGTACACAGCTGGCCAGAACCATCTAGATAACATGTTAATGTACTAGAAATAAGTTATGATTAGCAGCTATAGACCCTTTTCAGGTAAGCTGCTGCCATAGCAACATCTGCCATTTTGGAGTACAATCTGTTTTGAAACCCTGGTAGCGTGGGGGGAAGTGTACGTTAACATTTGCTGTGGAATACAGAAGAAGGAGCTCTACATCCTGGTATTGTTTTACTCTTATAGAAAGCTACACTACCAGAGTTGCAAAACGGCTTGTACTCCAAGATGATGGATGTTGCTATGGCAGCAGCTCACCTGAAAAGGGTCTATATAACTGTAATAACATTTACATAAACTATATAAACAAATATTATACTCACATAGGAGTCAGCTGGAGGGAAGTAGTCCTTAGAGTAATGACGCACTTGTAGAGACTCATCAGCACTAATAAGAGAGTTCCAGTCATGTCTGAAGTTGAACTCCTTATTAGTTGAACCTTAACAATTTTAAATCCAGAGTATTCAGATAGATTACATCATCAAACATGCGCATGTATACATTCACATCACCACTTTTACAAGCAATTTCCGAGGAGTTCGCTTGTATGTTTGTATTATTATTACATCCTAACAACTCACCAGTAAATCGTTTGTTAATTGATATGAGTGTTCTGTGTCTTGGATAGTGCAAGTAGAAGGAACCTATAACAAGAACAGTGACTATGTGGAGGGATGCTTAGTTGAGTAAACATCCGACTACTCATCAGCCACAGATACTATAAAAATCACCCGATACATATACAAGAGCACTACAAGAGCTAGATACTGGCTTGTTTGTTGTGAGTTTGTTATAAGTCCACGTGTGTCTAGCATATTAGAAGAATGAGGAGTTCTTAATATAAACTCTTGGTTGTATATTGTACAAATAAAATATATAAGTGGAAAAAAAACTGTGTATCTTGTTTATGCCAGCATTACTTGCCTGCAAGTTGCATGGCTATTATTCCAAACAACTTAACGTTAGTAACAATTACAGTGCTTGTACAATTGCAATTGTCTAATGTGCTGATTCATAATCTTGTTAATTTTTGAGTGACATGAAATATATTTTCGTAGCCTATAACCTTACTCTAGCTTTTGACAGCAATACCAATTAAACTCATAACAGTCACCACGTACTGTACTATGATTTGCAACTGCAGTCAAAGTAAAAGAGTAAAATTCAGCGACAAGGGTAATTTTAAGTGAAGGATAACGGTCAAGCTGTTTTAGCAGGACAATCAATTCTGCAAGTAATGCAACAAATCAATCTTTTGACAAAGTCAATAATAACAGTCAAACTTGAAAATTGACCTTTGACAGCAATTGGAGCGACACCCCTTGGGCAACAGACATGCCCAACCATTGAAAACAGACCCCACAGGCTACCAACACATAGTACAAAACTGAAACAACACATTCACCTGCTACAGCTGCTTTCTTTATTATCACATAATCTCTTCCTGCTCTTTGTAAGAAGTATCCTAACTGTAGACCTATGTGTCAAAATAATACGTGTGCGGTTAATTAACATCGTCGAGGTTAATTGTTACAGTAAACACGTCCCACCCTCTCTTTCATGTCTTTCATGTCCTTCATGTCTGTTGATGTACACAGTTAGCCTAAATATTCCAAATGATTGTTTGATTCCTATTCCACCCTTCTTGAGAAATGGCTGATACCAGAATTGATAGTTTTAAATTTTCCTTTTTCCCCTCGACAATCAAACTGTGGAACTCAATCCCCCCTCATATAGTCAACTCCCCCACACACGATCAGTTTTGTACCCTCTTAGATAATTATCACAATCACACCTGTGCATTATAATCACATTGAATTCTGCACAGCACACACAAATAATAATAAATAGACGTACAGACTACTACTACTATACTACACACTGTACACGCGGGGTTCCACTAGTCTCGCGTAGCCAGACCCTATTTCTCAGCCGAAAGCAGGCGCTTATAATTTCCAATCGATAAGCGCCGTGCGGAGAAATAGGGTCTGGCTACGCGAGACTAGGGTTCCACAACATTGACAAGTGTCGCACTGACAATACCTGATGGACCAGCTCCGATGATACAGTACTGATGATCAGTGTGTGCCGAACAAGATATAACAAGCCTCGTAACAATCGCAAAGACAAGTAACGCTTTCATAGCATCCACAAAGTCACGTGCGCGTATACGTACTCGATCGTGTGGCGTGTGGAGGGAGAATCCTAAAAAATTCCCTGATTATAGAGGGGCGCTTACGCACCCCTCTATAATCTATGGTATGACATAATACGGCCCTGGTATAAAAGGTATAAAAAGTGTTTGGTGTGGTGCAGTGCAGAAGTCAGAAACGCGGGCGGCTGCCATATATGGTCTAAATAGTGTATCTACTATCATTCTACAATACTGATAAAGATTAAGTCATTACTCTGCTACTACAACTTCAGCCAGAAACTGCTAGTTATTTCCACTGGACATGCCTGGATACAAGCTCTGTTTACAAAAAGGAGAAGTTCATGAAGGACTGAAGTGTTCCTATTGCAGGCTAATTCTGAAGGACCCCATGCAAACCAGTCAGACAGGACAACGATATTGCAAAGAGTGCTTTGAAGATGCCACTAGGTTAGCTGAATGTCTGTGTTTCACCATTATCACTGTCTTTACTTTTAACAGAACTTCAAACAGTGATATGGAAGTAACCGTTGATACTAATGACATGGTAAGTAGAACTGATACCAATGGGAGGGGGGGGGAGGGGGGGGGGGGATGGTGATAGTGCAGCATTCCATGAAAGTCACACCAGTTCAGGGGGTAGAACAAAGCTTACTTTTCTCTGTTAATTTGCTCTTCAAATCAACACCTATATTACATTACAGGTGCTAAGCTGATCATAGCAAATTGCATATACAATTTTTCCTTTATCCTTGATGGAAGTTATTTTGCTGAAACACAAACAAGCATAAAATTACTGAATCTGTTCAACTTTACCTGCATGCTAACTGACCTCATGATGCAGCAATTTAAATCTAAATTTTTGGCAACATATATTTTAAGATTTTAAAGTAAAATTTTGGAATAGTTGATGTTAAGTATTTAGAGAGTAGAAATGTTCTAAAATTTGGAATTTCAAGTATCTAGCAAGCTGTATATAAGGCCACTCCAAATAAGACTGTAGTTTCCCATCCTGAGGTTATGGTTTTTCGGTGCGGGCGGGAGGCTTATCATTATTTATTATTAAAGATCCGACTGCTCTATTAGAGTATCTCGATCTTGAGAGGATTTCAAGGTCATGAAAATGGCTTTTTTGCAAGCTAGCAACCATTAGAACCATTCATTTTAGGTTTCATTGTGCTTTTTAGCAATGCACAATAAAAGGCTCCATGAGAAGTTTCCAGAAAGCAGCACAGGAAGTGGTTTTGGAAAAATAATGACCATCATATGCAGGTGCCCAGACGTGATGCGGGCGGAGGACGGGAAACTACACTGCCATTTGGAGTGGCCTAATACTAGATGAATAAAAAATTGGAAATTTTAAAATAGGAATAGGGATCGCTGAAAAAAGCCACAAAACAAGAAGGGATCGCTGGGGTGGTAATGTAAACCACAAATCCCTATTTTGACTCACTGTCATAAATCTTTAGTTACATGCTCTGTCATTTTGAAGTGAGTCAAAATAGGGATTTGTGGTTTACATTACCACCCCAGCGATCCCTTCTTGTTTTGTGGCTTTTTTCAGCGATCCCTATTCCCATTTTAAAATTTCCAATTTTTTATTCATCTAGTTTGTGTACTTTTTGTTAATCCAGTAATGGATTATGAAGAAGACTGTGGTGAATAGTGTAATTTTGCATTCTGCATAGTAACACTGTCAACATTTCAGTACACACATGAAACTGATCAAATTGCAATGTGCATACAGACTGAGAGACTTCTCTTAATATTAGCTACAATTTACATTACTGGTGCCTTTAATAGCTGTCAAATTCAGTGCAAGGATTGTTGTTATACACTTGACTGCAATATTAGAGTATTTACATGACTGCTCTATTAGAGTATTTAATCTGGATAACCCGCCCACATACAATAATCACGGAGCGAAAAAACTACCTTGCAACAAAGTCATCAGCCCAGATTAAGCTTCCTGGCCTATACTGAGTTTAATAAAGACGGATTCTATTAGCCACAAGTAGCGCACACCAAAAAACTTAACTCTGAGTGTGATCTTGTATGGCTTCTCGAGCGTAATGGCGTTTTGGCAAGAAGAAACAGCCTGGTTTGTGCTGTTTCCATCCGAAAACGAAATCAAAAATAGGTCATGGACACGCACAATGATCCATTCAGCAAGCCTTGCTACTTTTTATCCCAGGATTCTCCTTGTAAACTTCGCTATGCCTGTGAAAGAATAATAATATTATGAATAAGAAGAATAATATGAACAAACGGGCATATTTCAGTTTTGTCTGAAATACTGTTTCCTTTTCACTTGATACTTACTAGTGGACCAATACTCATTGCAAAGAACCACCAGAGGGTTGTTTTGAGTTGAAGGATGTTTTCCAAGGCGGTTTTTAGGTGTGCGTTCAGGATTATCGTAAAAAACATGGGCGATCCCTATTATGAACCCACTATTGTGGTTCATGATGAGATTTCAATTGAGTTGTCAGTATTTAGTGACTATTTGATTGATATCTATAGAATCCTAAACCGGGGGATTGGTGTGGTCTATAGTATTGTATAGATCTATTTGTGTCATCTTACTATTGACTATGTATTGTCTATAGCCATGGCCTGATCATGCTATTAAGAGAGAAATCAATAAATTACTAGTGAAGTGTCACAACCATGAAATGGGATGTGAATGGAAGGGATTGTTTAAAGATCTCATTGTGAGTTGGTTCGCTTTCTGTCAACAGATAACCTTACACAATTCCACTATTTCAGGATCAACACCTGTCAAGTTATCAGTACATCACAGTGGAGTGTAGGAACACTGGATGTGGTGATAGAGTATTACTGTCTAAACTAGAAGATCACTTGAAGAATGAGTGTCTACAACGACTAGTGGAGTGTAAGGATTGTAGACGAAAGTTGGCATACAAAGATTTAGAAGTAAGGGATCATCCATCATTTTTAGCATTTTCATAAAAGTACAGAATGCTAGGGGTAGAGGGTAAATTCACCTGCCTATATACTTTTTAAAAATGTAAGCTAGCACCATGTATCATATATATATTATTAATTCATTGCTAGTGTTTGATTAGAATGTTTTGCCTTGGGGGATTGCTATAGCTAAGTATACAGCACACAAGGCTGTCAATGCTGACATCACAAAATTAATAAGATGAAGTATAGTAAAATGCACTGAGAAAAATCAGGAAATCATCACTGATCATTCATACAGTGCAAGAGCGTAGGAATGATTTTCAGAGTGGGGCATCCATAATCAGCTAACCACAAACTGATCAACACTCATGTAGACACACAGGGTCCCATTGATAGTGCTCCTGTAGCTCAGTTCATACGTGCGTTTATATAAAGGTGTTGTGAAGTGTTATCACTAGCTAATATATATATATATATATATCTAATCCAAAACAGCCAGCTGTAAAAAAAAGTGTGCGGCCCTCAAAAAGGCTATGGTGAAAAAAGATGTGAAATCCAAGGTGGCGGCCAAGAAATGGCTGTGATGGTAGGTTAATGGTAAAAATTTTAATAACGACAATTCAAGTGAATTTTTGTGCCGCTTGGTCTTGGCAAAAAATTCACCTAAATTGCCGTTATTAAAATTTTTACCATTAACCTACCATCACAGCCATTTCTTGGCCGCCACCTTGGATTTCACATCTTTTTTCACCATAGCCTTTTTGAGGGCCGCACACTTTTTTTACAGCTGGCTGTTTTAGATTAGATTTCACTTCTTTTTGTATTTGTATACCCCAAAGCCGGCCATAGGCCGGCTTTGGGACTTTTTTAACCTGTCTTTTTTTCTTTTCCACAGGAAGAAGAAAAGAGGAAGCAGATGTACTTTAAATATTTCTGATTTTATCAGTAAATGTACAAATTATATATATAATACATATATTTATTACAGAACTCTCCATGGTGGTTTCTTTGTAACTGAACATTCTACAAAGTGACTTCCTCTTGCTGCTCTCTCTACAGGGTGCATTGTTTGTAGCTGAACAATCTACAAGTAACTTCTTCTAGCTGATCTCTCTACAGGGTGGTTTATTTGTAGCTGAATTCTGTGCAGGTGATTTGTTTGCAGCTGAGCTCTTTACAGAATGGTTTCTTTGTAGCTGAACTCTCTACATGCAAGGTAACTTCTTCTAACTGATCTTTCTACAGGGCAATTTGTTTGTGGCTGAATTTTCTACAGGGTGATTTCTTTGCAGCTGAACTCTCTACATGGTGGTTTCTTTGTAACTGAACTCTCTACAAGGTAATTTCTTCTAGCTGATCTCTCTACAGGGAGATTTGTTTGTAGCTGAACTCTCTACAGGTGATTTGTTTGCAGCTGAACTCTCTACATGATGGTTCTTTGTAGCTGAACTCTCTACAAGGTGACTTCTTCTAGCTGACCTTTCTACAGGGAGATTTGTTTGTAGCTGAACTCTCTACAGGTGATTTGTTTGCAGCTGAACTCTCTACATGATGGTTTCTTTGTAGCTGAACTCTCTACAAGGTAACTTCTTCTAGCTGATCTCTCTACAGAGAGATTTGTTTGTAGCTGACCTCTCTACAGGGTGATTTTTTTTTTGTAGCTGAACTCTCTACATGGTGGTTTCTTTGTAACTGAACTCTCTACAGGGTGACTTCTTTTAGCTGATCTTTCTAGAGGGTGATTTGTTTGTAACTGAACTCTCTACAGGTGATTTGTTTGCAGCTGAACTCTCTACATGATGGTTTCTTTGTAGCTGAACTCTCTACAAGGTAACTTCTTCTAGCTGATCTCTCTACAGAGAGATTTGTTTGTAGCTGAACTCTCTACAGGTGATTTGTTTGCACCTTAACTCTGGTTTCTTTGTAGCTGAACTCTCCACAAGGTAACTTCTTCTAGCTGATCTTTCTACAGGGTGGTTTGTTTGTAGCTGAACTCTCTACAAGGAAACTTCTTCTAGCTGATCTCTCTACAGGGAGATTTATTTGTAGCTGAACTCTCTACAAGGTGACTTCTTCTAGCTGACCTTTCTACAGGGAGATTTGTTTGTAGCTGAACTCTCTACAGGTGATTTGTTTGCAGCTGAACTCTCTACATGATGGTTTCTTTGTAGCTGAACTTTCTACAAGGTAACTTCTTCTAGCTGATCTCTCTACAGAGAGATTTGTTTGTAGCTGAACTCTCTACAGGTGATTTGTTTGCACCTTAACTCTCTACATGATGGTTTCTTTGTAGCTGAACTCTCCACAAGGTAACTTCTTCTAGCTGATCTTTCTACAGGGTGATTTGTTTGTAGCTGAACTCTCTACAAGGAAACTTCTTCTAGCTGATCTCTCTACAGGGAGATTTATTTGTAGCTGAACTCTATACAGGTGATTTGTTTGCAGCTGAACTCTCTACATGATGGTTCTTTGTAGCTGAACTCTCTACATGGTGGTTTCTTTGTAACTGAACTCTCTACAGGGTGACTTATTTTAGCTGATCTTTCTAGAGGGTGAATTGTTTGTAGCTGAACTCTCTACAGGTGATTTGTTTGCAGCTGAAATCTCTACATGATGGTTTCTTTGTAGCTGAACTCTCTACAAGGTAACTTCTTCTAGCTGATCTCTTTACAGGGAGATTTGTTTGTAGTTGGCTTCTCTACAAGGTGCTAGCTGAACTCTACCGGGTGATCTGTTCGTAGCTGAACTCTCTATAGGATGATTTGTTTACAGCTGCACTATCTACATGGTGGTTTCTTTGCAGTTGAATTCTCTACAAGGTGACTTCTTCTAGCTGAACTCTCTATAGGGTGACTTGTTTCTAGCTGAACTCTCTGCAGGGTGATTCGTTTGCAGCTGAATTTTCTACATGATGGTTTGTTCATAACTGAACACTCTACAAGGTAACCTCTTCTAGCTGATCTCTTTACAGGATAACTTGTTTCTAGCTGAACTCTCTACATGGTGATTTGTTGGTAGCTTAACTCTCTACAATTCGATTTGTTTGCAGCTGAACTCTCTACATGGTGGTTTCTTTGTAGCGGAACTCTCTACAAGGTAGCTTCTTCTAGCTGATCTCTCTACAGGGAGATTTGTATGTAGCTGAACTCTCTACAGGTGATTTGTTTGCAGCTGAACTCTCTACATGATGGTTTGTTTGCAGCTGAACTCTCTACAAGGTAACTTCTTCTAGTTGATTTCTCTACAAGGTGACTTGTTTCTAGCTGATCTCTCTACAGGGTGATTTGTTTGTAGCTGAACTCTGTACAGTTTGATTTGTTTGCAGTTGAACTTTCTACATGGTTGTTTCTTTGTAGCTGAACTCTCTACAAGGTAACTTCTTCTAGTTGATCTCTCTACAGGATGACTTGTTTCTAGCTGAACTCTCGACAGGATGATCTGTTCATAGCTGAATTCTCTACATGGTAGTTTCTTTGTAGCTAAACTCTTTACAAGGTGACTTCTTCTAGCTGATCTCTCTATAGGGTGATTTGTTTGTAGCTGAACTATCTGCAGGGTGATTTGAACTCTCTACAAGGTGATGTTTTCTAGTTGATCTCTCTACTTAGTCTGGATGACTTGTTTCTAGCTGAACTCTCTACAGTGTGATCTGTTAAGTTTCTACCTGATCTCTCTATAGAGTTATATCTTGTTTGTATAGCTGAACTCTTTTACATGGTGGTTTTTTGATTGGTTGCTGAACTCTCTCTCCATGGTGACTTGTTTGTACTGCAGAGTGACTTGTTTGTAGCTGAACTCTCTACAGAGTGAGTTACTTGTAGCTGAACATTGCTTAAAGTGACTTGTTTGTAGCTGATCTAGATGAACTCTCTACTGGGTAGTTTTTTTTTTGTAGCTGAACCCTTTACGCAGTGATTTGTTTGTAGCTGAATTCTCTACAGAGTGACTTGTTGTAGCTGAACTCTCTACAAGGTGACTTGTTTAACGCTGAATTCTCTTCATTGTGACTTATAATGTTCTGAATCTCTACAGCAACATATTTGTAGCTGAATTCTCTACAGGGTGACTTGCTTGTATCTGAATTGTCTATAAGATTAACTGTATGTAGCTGAACTCCCTACAGAATAACTTGCAATGTAATATAATTCTATAATGGAGTAAGTTATAAACGTAGCTGAATGCTTTATTAGGGTGACTGTTCTATTAGAGTATCTCGATCTCGCATATGCTACACGTAGTTGGCTTTGGAATCATAACTCAGTGGTTTGTAATCCGATTCTTCTGTACTACTGCACGGACTTTCTATGATAATTATTCCAGCCACACACCGATTTTCAGCTCACTACTCTAAGCGGTTTGCCTGGTAGGCGTGAAAACTATTAGTTTTTTATTCATAAAAATCGATCGCGTAATTGTGACACAGGTTGGGTTTTGTGTTATATCTCGATGGCCTTTAACTGGATTCCTTTCAAACCACAAAAAGGCACTCCTACGATAGTTACTCCATCTACATAGCAATTTTCAGCTCATTCCTTCAAGCGGTTTACCCTGTGGGCGTGACAGACCTTCGACCTTATTTTACGCAAATAATCGGTCATAACTCCGTGAATGTTCATCGGATTCCTACCAAACTTGTTACTGAGATTCGCCTTAATGAGCCCTTTAAGTGTGCCAAATTTCATCCCGATTGGAGCACGCATTCGTGTTTTATTTCGGATTTTGCGAAAAGAAGAAGTAGAAGAAGAAAAAAACGAAGAAAAAAAACCCAAACTTTGGCCGCTCGTATCTCGGAAATGGCTAGAGCGATTTTCTTCAAATTTGGAATGTGGACTCCCCTACCTAGCCGGCACTTCTGTAGCAACTTTGGTTTCAATCGGATAAGGAATCACGGAGCTGCAAAGGTGTGAAAATCGCGTTTACTTTCTTCCTGTAAATATACTCACGGTGTGGCGCGCCGGTTTCTTGGGCCGCACGACACACTACCGTGTGTCTTGATATATATATATAACCCTACAGCTACACCGTGTGCATAGCTATCTGCTCACTCCCTATTCTGCTAATGGCTGCTATACCTACTGTACGATGCATGTATATATCATGTGAGAAATCATGGTCACGTGAAGGTCTTCCCTTTATGTTTTATTGTACAGTACTTCTACCACAAGGACTACAACATTAACAATGTTATCTGCAAAGCGAAATATCGTACCTTGAAGGGACTGGGTTATCTACTGTAGCAGGTGCCGAGTGTGAGGATCCCGCAACTACCACACTAGTACTGTGTTCATGGTTGGCTACTTTCATTTACATATCCTTGTATCCCTCTCTTTTAGGCTACTTGATAAATCAACTCTTCACCAAAGTCTTCATACTTTAATAGTTGGTAGTCAACAACTCCTGTACATTCATGCACTACAATGAGACTACCCTCTTAGATCTGTTGCCATCCTTCCATTCGAGCTTAACCTTTCCCATCATAATACCACCGATGTGGCACTCTTTCCACTATTTGAACTTCTCACTGCACAGGCTCCAGGAAAATATTTGAACAACAGATGTCACGTGCAAGGACTAATCATAAATAAAATTATAGGCGCTTTTGGGTGTAACACAGTGAATCGCTTGACAGTTGTGGAGGACTCGAGGAGGACTGGTGATGCCACAAGAGGCAGTGCTGTTGCATGGTGTTGTATATGGCTTCTTGTATGGAGGGATGTATTTCTGTGTATATAGTTTTGGCTGGTTGTTTCAACCTGAGCTAGTTGGCCCCAAAAGTGGGGGACAAAATATGCTTTTGAAAATAGTGTGGGGGGCCTGGCCCCCCTGGTTCTGATGCCCTTGAATTACAGTGTATAGCATTAACAGTTAAATAGTATGCTTTTGGGTGGGAGGAGGGAAAAATAAAAGAGAAAATGTTGAAAATTATGGATGATTATTATGAGATGGAGTATACATTCCATATTGACTATAATATATTAGTCATTGTATACCTTTACAGGCACATGGTGATAACTGCCCCAATGCCTTTCATCTCTGCCAGCAGGAGATTCCAGCACTTAAGGTAATGATTATTGTAGAGTTACAATAAACTATGTTACATTGGAATGTACTATTGTAGCTTACTGATCATGTGATGA
The DNA here is from genome assembly GCF_963678975.1 of Dysidea avara. Lineage (NCBI taxonomy): Eukaryota > Metazoa > Porifera > Demospongiae > Dictyoceratida > Dysideidae > Dysidea > Dysidea avara. Next base: position 43,553,331 of record NC_089274.1, read on the forward strand.
AGGAGTGTACCTGGATTGGTTATCCTTGTGTCTGTCAGGAGGACCTTGATTTTGAGGTGATGATCTACTGTACTGCTTACAAAATATTTAAGACCATTAAAATGAACAAATGAATAATTATACTCATTACAGGACACTGTATCATGGTGCTCTAAGATGAGTCAGTCACTAGAGAAGGTGACCACCAAAATTGAACTATTGGAGACTAAGTATGGTGATGTGGAAAAGAACAATGAAAGCTGCAGAAGGTAATTGTTCAGTTACAGAAGGTGATTACATTACTCACTGCAAGGGTGGAAGAGAAGGAAGGGAAATCAGGACATTTAAGCCCAACATGCAATTAGCTAAGCAGTTTCCAGAGGCGATATGAATATTATCAGTGGTTATCCAAAATTTTCCAAACTGTCAGTTCTTAATCAAAGATGATGTGATGTATATTTTTAAAGCTGTTGTGGAAACTTGTATTATTTAATGTATAATCTATCAGTATGCTTATGTTTGCATGAATTATAAAATGTTTAATGGTGATTATTCTGAACTGTACCACTCTGCGTGGGTAGTTCAAAGGCACCGCCAGTGCCATAATTTGTATATTGCACTGCTGCAGACCACAGCGAGTGCATTATAACTTATAACGCACTGGTTGCGGTTTTGTAGACCACAACGAGTGCATTATACGTTATAATGCACCGACCGCAGTGCAATATACAGATATTGCACTGGCTGCGGTTTTGTGCAGCATAGCACAAGTGCCGGTGGCAAAGACCACTACGACACCTCACCTATAATAGGTGGAAAGACACTCCACAGATCACTCGAATTCTTTTATAGCCTGACATGTAAAGGTCGATTGTGGGCCATAACGTCACTGATACGTATAATGTTTACAAGCACCCAATGGCGATTGAAAAGCAAACACGGGTGGCCACAACTCTAGTCTACATATATATAAACGTACTTATACACCTTACTAGTCTGGTGCCATCTTAGCCCAGATTAAACTGTAGTCTACTTCGACAATGACTCAATAAAACAAATATATTCTAAATAATACTAACCTTTATGTTCGATTGTGGTAACCAGTTTTGTCATGCCACCAGATTCGGGTGTGAATAGTAAGAATTAAACTAGTATCGTTTAGTAGTTAGGTTTTGTTTACTTAAAACGTCTATTTAGCTCCTTTTTTCGCTCGAGAGATTCACTATCAGTATGGCGCTTAGTCTATATGGCGATTGATTGATCAAGCTGGCATGCTGAGCACTACATGATGAGAGTCGAACAGCGAATGCAGGTTAGTGATATAACCCATAGCGTACTAACTTTCAATATCTCAGGTGGCTGCAGTATTGCAGGGGGAACGTCACTGCAACGTCCGGCTTGGTTACCCACAATCGATGTTAGAAACCTGGCCTTTATAAATGTTACAGCTGTCTTGTGAGACTCTCTCCACCTATTAGGTGAGTAGTACATGGCAGTTATACAACGTGCACTTGTGCTCTGCCTGCATAAACGCACTTGCCTTCGGGCCTAACGGCCCTCAGGCTCGTGCGTTTATATCAGGCAGAGCACTCGTGGCCGTTGTATAACTATATAATAATTATGATGAATTTTATATTTTATATGGGGCATGATGATTTGAATCCTTTAGAGGGTAGGTATAAACAGTGGACCCAGGTACTGTGGGCCTGTAGAGACCCTAAATTTTGTGGAATTTTTGGTACTTCACAATGTTTATACATTATATGCTTGTGCTAGATACCTTTGCAAGTCATAATCACAGTGGCTAGTCTCAACTTGAATAGTCTAGATCACTCTACCTCTGTCCTGTCATGACAGTTGCTTGCACAATGTGTAGAAATTATAAGTGCCTTGTATAGTGGTATCACACGGAAAACATTTTCTAAGGAAGTACTAACAGAGATATAATATTGATAGAGTGCTGTATTTGGCTAGCTACATCAGCTACTAATTATTTAAAGGGAATATTGTGTTCAGAATTAGGTAAAACTATCACATTACTACACGAATTACCTTTCAGGAAACATGATAAGGAAATATAGTCATTACTCTCATGCATGGGTATACTAATCATGCTTCTAAATACTGCCAATGGTAAATTTAAGGGATTACATCAGTGACAAAATATCCTCTTGCAACTAATGTATTGATATCGATACGTACACAGAACCCAGATACACTGTAATTTCCTGGGGGCGTCTGTATTTAGCGGATCACGGATCACGGATCGGCGGATCACGTGATATGCAAGCTCAACTCGATTTTGAGCACTGGGAAATATTTATACCTTAGTGTAACATACAGCATACTGTAGAATTTATATTTTATCCACAGGTAGGAAGCCTGAAGAGATTTCAATCGATACTATATAACTATAATAATTAGGGCGCGCGTATTAAAAATTTAACACACGTACAGAGTAAGATTATTTTAATTCACCTTAAAACTGAATCACTGATGTATTCTTTACACCAACACAATATTCAATAGACTAGTTCTGTATTGCAAAAACAAACGACAAAGGATACGCTAGCGCACTCACGTGTGAATAGGCTTCTAATATGTTGGCGTGTATCATTTGTCATTTGTTTTTTGCAATACAGAACTAGTCTATTGAGTATTGTGTTGGTGTAAAGAATACATCAGTGATTCAGTTTTAAGGTGAATTAAAATAATCTTACTCTGTACGTGTGTTAAATTTTTAATACGCGCACGCTCTAATTATTATAGTTATATAGTATCGATTGAAATCTCTTCAGGCTTCCTACCTGTGGATAAAATATAAATTCTACAGTATGCTGTATGTTACACTAGGGTATAAATATTTCCCAGTGCTCAAAATCGAGTTGAGCATGCATATCACGTGATCCGCCGATCCGTGATCCGTGATCCGCTAAATACAGACGCCCAATTTCCTGGTTGCATCCAAATACATACATATACATGTGGATGTGAAACATCACAGAAATGATTTTAGTTGCATTACAACATTGGTACTAAAACAATGAAACTATTGTAATAAATTCTTTAACACAACAGGTTTATAGAATTTCTCATTCAAAGAGTATCCTTTGTTTTGAGTTCTTTCACCTACATACATATGTATTTAGAGATGACACATAGGCAGTTTTTCCTAAAATATACGTGACCTGAGAAAAAACCGGCTGTTTTCACACATTCCTCAAATTCCATTTCATTGCATCTCTGTAATCTATAGTAACAAAAGAGTGGACAACCAAAGTTTCAGCTTTTTATGATGAATGGTCTTGGAGTTATAGTGCTTGACAGTTGGAACAGTGATAAACTCAATTTGTATAGCAACAATATGGGAAATAAATTACAGGCGCTTAGATAATCAATCATATCTCACGATCGAAGCAAGCTACGAAGACGGGACTTGGCTCAATCTGTACACTATAATCAATCAAGGTACAGTGCTTTTCCTGTACTCCTCTATGTTGACAAAGAAGAAGGTCATTCCAACTAAGAAATAATGACGGAAAACGTTGCTTTTACTGCATCACAAATAAGCGCCCATAACTCATGTATCCCTTGCTGTGTGAACACGAAACAAAGAATTTCCTACTCTCCATAAACAGGCGAATCCAGTGGTATTGAGGTTTTATTAATTTTAATTTCAGTGCATACGAATGCGATTAAATTGTGCGTAAAGTTTTCATGTAGCACGCGTATTTTTACCCAGTGTATTTCAATACGGCTTTATGGCAAAATAAAATTTTGTGAAAACAGCCGGTTTTCACTCAGCAGATCACATATATCTCTTGCATAAGCAATACACATTTGCCTCTACAAATCTATTTAATACTTCAGAGTTTAAACTTGAGAATAACAGATGTTGAAAACATATAGTACAGCTGTACAACTAGTAACATTTGTCACTGATTAACCAATGGAAATGTCATAACAATGTTATACTCAGATAGACAAGTAATATGGTGAAATCTAAGGGAATTCTCAATGATGTAAGGAACACACAAAAACAAATGAACAGTGACAGCAGATATAGGTTTCTCAGGTAGGGGTTTCTCTTGTAACATTTGCATTAATTAGTGTCTGTCTGCTGGTAAGTCTAGTATAACTCTGCCACTTAGATATATATGTACACAGAAGTCATAATTTTTGTAGATAAGCTTGTTGTTATATTGGCATGTTGGAGATGTGGTTTAAAATGGCTAGTTGGGAGAAGTTGTTATACAGTGTTGGGATTGTTAATTTTGCTTAATCATAATTGAACATGTTTATATATTAATTAAGACTTACCAGTTAGTTTCAAAATCCTCCACCACATGATGATACTTGTCAGCTTTGGGGATATCTTCTAGGAACACCCCTGGAAGTGAAATAGTAACTGAGTATAGTTTATGTTTCTATATAAACTATTAGTTCAGTTCTGTGATTTCTAGTATTTGGGGAAATGGTAAAAAATTATGGGAAATATATTAAATATCCCATTTGGAACAAACTAAGTATTTGTGGCCAAGGTAGTTAATTGTGGGTAACCAAGCTCACATCATCTGAGTGGCTCTAAATAACATAGAAACCAATGTCAGCCTGTTCTAAGTGATTTAGAAATTTTCCTGAACAAAGTAGGTTAAGAAAGAGTGAAAGAAAGTGGAAAACTGTGCATGTACATTAATAACATTACATGACAATAGTACCATTATCAAGTAGAATGACACTTGCCTTGTCCAGAAAGTAAGCTATTAAGAGACAAACTGTGGGTGCTGGCATTGAGATTTATCCTTCGAGTTTATTTATTGTGTCGGCGCCACACCGTGACACTGATTGGTGTATTGACCGGAATGCCTAGATCTGAATGCTAGTGATGCTTGTCTTGTCCAGAAAGTGAGCTAACAGTAAGGACATTTTGTTTTGGCTTTGCCGATTTTCATTTGATGAATGCAGTAAACAACCACCAGCGAGACCACAAGTTACTAACTATTTAGTAACCCCACCACAGACCTCAGGCATCAAAGGAAATATTATGTAAAATTTTCTAAAATGTTTACTAGGAATTGCAAAAGATTATGGTAGTAATGTAGTGCGTATAAACCAAATTTCTCATATAAAGCTGAATTTAAATAAATGTTGGTCTTGATTATAAGTCAAGGGAGCTTCCAGCGTACAGTGAAAATTCCTGCATGATTTTGGGTTATTAAATGGAGCTAACTATCAGTGATCTATTGCCCACTGGTGCTGTTTCTTCAAACCTTTCAACATTAAGGTGCTATGAGTAATCATATGAGTAGTCCATGAGAGTCTGCATGCATAGAGATATGTATCATAGCTACTATGTACTGTTTGAAAATTGTTGTAGGCCTTCACAACACTTTAAATGAATGGCCTCAAATAAAGGCCTAATTCATTTAAAAGTTGGGTATAATTTCTAACATATTCCAAATTAAATAAGAAATCCTAATTTTGGGGTAAAGTGCTGGAAGGAATTTTACACTTGTGTAAGAAGCTACATGGTGTAGCGCTTTACTGAGAATTTTTGCAGAATTTTGTAGGAAATATAAAGATTCCTACACATGGCACAAAGTGTAAGACATCTTCTTGCAGTGTAGGAATTGTTCTTACAAATGTAGGAATTATTCCTACACATTATGTCATGTGTAGGAATCTTTCTTACAAAATTCAACAGTGTGGGAATATTTCCTACAAAATTTCTTAATGTTGCCTGAACCATGCTTCTTACACAAGGGTAAATTTTGGTACATTACAGAAAATTTGTTGTGTTTTGAGAAAAACTTACTACAACTTAAAGTTTTGGCTTCTTATTTAGTTTGGAACATGTTTTCCGAAAAAGTCAGTCAGGCAGTAGAAAATTCCATTAAATAAAAATAAATTATTTTTAAAATTCTGTAGCAACTTGTTGAAAGCGTTTCGGGTCGATCTGAAAGCTTGTTTGGGCTTAGTTTTACCTAACCAATACTGCCTCATTGTCGTCAGGGAAAATTGAGGCTGGTTTTTGGGTGATGTTATTTTGTGGGCCACGCCTACTCCTTTGTGGTCCCTACTATACAGTACTATTGTACTGTACAGTATCGTACTGTATGATATCCATGATATTTGCTAATACATACATGTACGTACTGTACATATGTATGTATGTATGCATGCACACATATATGTTATATTGGGATTTTCCAGTACATCGTCCTACATAAATATACCACTTGGCACTGCAGAAAAAAAAGCGGATTTAAGCAAGATTTAACTCTGTGTCGTGTTACTGTCAGAAACTAATACTTGTTGTGCTGTTGTGATTTTGTAATCAACTGTAAATGGCCCTCCAACTACCTGTGTCTTTAGTTCATGCATGGACAACATATATTTAGTAAATTCCACCTGGGATATATTTTTGGGACTTCACATACGTATCTCCTACAGTCTGGATAATTAACAATCTCTGGGTCTATGAGCTATACTTTTGTGCTTGACCATGACATAAACTTTATAACAAACATCTGTACAGGATAGTAGTTGTTTTCCATGCAACACAAAATAACATGAAATATGAGACACCATATAACAGTGATGTTAACAATAGTAATGGCTGCCTAAAGTCTAGCCTGTTGACTACACACTACTTCCCTACAGGAATAGCGCTGCCCCTGATTCTATCATATCTGTGACTTAATACACATTAGTAAAAATACTTAAATCCACAACTGAAAGTATAGCTACATACTTATATATTGGTACCAACGTATAAACATACTTTCTATTGGTTCTTTGTAGTAGTACAACACAGGGTGAAGAAAGTTGCTCTTGTCTGCACTAGCAGCATCTCCAATAGCCCTATCCTCTGAGAGGACATCTTTACTGTAATATACTACTAATGTGACATGTTGACAATGTGCACGCACGCACACACACACATGCACACAAACTCACCCTGGTCCTGAGTAGTTCGCTCCATACTGCATGTTGAGAATGATGAGTCTTTGTCCATCATGTCCAGTCATTTCTAGGAATATGGAATCATATTAATGACAACTATGTCGTTCGTTGCTTTACTCTTATAATAGTTGCCTGCTGGTGTATGTGATCAAATGCATTAGGGAACACATACATAACATTGCCATTCATAAGTGATTCGATGTTGTAGTTTTAAGAATAAAGTCACAAGTGAAGGCTGGGAAATAATTTAAATATATCAGCCAAGCCAGCCTTTCTTGTATTTGTGGGTGGGACAATTTACAACCCATTTTAAAAACGATCGACACAATGTTATGAAGCAATAGTCCAAACATAAAAGTGCTGAATTATTTTCTTATAAACAGCTATCATCCAGATCATTGAATAAAGGCTCCTCCAAAACAACCAGCTAAACTGGTATTGCTATAGCACATAATGACCAGTAAATGGTTTTGTTTTATTGTGAGCTTGTACTGGCATAGCAGCTCCCTTATTATAATGTATCTGTGATATCATTATATCCATTGAAATCTTCCTGTTGTTCATCCTGTTTTTACAGCCTACATTCCTAATACATACCTGAAATAATACGCAATTTAGCAACACTTTTGCTAATGACCATGAATACATTTTAGGGGATTTAGTAGAGCACGGAATATGATACTTTACGTTTTTTAGATTTTGCCTTCTGTGTTACAAGATGTAGTAAGACGCATGTATTCACATGTATCATGTACATAAATCTTGCCCTTGAATTATGTGGCTGATGATACTGACAGTCTTCTGTCATCCTTTCCTTCCTAACTCATCACGATCGATACTAAAGCCACTATTCACGATACCGAATAGTTCACGATACTGAATAGTTCACGATACTTACAAATAAGTCAATCATAGCTGGTGCTACATAGCATATTGCTCAGCATTCCTGCAGGAAGTCCTTATAGGTGATAACAAACTAGCCACTATCATCCTTGTTTACAGTAACAGTTATTGTAACACATGCTTTGAGGTTGTTATGGTGTTCACACCTCTCTGCAGGGGAAACCAGATGGGTAGACTTTATCATTTACAAGGATTCTTAGCCTAGTACTGCATAACAAATGTATTTTTAATGACAGTAATGTACAGGCATGGTATCATGATAGTTAATAACAAAACATTGCGATATCGATACTTTCAAAATATCGCGATATATCGCTAAAACGGTAGTATCGCTCAGCCCTACTTGTAATGTCTATATATGGTGTATTATACTTAAATAAAACAATGGCTGAATGTATCTAGTGAATCTGTACAAGCATCGACAAACTTACAAGTCTTCCTAAGGAAGTTTAAGTAGTAGAAAGTACCTTACCAGGTTGATTTCATTTCACAGTTAAGAGGTTGCACTGGTAATACAAACATACACAGCATTTGACACACCCAAACAAACCTTTTAACATGTGCAGAGATGCAATAGGTACTTCTTCCAAATACTTTATCATGTTATCTTCTCCTATATGTGTGAAATACATTAGACCACATTGTCAGGTTATTTTACCTATCACAGCAACATCAGCCAAAATGTTAAACATCTGATAAATCCCCTGCAAAAAAAAAAAACAGCATCAGATACTATAGCATGTTTTGATTAGTATGCCACATGCTATAAGGGAGAAACCCAGGAAAATTCCATAAATCTGCTAATCATACAGAAACCTTATAGCTATGGCTAGCTTACCAACTATATACCATTTTGAATTCAATGCCATGCAACCTTTGCTAACACCATAAAATTGACCAAAAAGTAAATGTAGCAACCATACCAGGCAGCTTGCTATAGTCAGTTATTCATACCTAAACTGAACTATCACATGTTGGGCTCTACCATCATATTAAATATACACATGTATAATGTAATAAATGTTACTAACGGATGCTTCGTTGATTCTTTTCACAAAGTGAGCAACCAAATCAACAGGGCTTAGAGTAACAAACGGCCAAGGAACTTCATGGTAGCGCCACTCCATGTGTTTGAACAGTGCTCTGGCTAAAGTAGAATTATCAGAATACATCACAAACAATGAAGGTTACAACATGTACAGTGAATATACTATCCCAAATAATCTATATCAACTTTTACTATTTTGCAATTTGTTTACAGGAAGTGGGGAGAATACATGCCGGAAGATGTAACAAATGTCCAAGGCCTAAACAGATGAATTGACATAATGGCTACATTCCTGTATGTATTCAGTTGTAACACTCTACATCCTATTGTGTATGTACAACATTCCATGCCAGTGGAGTAATAGACTATAGGCTGCTGTATATTGAACAGTTTACATACTACTTTTTAAAAACATGATTACATAGCTATGGTAATTACCCACCATGGTAAGAAAGTGTTGGATTTTGGTTCATACAAAACAAAGCTATATTTCGTATGATCATACACTCTTTACCAAACTTCCCAGTACACCACTGTATATATACAGTATATATATATATATATATATATATATATATTACACAAAATGTTTTAGTGCTATAAAGTTACAACAAAGATGAAAATTTTTGGATAATTATATTGAACAAGGGAGATAGGCATGCTACAATAGTACTGTGAGCTTTGCAGGTATAGTAGTTGAAACTGAGAAGGCCATTATTTACAAATACACAATGCAAATTGGAGATATTTAAATGACTCATGATTCACATTAATCCATGGATGCACTATAAGTTCATTAACACAATTAGACTAGCCTAATTAGCATAGAGGGGTCCCATTACAAATACCTATACTGCTATAAATTTCCCCGTGGACAGTACCTAAAACTTAACATACCACATTAGGTAATGCTACCACAACCCACACCATATATAGTGCCAAACCAACACCATAAACATCATTCCACTACATGCAGTAATAGATTCTAGTCTGTCTGTATTTTGCTACATAATCCCTTGTTTTAAATTTGGTTTAGGGTTGAAAAAGGCAGTGGACCTGAGGAATCAATTTTTCTTGAAATTATATATACTGCACACTTTATACTTGTACTATACTCTGCAAGTTAGTCTCACCACTTTTTCTCTGTTACAGTATAATGCCTAGATCAAGGTGCCTACTGTGAAAAGTCTCAACTGATTATCATAGGTCATACATTCCTCACACTTCTGGCCACACAAGGTATTATCTAATACGTCTTCACCTTCATGTGCCACATGAAGCACCCGTGGAGTCTGTTTGTTGAACTTTTTGGCATGGTGATCACTTCAGTGAAGCTAACTTTCCTGGAACAGGTGCTTGCACAAACTAGCTGGCAGTTAGCCTAATTTGTGTGCTCATCATGCAGCAAGAATGCCCAACTGTGGCCTATAGTAATTTTCAAATTGATACAAGCATCATGTGAGGCATATAGTGAAGAAAAAGTTGTCAGACCAGCTACCACAACTTGCAAAAGTATCCCTTGGTATTACACAAATTCAGGCCAAACATATAATACATATGTTTGTTTTCAATATGTTGATATGATAATTACAGTACAAACACCATTGGAGATTGGAGAGAGCATGTACAAGGTGAAAAGTGAACACACGGTTTAGAAGTTTAAGTGCACTTGATCACCTCCTTGAGCTCATTGATATAACTCCCAATGACCTGACTCCGTAGTTATATCAATGATATTTTGATCAAAAACTGTGACAACCAATGTATTCATGTATACATTTAGTCAATGAGTAACTCCTATACAACATCAACATCAAAAGAATGATATAACAGCAGAATAGGGATTGTTACTTATTTACCCTCTACATGGGAATCAGACAAAGAATTACTCTCTATTAGCTGTAACTGAATGCCTTTCATGCAAGTCTCAATAGGACAATAACCAATCTAGTGAAAAACGAATGGTGGAGTTGACCAGATGTCTAAATGGCAAAAATATGCAGCATTGTGTATGTACATCTTTAAGAAAATTTTCAAGTCCATCACATGTATATAATTACCTACTAAACAAAAATTTCACTTGGATTTATTATAAAGGAGCCTCAGTAGTATGTGTCCATATACCAAATGAACACATTTTCGTTATTACCAAAACTTGTCATTATCAACAGCATATATTTATACTCACACATGCACACGTGCACGTGCACACACACACACACACACACACACACACACACACACACACACACACACACACACACACACACACACACACACACACACACACACACACACTACGCTCAACAACTTATACTCATGTGCATACACCAAGCATCACATTCAAAGAACACTATGAAAACAACTAAAACCACAAATTGGGATGTGGCATATGCCACAAGCCACACTGGGTTGAGAGGTACTTATTTATAAAACTGTATATATACCACATAAAAACTCCCATGATGAAAGTCTATATATAAATGCATGATTATATATTATATACCCTATCAGTAACCACTACTTCCTCAGAGAAACACTTGATGCTATTAAAACTTGTAAGGTCATAGTTTTGAAAACTAGAAACAGTAGGAGAGCACTACTCTTGTATAATGGATATGAGAAATGAAACTTGGTGGAATATCATAACCAGTTACTAGACTGCCAGTTATCTGGTTAACTGAATTGAGAACTTTTATACCACACTTAACACATGAGAATCCATATAGTGTTCACTTTTGTGTAAAAATATTAGAAGTCATTTAAACAGTAACAGTTGAATTTACAAAAATAACTGGTCAGTTACAATTAACCAGTTGCTAGTTAGGTCCCATAGCTCACATGCATAATAACAGTCACACCTGTATAACGAAACCCATGTATGAAGCCAGCAGCAGAATCCTGTAGTCTAAGGAATGAGTCACAACTCCAGCTACAAGTACAAACAAACAAGAGACATAACATTATACATAACACAACAAAGCACTAAACAATACAACATAGTCATTACAGTACACTACTAACCAAAGAACATATCCCGTACACTCGATGACTCGTAGTTAGACAACAAAGGGGTACTTGTCAAACTCTCCCACAGGTGAGGCATCTGGTTGTGCTGAACTATTGAAAATGGAGAAATCAAATTTGAATCCCATACACCTGATGATCCGGTCATACGAACTCCTGAAGCCAAGATTATCAGCTAGATAACAATAAGTATTCTATTAGGGGCTATCTGTTGACAGTCACATGTCAACTAAAGAATAATTCACACTAAGTCCCAAATCATGTTTACATGTAGAAATACAGTACTTTTATGTTTTGACTACCGTAATTTATCAAGTATCTCCTGATCAATGCTGTCAAATTCTTCGTTCAGTACCAAATGAAGTTGATTGTCCTTCTTCACTATAGCCTGATTCTGCGAGCCCAGTTCTGACTCTAAAAAATATGGCATACGGTTAGCTGTTTACTCAGTGGTATGGTTGACATACCAAAGAGACCATCAAGTGACTTTAGTTGGTATGTATCAATCAATCCATTATTGACTGCCCTGTAATACACAAGTACAATGAAATATTAGGAAATTTAAGTCCAATTAGGGATCACAAGTGGTGAAACAAGGGAGGCTCCCTATTCTTAAAGATATACCAGTGGACATTTAATCCTTATACTTCAGTCTATTGAATTAGGAATTAGTTTTGTGCCTGAATTTGTATCCCAACCATCAATTACCGTATAGCCGGAAATTTTCGAGGAACAAAACTTTCGTGAGCGATGATAGCTTCGTGAAAATATAATCGTGAAATATTTCAGTTTATACACGTAGCTATTACCCGCTTTCTAGACTTTCATGAATTAAAAAACATGAAAATCGTATTTTGCACAGTTTCACGAAAGTTTCATCCCTCGAAAATTTCCCACTATACGGTACTAAAAGTGAAGTGTGGCCATTATGCTTCCCCGTTATACAGCATTATAAATGATGAAAAGTATGAGAAATGCCTAAGCAATCAATCCAGTGACTACAAAAAAAAGGAAAATTCTTGTTAGAAACCTGATAGTCAGCCACAGGAAAGTCATTTCTTAGCACCACAAATGAATACCTTGTCCTGCCACCAAAAAAGAAATTGGACACAAAGGTGGAAAAAGGTAAGTCACTGTAGTACTTTGTGGTGCACCAAAAGGCACCTGTCGGGCTTAAGTGTGTCTAACAGTGAAAAATCAAACCTGTGGCCTTGAGTTACGCTGGTCTGAAGGCATCAGCAGACAATTCCACTGAATAAAACAAATTGAAAGCTTGGTTATACCTAACCAATATTGCCAAGGTGCCTTGAAGGTATTATGAGACTGATTTCTGGTCAACATTTGTTTTCATGAGAAAGTGCAAACCTCCATGACAGTATTATTGTACTGTATGATTACTATTGTATTGTATGATACCAGTTACATTGAGCTAATCAGTAATCACTATACACACAAATACAAAAGTGACTGACCTTAAATCACCAACATAGTGGGTCTGAAACGCTAGTTTAATTCTGACAAAGACAAACACATACAACAATAACATGGGTATCATGAACACTAAGTATAGTCATGATGATATTATTGTAACACATGTAATTCCCATATTATTAATGTAGGTATGGTACCTGCTAGTCATGTGAATGAATGCAGCAGACCCTACTATATTAGCTGCTGTTTCAAATCCTGAATTCCCTAGTGAAACAACAAAAGGAAATCTTGTTTCCTAACTTGACAACTTAATAAAGTATTTGTTATAATCACCTCTTCCAATGATTAGCACGGTTTGTCCTTCAAAGTCTTCAGGATTTACCGACACTGACTCATAACCCTGTGATGACGAAGTGACATGGAGTGTGGTACGCAGTATGGGACTTGCTGTACTTCTGCATGTTCAATTCCAGGGAATCCCTCTGGAATATTAGGCTTCCACATGCCAGTACCGAGTGTATATATAGGGTAGGTTGATGGATAAATGATTATTTAATACCTGACAACAACTATGCCACAGTGATATAAAGTTCCATTACGATTCTCTAGTATGAACTTGCCAGCTATGGGGCCATCATTCTTCTCCCTTGTTACACTGACAATCTCTGAATTGTACTGTTAATTTTTTTTGCAAAGTCTTGTAAGTAAGTGACCTACATACAAGAAGGTTAATACATAGGACAAGACATCTTCCAGCAAGAGTACATAATCAACTCAGGTATTAGCACAAACTTTACATTCATAAACATTAAACTTCCCAACAGTTTACATTACACACTGAATGGGTAACAAAGGCATAGTACATAGTAGCAATAAAGCATACACATGTGTTAGGTTCAAAAGGTTACATAAATTATTTTTTCAACTTATAGTACACAGCTGGCCAAAACCATCTAGAAAACATGCCAATGTGCTAGAAATAAGCTATAAATAGCAGCTATACTACTATAATAACATTTACATAAATATAAACAAATATTATACTCAAATAGGAGTCAGCTGGAGGGAAGTAGTCCTTAGAGTAATGACGCACTTGTAGAAACTCATCATCACTAATAAGAGAGTTCCAGTCATGTCTGAAGTTGAATTCCTTATTAGTTGAACCTTCACAATACAAAATATGAAGTAATGTGTTTCAGATAAATTACACTATCAAACATGCACACAAAGCAATTTATACTTGTATGTTAGTTTATACCAATACAAATAACTCACCAGTAAATCATTTGTTAATTGATATGAGTGTTCTGTGTCTTGGATAGCGCAGGTAGAAAGAACCTGTCAAGAACATTGACATCTGTGGACTGGTAGTAAGGTTATACCACACTTTGCTGATTTATGCACCAAAAAGCCCAAGGGCTGCAGGCCCAAGGGTGTATATATCAGCAAAAACCAATACAGTGACTACGCAGTGACATAGCTGAAAGCGAAGTGCAGTGGCCATTACACTTCGCTTTCAGCTATGTTCAGCCCGTTACAAAGCGCTACAGACGAAAAACAGTAGAAGAAGTGCCTCTGCAACAACCCAGTCACCACTGATACGACGATTCGCACGCCCCCAACTATCAATTACTGCCTCGAAAGTGCAGCAGCCATTACACTTCGCTTTCAGCTATGTTCAGCCCGTTATACAGCATTACAAACGAAGAACAGTGTTAGAATCGTCTCTGCAACCAGTCCAGTCACCACAGAAAATATGGACAATTCCCATTTACAAACTTACTGTAGGGAAGCCATGCATCACACTACCATGAATTGACACCTTGGGCTGTCAGCAAAAAGAAATGGGACACAAAGGAAGACAAAAGTAAGTCTATGATGCATGCATTGTATGTACTGCGGTATGCCAAAAGGCACGTCTCGGGACGAAGCAACGTCAAACAGTGAAAAAATCAAGCCCATAACCTTAGCTGTTATCAAGTTACGCTTTCCTGAAGGCATCAGGCAGGCAGGCAGGCAGGCAGGCAGGCAGGCAGGCAGGCAGGCAGGCAGGCAGGCAGGCAGGCAGGCAGGCAGGCAGGCAGGCAGGCAGGCAGGCAGGCAGGCAGGCAGGCAGGCAGGCAGGCAGGCAGGCAGGCAGGCAGGCAGGCAGGCAGGCAGGCAGGCAGGCAGGCAGGCAGGCAGGCAGGCAGGCAGGCAGGCAGGCAGGCAGGCAGGCAGGCAGGCAGGCAGGCAGGCAGGCAGGCAGGCAGGCAGGCAGGCAGGCAGGCAGGCAGGCAGGCAGGCAGGCAGGCAGGCAGGCAGGCAGGCAGGCAGGCAGGCAGGCAGTCAGTAGAAAATTCTATTGAATTTTTTTTTTTTAAATTTGTAACAATTTATTGGAAGCCTTTAGGATCATACTGAAGGTACTTTTGGGCTTGGTTATACCTAACCAATTCCGCCAAGGTGCCAGGATGGAGTTGTGAAACTGGTTTTTGGGTGAATTTTTTGGCTAGGAAAATCCAAATCTCCATGATCCCTAATATACAGTACTACCGTACTGTATGATAGTAAACAAGTCTCATAACAAGTGCCTAAATCAACCAACAATTATCCACCTCAGCTAATAAAAAAATATTTTCAATGAACTCTGGTCTCCTTCATGGATAACTCAATAATCGTGACTAGATGGGCGTGGTACCACTAAAGAGTCTAAAATGTCTGATCCATCAAAGATTTCTACTGATTTTGATCTCCAGCAGGTGCTGTTTCACTATAAATTGCTATCTATATGACTGCTACTCATACAATTATTCCCTAATTGCACTCAAATGTGTGTGATTACCTATACAAATTGTTATCTATAATCGTTTCATTTACTGGGGTATAGAATATAACAGTTATAACACGATTACTTGGGATATACGCACTCTCCCCAGAACGCTGCATGCTCTCAGGCTTGCATATATTTTAGTTATATCCCTCGTAAGCATGTTATTACTATAAAAATATAAACATAAACAAGAGGCCTAGGGCTGAAATAAATATCAAATTTAGTATTGAACAGTCAGGATAAGTAACAGCAAGTAATGCTGGCCACACACAGATATACATATTTCTTGAAGTATTCCTTTCACATTTTTATTTGTGCGACAGACACATCCTTCTAATTGTGCATTCTGAAGAAATGTGTTCATCAAACTATACCTATAGGCCTAATGTATTTCACAAACCGGACTACTGGATTGGTCTCATGGATTGGGCTTGGAACAGACTCTCAATAAACAAGCCAATATCTAACCCTTGCAATGTTGACGACATTGTCAAGTTTCAACTGCTGGTACTGCTCTTTACAAAGGTCATGGATGCACTACAACACAATGCATGCCACATTAGTTGACTTGTAGCTAGCATAGACATACCGTTCGAGGAATCAGGGAGGGGAACATACTATTCAAATGAGTGAGGGAGGGGGGTGGACAGCATGAGACTATGTACATAATAGTCAATAACAGAAGCCTATAGACCACTCACTGTAAAGTACTGGAGCAATGAAGCAGTTAAAATCCTGAGACTATGCTACAACAATAACTTCTGCCACTACTGGTACATGTTTTGCAATTATTCTAATAAATTAGTTCATGCAAGATACGATCTTCATGATCTATAAGGATGAGCAAATACCAGTAGCTTCAGCTTGCAATGGTGTCTGTAGTATTGCAAGAACTAGACATTACCTGGTGTATTGTTAAGAATCTGTTTCAAGCATATACATATAGTCTGTGAGTCTAGTTCTGGAATCCAGTCCATGAAACACAGTAGGCCCTATATATGGGCAAACTAAAAGAAATTTGCTTCACCTAATAATCAAACTTAGCTGCAAGGTAAATTTGCTGAGCCTGTATCCACCAAATTACATAATGTGCCGATCCATCATATGTAATTCTTGCCAACTTTGACTGGCAAGAAATACCTAGTCTGCAATACTCATTGCAGCAAAGTCTCTGCAAGGGTGTGTCACTCAAACAGCCACTATACTATGATCAGCTGCAACTGCGGTCATTAAACAAACAAATTAAGCAAAATACAACAAATGGTAAAGCTGTTTTCCCAGGACAGTCAAAGCTATATAAGTAGTGCATGAAAACAAATTTTGACAAGTCAAACTTGATCTTGACTGACTTTGACCGCAGTTGTAGATTACAGTACAGTGGTACCCCTAGTCTGGTGCCGCCCACCCCTTCGTAAAAAGGGTCTGGTGAAATACAGATACTAAAAGGAATTTAATTAGACAGCGTACACGACGGCTGGTTATGTCAGTTGACCGCCCTTCAATTTGAACAAAAGCATTGCATTGCCAAGGCGATTTGTGTTTGGCACACATTAATTGGCTACCACCAAATTTCAGCATTAGAAATGATTTAGTATCTGTATTTACTTTTTGGCAGCAAAGGGGCGGGTGGCACCAGACTATATTATGACACCCCTTGGGCTGCCCAACCTAGTCTTTCGTGGCCAGACTTTTTTTCTTTTTCATTTGGTCGGGAAAATACCGAGGGGTAGCCAACGTCTTGGGACTCTTGTACACTATCTGAGAAATCCAATTAGAAATCCATTAAATATTAAGAAATCCCAAATCCCATCCAAAATATTTCATGAGTTTAATTACGGTCGCCACGCTATACAACGTTTCAAATTGACAGTGCAAAGTACACCTGTGTCTCTTCTGAAGCTCCCAGCTACTCTCTCAGGTGTTCCTGTACAAGTATTAGCAAAAACTTGAGGTAAAAACATCACGATAGAATTCGAAATTAGAATTACATTGTATTTACAAATATACAGAAATATTTGTGAAATACTCAAATATTGGGACTCTCGTACACCGTGTTGGCTTTTTGCGTGGGCGCTGGCTTTTCACCCTATTTCATAACCCTACAGAACTTAGACAAGAAACGGTGAACCAAAAAGGCGAAAAAAAAAGTACAATATTGAAGGGGGATCGAACCCAGGATCCCAGTGTGATGGTCCAGTGTTCTACCGATTATACTACCGCTGCTAGCTCCCTTGATTCCCTTCTTTTGTATCTTATAAATGTGACTAACGAAATAAGCTGTATATAGTAAGAAGAACCTAACCCTAAAGGTGAAGAAGAAACCAAAGCTGAACTCTAACCCTAACCCTAACGCTAACACTACTAGACGCTTCCCCTAAAGTCTACTACTCGTGGCAACTACTGGACGCTTCCCCTAAAGTCTACTACTCGCGGCAACTACTGGACGCATCCCCTAAAGTCGACTACTCGCGGCAACTAGCTACTAGATGCGTTCCCTAAAGTCGAAGAGAGAGAGAGCAACAACTACAGTAGGAAGTCTGGATGCTTTTGAGCTTAATATTACGTAAGGGTTATGAAAGGTGGTGAAAAGAGTAAAACCCCGCTGGCTACCCCCGGAAAAACCCTTCCCGACCAAATGAAAAGGTCAGGCCACGCGAGACTTTGCCCAACGATTGAAAACAGATACTACTACGAAACTGAAACAACACACTCACCTGCTACAGCTGCTTTCTCTATTATCACATAATCTCTTCCTGCTCTTTGTAAGAAATATCCTAACTGTAGACCTAGCAAAATACCAGTGTGGCGTCGCGGTTTAAGATTTAATATTAAACAACAAATTACGCCTCACCCTCTCCTGTTCGTGTATTTCACGATGTGCATACACTAAGTTATGGAGCCGAAATGAAGCGTATAGACTACACACAGGGGCGGATCCAGGAGCTGGCTAGGGGAGGGGCACAAACAGGGTAAGTTGTAGGTGGTTGTATGCATGGGGAGAACCATATTCTCTATAGTTCAGTGCTGCTTTTTTAAAGCAGCAAATAATCACCTCTTAGTGGTGTCTCACTGTTGATATTTGCCATTTTGGCCTTTTCAGATGGTTGTGAAGTCTTAAAACTGTTTAAAAGGCTCTGAATGTCTTAAATAACAGCAACACGATAATTCTTTTAGAGGCGCTTAGTACGCACGAAGGTGCTGGGTGACTATTTTACAGTTTACAGTTAGTTTGACTTCGGTTCGCTTTGTTCTCAGGTGAATTTGTAATAAATGCTAGTAAAATGTGCATATTTTCGTAAGTTTTAAACTGATCTTGGTTGGCCTGACATAAAATTTACTAGCTGTTTTAATCCGCAGAAGCATGGCTGGCTCCTCCACAAGGTGGAGAGGGGGGGGAGGGGGGCATTTGCCCCAAATGCCCCATCCTGGATCCGCCATTGACACATACACACGTATACGTCAAGTTCAGGTATTTAACAGTATCGACACCAAAGTGTCGCATTGACAATAGCTACCTGATGGACCAGCTCCGATGATACAGTACTGATGATACAGTACTGATGATCAGTGTGTGCCGAGCAAGAAATGACAAGTGCAAAGACAAGAAGTAATGCAAAGACAAGAAGTAAACCACCTCGTAAACCACACACTATTATACCAGAGAACTCACAACCTCAATCCGGCGTTAAGTGTAGATCACGTGCGAACTGGCATGGGGTAAGGGAAAATCAGTAAAAATTCCCCAAAAAACAAGGCCGCATGACATATGTTTAATTCCCTGCCACTGATATAGTATAAAAGAGCTTGCAGAGTGCAGAAGTCAGGGTACAGAAGTGAAGTGTATAACAGTGCATAAATGTGACTGCCGTATGTGGTGTATCATTTGAAGTTATTACTCTGCTACTACAACTTCAGAAACTGTTGATTCCACTGGACATGCCTGGATACAAGCTCAGCTTGCAAGGAAAAGGAGAAGTTCATGAAGGACTGAAGTGTTCCTATTGCAGACTAGTGTTGAAGGATCCCATACAAACCAGTGAGACTGGGCAACGATATTGTAAGGAGTGTTATGAAGATGCAAGGTTAGCTGTCAATTATGCTGTGTTCACCATTATTACTGTCTGTACTTCTAACAGAACCTCAACCAGTGAGTTTACAGCAGTAATAGTTGATACTAATGACATGGTAAGTAGAACTGATACCAATAGGGGATTGCATGAGGGTGATTTTGCAAACGCAGCATTCCGCCTGCAACCATGAAAGTCACAACAGTTGAGGGGGTAGACCAGATTATATATAGTTGCTTGTCCCTGCTATTTCATTCTTCAGTGTATATCAGTGTTATCAACACCTTCTATTACAGTACCAGGTGCTGATTTAATCAATGCTGATTGCATACAGTGTCACAATTACTAATTCTTAATACAAAAGTTATTTTGCTGAGACAAGCAACAAATTTCTGAATCCATTCACACTTTATATGTACTGCATGGTGCAGCAGTTCAAATTATTATTTTAAATTTCATGGCATAAGTCAAATTAAAATAGTTGATATTAAGTACTCTAAAAGCTTTGGTCATGAGAATTTCAGGTTTCAAATCTCTAGTGAGTTGTATGAGATTTCAAATAGTTGTCGGCCCATTGGTGTAGCTCAGTAATATGCATCATATAATTACTATTCCTGAACCAGGGGATTGTTGAGATTTATAGTAATGCATAGGTCTATTTATATCAACTTACTATTGACTATGTATTGTCTGCAGACATGGCCTGATCATGCCATCAAAAGAGAAATCAATAGATTACTAGTGAAGTGTCACAACCATGAGATGGGATGTGAATGGAAGGGATTGTTTAAAGATCTCATTGTGAGTTGTTTCATTTACTATGAACATGTTAACTCATTTGTACTATTACAGGATCAACACTTGTCAAGTTGTCAGTACATCACAGTGGAGTGCAGGTACACTGGATGTGGTGATAGAGTATTACTGTCTAAACTAGAAGATCACTTGAAGAATGAGTGTCTGCAACGACTAGTAGAGTGTAAGGATTGTGGACGAAAGTTGGCATACAAAGATTTAAAAGTAAGGGATCATCCATCATTTTCAGTATTTTTGCAAGTGTACAGAGAGTATACGCTAGAGAATATAAAATCAAAAAAAGTTAGCTGGCTGGAGTGTGAATGATTGCTATGGTGTATACAAGGCTCCAAATAATCAACATTCTGTCAACGGCTGACATTATCACAAATAAGAAAAGGCAAATGCACTGACGAAAACCAAAGAAATTATCACTGATCATTCGTACACAGTATTGCATCAACATTAATTTAAATAGTATGCTTTTGGGTAGGAAGAAGGGGACAAGACTCTCTGTACCCTTGTGAATGATGCTGAAAATTATGGTGATTGTTATGAAACTGCTCACATGTTGTAGCTACAAAATTACATTCAACATTGACATAATCTATTATTTGTTGTACCTTTACAGGTTCATGGTGATAACTGCCCTAATGCTGTGAGAAAGTGTCATCTCTGCCAGCAGGAGATGCCAGCACTTAAGGTAATAATTATTGTAGAGTTACAATGAACTATGTTACATTGTAATGTACTATTGTAGCTTACTGATCATGTGATGAGGGAGTGTACCTGGATCAGATGTCCTTGTAGTGGTGAAGAAGAGGTGTTGTTTGAGGTGTGTATAAAATAGATAGAATGGATACATGAATATAGCTACTTGATAAATGCACAACTCAATTTGAGGGCATCTAGGATATACAAAGTATAGATATACCTTGTTAGCTGTTTGGCAGTTTGCTATGTTGCAGCAATAACATTATAGAATGAGGAATGAAGACATATCTCAACCTATCCCACTAGCGTATGTAGGAGTGCTCCAAGATCAATTTACCCTAATAGAGCAATCACGCAATTGCAGGATGTTCTAATAGAGCAGTCATAGTTTTCTAATTATCTGTAGTAATCTGTTATGTAAGCTGCATAACTGTTTGCAACATCCAAGGTCTAAAGTAATGAAATTGATGGCTAAAAGGGAGTTTTAAACAGTATGCAAAGTGATTGTTTATAAATGGTGCCCTCTCCCCAGTCTTTTATGCCTCATGCAAATTTAGTATACCTTCATGTAATTTTGCAATTTGAGCCCTGGATTAATGTTAAGACATATTCATTATGACAATTTTTTGCATACATAGGCCAACAGCAAGAAGTACTATGAGCACCTACAAGACACCAACAAGTTAGCCAGTCACCTACAACCATTACTGGTTCAGTTCTCCAAGATGAATCAGTCAGTAGAGAAGATGACCAATGAGTACCAACTGGTCACCAGTAGAATTGAACTACTAGAGACTAAGTGTGATGATCTGGAGAGGAAGAACCAAACCTTACAAAAAGAAAACACTGATAGCAAAAAGATGATAAAAGTGCTAGCCATGAAAGTGGAAGAGAAGGAACACAAATCAGAAGAAGTGGCCAAGTCTCAAGTTGGTAATATTGTACGTGTTACTGATGACAGGCTTTCTACTTTGGAACAAAATTATAGTAAACTGTTCAGTGATGTTGCCATTACTAAGAATTCCATGAGTAAAGCTTGTATGCAAGTAGATGTGTTTACTAATGAAATTGAGAAGGTGAAGAGAGATTATTCATTACAAGAAATGAGGAGTGGTGAACTGGTCCCATACAACAATAACAACTCTTATCCACTGGAATATATCAAACAAGTTGAAGAGAAAGTCTTGGAAGTTGAGCGTACTCTAAACATCCTCAATGTTCATCATTCAGAATTAGAGTTACAATTACAAGCATCTCTTGCCAGTACACACAATGGAGCTTTTCTGTGGCGTATACCAGAAATGAGGAGGAGAATTCGTGACGCTAAAATTGGTCGAATCACCAGCATCTACTCACCACCATTCTACACAGGAAGAAATGGTTACAAGATGTGCATCAGAGCTTATCTCAATGGTGATGGCACTGGAGAAGAAACACATCTTTCAATTTTCTTTGTTTTGATGAGGGGCGAGTATGATCCATTACTTCAGTGGCCATTTGAGCATAAAGTAAGCTTGATTCTTGTTGATCAGGATCAAAAGAAGCATTTGGTGCAGACATTCAAACCCAATATACAGTCAAGCAGTTTCCAGAGACCAAAAGCAGATATGAATGTTGCCAGTGGTTGCCCAGAATTTGCTAAACTGTCGGTCCTTGATAATCCAAGCTATGTCAAAGATGATGTGATGTATATTAAAGCTGTTGTGGACACTTCCAAGATTTATCATCCATGAACTGATCACTTATGTCATACATGAACCCTGACCATTATACATTATTAGTTGTGCAGTATTAGTGATTTAGTATTTATTTTGTTTTTAATCCATGTTAAATATTTAGCATTTCACTTGCACAACCATTCTATATGATTTTTAATACACTGTTTAGTTAGGTATAATCTAATTTTTAATTTGAAATATTAGCATAGTCAATCATATCATGCATGTTTTTAATCACATACAAAATCTGTTGATACTCCTTATACACTTTCAAAGTGTGTATACTGTTTTACCAAATGTTTTCTAGGTATTTGTGACAGCGTTGAAACCGGGTCTGGTCATCCGGGTCACATTTTCTCCGGGTCATCCGGGTCTGACCCGGATTGGATCACGTGAGAAACGAAATTGTTCGTTTGACGACGTGGAAACTTATAAACGCTATCGCGTAGCTCTTTCGTGAGCCACGCCCACTTACCGCATTACCAACATACGCTCAGCCACGCTCATTTGTTAGTAAGTGTAGTATGTAGCACGAAATTGAGGGTATCTATGGTGAGGGGTAGCTATTGTCAGTAGGTGAAGACCTTTTTTTTTTTTTTTTTTTTTTTTTGTTCTTCAACCTACAGCTAGGCTGAAGTTGCAATATTTACTCAACACGAATCGAACGCTGAAAATGTAGACCCGTTCGCTCGCTCGAGACTAGCCGAAACACGTCTCGGCTTTAATTAATCCGGGTCAATCCGAGTCACATCCGGGTCAGTGGGTCATCCGGGTCAGCAGTAGTGACCCGGTTTCAACGTTGATTTGTGATATATGGCTACTGAATTTTTAATTCCAACGCTGCTAGCTGATAAACTTATGTATTAATTATCGGTATAGGTGCAGCAGTAGTAGCAGAGCTGGTGTTAAGTTTTGAGAGAGACAACCATTCAGTTTGTTGCACTACCCAGCTTTAAGATACTTCATGGGTAGCCACAAATTTTGATGACTGATTTCCAGTTTGCTAAAGTAGAGATAGTCTCGCGGCGCCCGACCCTAAAAAGAGGGTCTGGTGAAACTCTGTACAAAAATTTTGAGCTCTGGAATGTTTATTGGATGACGTTTTACGTGTTACGTAAGTGCACTGGTAACGTCACAACATCCATTCAACCAGATCCGCTTACAGCATCACCAAACCAATAGCGCTACTTTATTTATTCAACATTAAAACGAACCCAACAGAATAGTATGGCTGTTTTCTCAATGAGTTTAAGCGGCAGAGTCACCGGATGTAATTAACAGTAAGCCGCGAATCTTTTGAAATGTACGCATTACATAACCAATTTGAAATGGAGCGATCTGATTGGAGCTTCCAACATTCCGGCAGCGCCAAACTTTTTGTACACAGTTTCACCAGACCCTCTTTTTAGGGTCGGGCGCCGCGAGACTAAAGTAGAGATGACTATCAAGTGAAGTATACTAGCACTGATTTGTTAGTACAATTATTGCCCTGCATGGAGCTATAACATAGGCGGTGGAGAGGGGGGGGCACTTTTTTGGGACACTGTTTGCAAGAAAAGATCGAGATACTCTAATAGAACAGTCAGGATCTGGACACTCTAAAGTAATAGAGCAGTCACAGTATTCAGAGAAGCAGTGTAGCAAATTACTTAGCTACGTATGTGTAGTTATAAATAAGGAGATATAATTGGTGGAGAGCAGCTATTGTCAGCAGGCTGTGACCTTTTTTTTTTTGGTCTTCAACTTACAGCTGGCCTGGCCCCCTCACTCTTTGGCCTGCTCCACCGCCCCTGAGTTATAATGTAGTTGTTGATTATTGGAGGTATTGTACTAGTGTACAATCAAGGTAGCACTCCCTCCCCCCAAAAATGAAGTTGTAATTTAATAAAATGGTTTAAGATTTAAACTGAAAACACTTTTTACGGCTTGTATGCCTAAGAACTGAAACAGGATCATGTAACTATGTGCACCAAAATTATACTTAAATTATAATTCAAATATAAAGCTAAACAAGACTGTACACTATTACATATCAGTGAAGGTAACACTTCATTCTTGAGCTCATTCTTGCTACGGACACTCAAACCTCTTTAATTACATTGGTTAAACCATGTGTACTCATCTCTTCAGTCTATACTCATTGCGCTCATTTAAGGCAAAACCCAGAAAATATATGTGACCTGATAATGATTCGGGAAAGCCATGCATCCTTTTGGGCACACACAAAAAGTTGAAGGAAAACTCAATCAAAAAATATTTCATCAGTTTTTTTAAATTAAAAATTTTTTTTTTTTTTTTTTTGCACATTTGGATAAAGCAATGTTAAACTTTCTTGCTGTGAAGTTTCCCACCTAAAGATTCTTTCTGCTAGGATTAGACCATGTAGAAATTTCACCATGAAATTAACTTACAAACTGGGTGATTTGTTCAGATCATGGAACGGCTAAAACTAAGTCTTGCAATGAAATGCTTCAAAATATCAAACTAAAATTGTAACACAAGATAGACATACACCTGGTGCCTCATTTTAGGATGGTTATTGAGACACATAATATAGCTTGTCATGGGTGAGCTATATTATCCTGACCATGCAGTATAGCCTAACTAGCTAATTGATGGTGCCATAATTGTACTGGTTGGTGAACACGTAACTACGGCTATAATGGTGGCTTATTATTTTAATAGAGCAGTCACAGCTTTATTATAGAGTATTTGCATGTTTGTTTATAGTTATCAGTTTTTAAAAAAAGCAAATTGCTTGCCACTTTCTTGGAATTTCCCTAGATCCACCCTTCACTGTATCTGGATTAGCTACACAACAATAATATTAAAAAATGTGTTTCTAAACAAACAAATCTAGCTACCTGATTAGTTATAATTGAGAGAATTTTTTCCTCCTCTGAAGTTTTTCTCTGCTATATTATTAGTAGACAAAACTTCAGAGTTCATGTATTATCCCATACATAGTTGAGACAATTGGTGGTGGCTCTACAACTTAATTCAGTATTCCAGCCTATTATTATCATACAGGAGAAGTCAGTGCCTGCCCAGCATGTGTTACAACAGACTAATACAATGAAAACTGTTGGTATGCATGCACATGATAAGATCACCTTAGATAGTTAGATGGAGTATTTGCAACCTACTTGTGGCTATTGGTATGCCAAATGCATTTCTTTAAAACATCCAACAATGCATTTGCATCAAACCTATGTTTGAGTATAGCTAGCTAACAGCTGAAATGGTAATAATGAGACCAACATTATTTTTGTTTGTTCGACCACTAATATTGGCTTAATAGCTAACCCTCAGTTCATGGGTACCCGCACAAGCTGTGAAAAAAGGGTGATAGCCCGAGTGAAGAAAGTTGTGAAATCAAAGGTTGCAGCCAAGAAATGGATCACTTTTAATATGTATTAGCATTATTGACATCATTACAGCCATTTCTTGGCTGCCACCTTTCACTTCACAACATTTTTCACCCTGGCTATTGAAGGCCACACGCAGCTTGGCTGTTTTTGTTCATGATTTCATACTATATGGCCCCAAATGCTGGATTGGGGTCTTATCTACAGACACAATGATGATTATTGAAGACAGAAGTTATAATTGTATTTTTATTTGACTTTTTATAATATTATTGTAATACCCTAATAAAGCACACATTTGTTTTGAAGAATTCTAATAGAACACATATAGAGCAATCAAATTTCCATTGCTACATCTATGAAATCAAGACACATTAATGTGTCATGTGGCCAAGAAAACTGGTGCATCACATTGTGTGTATATTTACAGGAAGAAAAAAATGTTTTTCATGCCTGCATAGCTCCGTGGTCCCCCTAGCCCTTTCCCTGCCTATTCGTGAACATAATAGGTGATCATTTACTGCTCAAAAGCATATTGCTCAATTTTATGAGCATAATAGCCTCAAATCTCATGCCTACACCAGCGTTGAAACCGGGTCACTACTGCTGACCCGGATGTGACCCGGATTAATTAAAGCCGAGACGTGTTTCGGCTAGTCTCGGGTGAGCGAACGAGTCTACATTTTGAGCGTTCGATTCGTGTTGAGTAAATATTGCAACTTCAGCCTAGCTGTAGGTTGAAGACCAAAAAAAAAAAAAAAAAAAAAAAAAAAGGTCTTCACCTACTGACAATAGCTATCCCTCACCATAGATACCCTCAGTTTCGTGCTACATACTGCACTTACTAACAAATAGGCGTGGCTGAGCATATGTTGGTAATTCGATAAGTGGGCGTGGCTCACGAAAGAGCTACGCGATAGCGTTTATAAGTTCCACGTCGTCAAACGAACAATTTCGTTTCTCACGTGATCCAATCCGGGTCAGACCCGGATAAATTGTAAACCGGGTCAGACCCGGATAAATTGTAAACCGGGTCAGACCCGGATGACCCGGAGAAAATGTGACCCGGATGACCCGACCCGGTTTCAACGCTGGCCTACACAACAAAGAATAATAATAATATTGTTGAGACAAGCTATAGCTATTACAAGCACAACGTGTTCGTGAACCTGTTCACTCTTTAAATATCTAGCTAGAAAACCATAAACCTTTGTCCAGTTTTGACATTTGTGTGAGTTGTAGTTGTGCTGTATATTTTCAACTTACCATAGACCATGTATTGTATACAGCTAGTATGGCCTGCATGATTACGCAACTAATTACTATAGTGAAGTGTCATCACCTGCAAGAGAAACTGAACTGACAGGTTCATGTGGGTGCTTGTTTAATCACTACAACATCAATTAAGATATTGAATATCCCTACAAAATGGTTGTAACCTGATCTATATTTGGTTCAATATGATACAAGGGAAACAACCATTACATTACAAAAACATTTTATCCCTACCAATAAACCACAATGGTCAATTCTTTTAATACCTCTGCAACCACACTGAATCCTGTTTACACATACCACAAGTATTCTCAGCCAAATCTGTAGTGTACAATTAATCTATTGGAAGTGAAGAGTCATGTAGTTTCCAGCTTATACTATGATGTATGTACACATACATGGCAGAAAAATATGATATATCTAAATGAAAAGGTGAGAATATGAGAATCACTGGTAAACAGCATCTCATCGATAAGTAAGAAAGATGACTGTGAGGAGCCTGTAGACAATTGAAGTAGCCTTGCTGGCCAGACTGTCCTGTAAAAGTTTATCACTTTTAGTACAAGTGCCTGTGCAAAAGATCTAAGGAATCTATACCACATTCAACTGTTTTTGGATAGATCAATCAGATTGCAGCATTTATTTGATGTAATTATAACCACAGTATTTGCATCAAAGTGTTTTCAAACTGTGCTAGGAGATGATGAAATGATGTAATTTGAATTTAAACAGTCCTTTTTTGTCACCAGTTTTAGTCCAGATTTTCTTAGACTCTGCTGTGCTGGTGGGTGTTATATTAAAAGTGATATTTCCTTTCTGGCCAGCAAAACCAATCATTTAAATATGGACCTTAGGTACAAAGGTGCCCATTAAGAGCCTACAAATGCCATGTGGTGTGCTGTGGGACTCCTGCATCACACAGTAATGGATGCTCAATTAATCATCATCACCAAATGAGAAACCAATCAACAGGGTTCAGAGAGACAGATGACCCAGGTACTCTGTGATATCTTCACTTCATGTATTATAATATCGGAAGTTAATGAAAATTTATAGCTCTGTTTGCTGGACACATAACCAGAAATGGTTATTGTCTGCTAATGTACAAGTGCAAAGAAATTAGGTTTGAGTAGGGATTATAGAAATAAAAAGTAGCTATCGAAAGAAGGTAGGTCATGTACACCTAAAGTTATACTAATGCACATACATTCATTCTACTTTAGCCCTATATAATATATTATAAGTTTCTGAAGTAGGGATTACAAGTCCACTATATAGCTGCAGGTGTAGGCAATCTCATTTCTTTTCATTTCTATGATACTTACTTAAATTTCAAATCCCATAATAACTCTGTTGTTTTACCTTTTTGTAACAATAATATTATCAGATTAACATAACACATTACAGGAAGAATGACACCAGACATATTGTACTTTTGTGCCTAAATGCACCCGACTATCAACTAATTAAAATGAAGTGGCATATATCACTCTTTGTTTAAGCTACGTATGTTCCACCATTACACAGTACTACAAACGAAGAACAGTGCGAGAAGTGCTTCTGCAACCATACAAAAGTTACTGATATTAGAGAAGCTACAGACAATTTCTTTTCAGAGAAGCCATTGCTACTGCACTGGGAAAAAAGGCACATCTTGGACCTAAGTAGCATCAAATAATGAAGAAATCAAGCCTGTAACATTAGCGATAGTCAAGTCATGTTTGGCTGAAGCCATTAGTCAATCAGTCAGTTAGTAAAATATTCAGCTACATGTATGTACGTATAATTATTAATATTGCATGACCATTGACTGGTAGTTAATTCTATAGCACTATATATACATATAATAGTATCTCTCATGCATTGCAACAAAACATTAGTAGCTAGTAATATTTGCATGCTGAAGGGATCATTTCTCAGTAGTCTAGCATGTACTGGTACAGTAGTATAAATATAAGTGCTGCAAGGATTCACAAACCACAAAAGCCATATGTGCACCTGCAGATGACATTCCTATTAATAGACACTATTTGTTAATTGGTTAGGGGCTTTCCCTGGGATTGTGTGGTTAAGTGATTGTGTGGTTAAGCAATTGTCCACAACCTGTTTCCCTTGTGCCAATTTGTCTACACACAAACTGGCACATAATTGTATTAATAGTCAGCAGAATGCGCATGGGAAGAAAAATGCTACTTTGTTGAACCCTATGCATAAGAACTTAAGCATCGTAAGTGTGCATGCATTGTGTAAAATCTATCTCCCATTGCTTAAACTTGACCTTCTCCCATCACAACTGTCAACATGGAACAGTAACTATCATCATCACTGCAGCCTTATAATTCATGTGAAAAGAGATATTGTTCATTCAGGAAATATTGAACAAATGTAACAGTTTGTCAGATGTGTGTCTTATATGATTGTTGTAGTTTATCTATGTCCACATACTTAAAGGCTGTTGCACAAGTTGCTGTCAAACCTTTGGTGCTGGACAGTAATAACAATAACAATATATTTGTGATCCAATGAAGACTTAAGATAAGGCAAGATAATGCTTTTTTTTGCAAATTTACACAACACACTTGTTTAAACAGGACACACAGGTATTGCTTATACAAACAATAATAAATAATGAATGTAAAAATTGTGCAGGGGTGAGGCCATCTCAAATGGTTAATTCTGGCACATCACACGTATCATACCAATGAAATGGTCAAGTGAATGAAGTGCACCACACAATTTTTTTTACAATGCTGATTGTACATGTCATGTTATTGGCACCATTTAAACATAGGTGTAGCAACCCTGTGGGAAGGGAAAGGGAGGGCTGGAACTCACTATTGATTTTATGTAGGGCTGCACCGATACTAATAATGGCAATATTATATCTGCAGTATCAATACCGATATTACGAGTATTGGTATCACTGCATCGGTCAATTGCTAATCTACAATACAGAGTTCTTAGCCTAGCAGTCCTTACCTAGCATGAATTGGCCTGGGTACAAGTCCTAGGTTGGTCAACTTTTTTTTTCTTTTCTAAGCATTTTTGCACCACTTTTTTGTTTGTAAGGTGGTTGATTTTTTTTTGTTCTGTGATTTGCACTGACAAAAATAGACAAGTTTGGATAAAAACCTTTTATGAACAGTCATAAGTACCAAAAAAAAAAGATTACATTGTTAAAAAGTAGTAATTTAACACAGCCATAGTGATCATTCTACATACTCTTTATGCTGTTATGCATATCCATAGGTGTAGGAAGCATCTTCAAGTTGGGGGAGCTAGAAAGCTTTCAGTAATAATTAAGGTACTTCACAGTACCTCAGTGTGCAACATGTGTAATCTATGGGGATCTGTGGGTATGCCCCCCTCCCTACCCCTAGGGAGTATTGTAAGTTTCCTTTGACTGAATTTGAGGGCATTTTTAGCCCTTGTTCTAGCCTTAATTATGTAAACAACCAGAAGGGGTTCAGGCAGCAAACTAATAATAGCTATGTAACTTTCAAGGCTATGCCTACGCAAACTTCCAAGTTGCAATTGCATGACACAGTCCGCAATGACATCTCACTAGCTATTTGTTTCTTACGATTTAAAATATAATACTCTGATAAGTTATATATAGAAATTACATATTAACTACTATAACTAGCATTTATAAATTATATAAAAGTCAAAATATTTCCTTTTTTTTGTCATTGGCTGATATAAATACCTTAACTATATCTTTCTCGTCAGCACAATCAGTATGCTCTTTATGTATGAATGTGATAAGTGTATGGTTTAGTCTATCTTGAGTCATTGTGCTGAGCAAAAAGGTCTTTAAGTGCCTCAAGGCAGAAAAATTTGTTTCTGTGGTTGACGTTGAGACTGACAAAGTGTGGAAACTCTTTACCAGTTTGATTATTTCAGAAAACATTTTCTTTCCAGTACTTGTTTCTTTGATAATATCACAGATTATAGTTACCTTTGTTATTGGTATTTTGCTATTTGTGTTATGTGTTGCAGTTAAATTGAGTAACATTGAATGCTGAACTTTTAATCTAGACAAGTCAAGGTCACTTTTGTATATATCAAATTCTTTTGGTAATATTGAAGAGCAAAATTTTCCATTTGCAGGATCTAGCAATACATTTTCTAAAACAGACATTACTGGTATAATCCTCACTTTTGTTGAAATCTTCACTTAAGTTCATTAATGAGTAAGTCTGGTATTTTGAAGTACTGTTGCTTGAAATACCTTTGTGTCAGAAAAGTGCACAGGGGCTTCTCCATCACCAATCCACTGAGGGGTCTCCTATATCTTGGGTAAAACAGGGTCAGAAGTCAACCCTTTGGACTTTTCTACTGCTTTGGAGTAAAAGTCAGCAAATTTATGTATTTATTTATTAAAGCTTTACAGTGCTGTACGAGCAGCACTGATGGTCCACTAGTATCCTGTACCAGTGGCCAGGAGTTACAAGTAATACAGTAATTACTTAACTAGCTGAGTACAATTGAAAATTACTTTGGTTGCTATAAAAGAATGTCAAAGTTAGAAGTTTTTGGGTGCTTGTTATGTAGTATCAGACCTTAGTCTTGTCAAATATTGAACAGTGATAGTGGTGTCTTTACCTTGCAATGTCAGATACAATTGTTCAGTCCCAGAAAACATTAAGTGAGCCAGTTTTAGTCCCAAAAAGTACTAAATTTATCCATCCGAGCAAGATAACCTCCTGCTTTTCATCCATAGTCATCATAAGTTTCTAGAGGTGCACTGATACTGATATCGGTATCGATATTGCGATATATCAGTGAAAAGTTGACTTTTAGCAGATATGAGTAGATATTACAGATATGTACTATAATTCTCCAAACCATTCTATAGTTGACTAGTGATTAAAGTGTGAGTCTCAAGTTGCAAAGGTTTTCATAATGGCTAGGGTTCAAGTCCTGATTTGATCACATTTCTTTTTTCTTTTTCACACCTTTTTATCACTACCTTTTCGCAATTCTTTGTTTTTTATATAGGTTTTAGTGACCACCTTTTAAGCTTTTTTAGCTGAATTTTAAAATAGCTTCTTTGTGCAAATCAAACAGAACATGTTTGGAAAATCTTTCATGAGCCTTTTTCCAGTTGTTAAAAGCATTACTCACAAATTGCATCTTCTCCATTTTTAGCAAAGCATAATAAATTCTTTGCTGTGCAGTATCGACACAAAATTCCCTGTGTTTATAGTGGTACATAATGTCAACCACGAGTAAGTAGAATACCAGCTAGATGAAAAATTATGGCATTGTTTTTCTTGTAGCTGTTGACATTTTTTAAGTGTGGATGAATCACTGGGTTGAAATGGAGTCAATGATAATATTCACAACAGTTAGATGAGCATTTTTCTGTTGTCGGGTTAGACATACCAGTAGGAGTTGATGAACTACTTTTAACACTGCTGCTGCTAAGTTGCTGATCAGTACCAAATATACATTGATTGGCAGTGCATCCATCACCTGGAATTGTAATATCACCCCCTACACTAGAGGTATAGGTTCACTATCTATCCTGCCACTGGAAGATTTGCTATAGTAGTGATTTAGAAAAATTTTTTTTGCTTTATATGAATTTTAAATTTTAACATGAAATTTATTGTACTTTCAAAAGTTAATTATGCACTAGCTTGGTATATCATTAATATCACTATAAACTATCACAGGTAACAGATAGCTAGATAAAGGTGTAGATGACACTTTTTTAGCAATATAAGAAATCCCAAGTTCAGCTGCACTCATGCACAGTCTAATAGAGCAGTTGATAACTCATATTTCTGTGGTTGCAATAATATTTGTACCCCAAAATTAATATTTGTCACCAGAAGAATAGCTATGCTATAAAAGTCTGGTGCTGTTGTCCACTCAGTTCCTATTTTGGAGCTAAGCAACCATACTATAAAGTGCATACCTACTACTTTGTATATCCGCTCTGCATTGGGCTTCACAATCAGACAACAGTCGACATAACATACCAACTCAAGGACTGTTCATATACTTTATAAGATGAGGGAAATGATGAAACAGTTACTAACTAACAGATGAAGCACCGCTTGTCTAGAATGGTTTTGTCATGTGACCAGGATGCTAAATTTTTAAGAACATCTTATTTGGGTGATTCCCATAGCCTTGTCCAAGTTGTGGGCCTTAATGTTGATGGAGAGATGTCCTGCAGCAGGTGACATCATCATGAATACCTGCATGGTATAGTGATGACGCACAGCATATAGAGGGAAGTGGTTTGAAGCTTGGAATGAGGGCATTGACCAGCTGCAGCTTTTGCAAAAATCAACCAACACATGTCAACAAAAGAGGTTGAACATATATGTTGTATGTAAAGGGAGGCACTTAGAAGAGAATTAGATAAGGCAAGGCATATAAGTGCATTAGTCGAGCATTAGTGAAAGGGAGAAACCTGCTCATGGGTAAGTAGGTGCAATACAATGTCAATGATGTGAAAGAGTATAATGGGAGTTTGCATTGCACATGTGCACATCAGAGAATCCTGTCCCTCCAGTACATACATCTCAGTCAACATCCTATGCTTTGTGTAACAGAGTAAACAGACACTATAGCTATAGTAGGCCCAGTGATTTTGAAGTGCATGTGGCTATCCTGTGTTTACCATGTAATCCCAGGGGCTAAAAAAGGGGCTAGTTGTGGCCAAAAAGCTAGATGTAAATGACTTTTGGCTAGTTGTAAATGATGATTGGGCTAGTTGTAAAAGTTAGGCTAAAACAGCAAGCTGCACCACAGAAAAGTATAACCTCAAAGTTACATATAATATTATTATGTGCATGCACAGCTTAAATCTCTTTACAGGCAGGGCCGCCCAGAGAAATTAAGGGGCCCAGGGCAAAGAGTTAAAGTGGGGCCCTTCACCCAAGTTGTAAGGTGAAGACCAAAAAAAAAAAAAAAAGGTCACAACCTGCTGGCAATGACAATAACTACCCATCACCAACCATATCTCCTTATCTATAAGCTTGCTATACTGCTCCTCTGAAGAATACTGTGACTGCTCTATTAGAGTATTTAGATCTGACTGCTCTATTAGAGTATATCGATCTTTTAAACAGGTATTCAGGGGGCCCTTCGTGGGGCCTCCTGGGGCCCCTTTCAGGCTGGGGCCCGGGGCAAAATGCCCCAGTTCCCCCCCCCTGTGGGCGGCCCTGTTTACAGGGAATTGGCTAAAAGTACCTCAAGATCCTATCTTGCAATAGCTATTTTGCAAAAAAATTCTCCACTCTACTATATGATTAGACACTGCCTTACAATTCAGCCTATAGTCATAGTTACTTTTATTACAGCCCACAATTAAAATTGTAATCTAGCTAATAAAACAATGGATTATTCTAAAAACTGCTTTCAAACCCTGTAACTATGCTGCCTCAATACGTATAGCCAGATTTCAGTCATTTCTTTCACATTGCTTCCAGATTCAATCTCATCACAGATACATTTCAAAAATTTCCTGGGGCAGAATATATGCCCCCCCTTCTCCATCCATGGAAACTTCATTACACAAGTTCTCTCTTCACTACTTTAGCTATTTAGACAATCAGAACAATAATAATAGAGTACAATATGTATATACATCAAAACATAAACGCAAATTTTGTTTACATGTGTAACAAATCCCGCCCCCGCTCTCAGGTTTGGCTAGTTATAGAAAATAGTTTTTTTAGCCACTGTGTAATCCCCTTAGTATAAAGTAGCTATGATCTTTGGTCTGGTGTCCCCTGTCCACATCAATGCAGCACTGCAGTATATATATATATATATGCGTGTATACTTGTATATAGCTACCCTGGATACATGGAAGTATTCAAGGGCACTTGATCCTGTATCATGCCACTACTGGCCTGGCCCCCTCACTGTTTGGCCCGGTTTGGCCTGCTCCACCACCTCTGCATGGCTATCAGGCCCGTAACCAGGATTTGTCAAAGGGGGGTTCGACTTTGACATGGTAGGCGTTTATGGCAGCAGGGGTCTGGGGGCACAGCCCCCAGCCGCTGACACCACTTTAATATTTGACCTCTCCTAAATGGTCTAAAATTGATAGTACACACTAATGACTCCAAAGAGCAGTTGTAAGTGTATAATTTTGACTATAATCCCTTCAAATCTAACATACTGTATAATTTGAAGTTAATCTCAACTTCAGCCGGTATGTGCAGCAACTGCACATGCTTGGGTTAATTTTAGTAGATACATTGCTTCTATACATTGAAATAATCAACACATGAAGTTATCCATTTACTATCTCCTTATCGGTGTTTTGCTCAGTACTCCTCTACTCAATCAATATAGCTACTATTCCTTTGTGTCACACTTAAGTGACATGAGCTATCTAGGTCACATGTGACTTCTTGGCTGTACTGTATAATGTTGTGGTTTCTTAGGACAGAGACTAAGTAGACTTACAATGCACATAGCTAAATACACAAGGCATTTTTCCAAGGTGGTTCACATATTTGGCCCATATCATAAGTGCAGGGGTCTTAGGGCATACCCCCACACATTTTAAACAATAAAATACTTCAAAATTACATTGATTTATGATTTCTTATTGTATGTTTAGTCCTTTATCAATATTTTTACAGCTACTTTAGCTTGAATTTTCAGAGGGGAGTTTCCAGAACCCCATGCATGCCTGCCCATATACACCCCTGCACATCAGTGAAAGAGCTAGGACTTTGCAAAAATACTCATGCAGATAGTTTTTATTGTGAACTTCCTTGTTATATATAGTTAGCAGGCCAGCACTAAATATTTAACTGAACATCAAGAGCGTTACATGCACACAAGCATTTCTCAGGTATACTAAGCAGTAACTACTATTTGTTACCTAGCAGCTATATAAAACACAGACCTCTTCAGCTACATCAGTACAATTCATTAAGGAGCCACAAATTAATAATTTGGGTTTTCTACACTTTACTAATAATAGTAGCTAATCTGATGATTTTAGCCACAACTATACAAATCTGAAAAATAGGTATAGCACGGTGTCCAGATAAGCACATTATAGAAGAGGTTCAGCTTGGTCTTAATTGTTTGAAAGCTTTAACCATGAATGATTAGAGTATTTGAGTGACTGTATTTAAGTGACTGTTGTATTAGAGTATTTTAGTGAGTGTTCTATTTGAGTATATCGATCATTTTAGCAAATTTCATCTCCACCTAGATCTTAGTTGTGTAGAGGTGGGGCTTAGCTCCAACTTAGTTAACACCTCAGAGCAGCCTTCAGTGCCCTACATATAGCCCCTCTCTACCTTTCGGCTGTCCATGTCTTATACGCCAGCTTAAAATTAAAAAAAAAAATTGGAAGCTAATCCTGGTGGGGGGTTCGTCCGAACCACTCGAACCCCCCCTGGTTACGGGCATGGTTCAATCCATTTCTTCATTTCTTTTGCTATAATTATTACATTTCTTGCTGTTTGTGATGGCACTGTAAAAGATTCTTCTTTCAAAACTGACTCAATTCCACTTTTCACAAATCCGGATCCATTATGCACTTATCAAAGTTTTGCCCCACCTAGCTACCCCCATGCGGGCAAGGAGGGGACATAGGAGGGGATTTGACCGAATTCTAAGTCTAATTCCCCCACCCTGGGGCAAATTTGGAGGTCTAATCCCCCTCCTATGAGGCCACCATCCATCAGATTTCTCAATCTTTTATTACAAGCATAGATCAAAGCCCCCACCCCTGGGGCTGAAATTTTTGTCTAATCCCCTCGTTATGCCTCTCGTTGGGTAGGTGGGGCAAAACTTTGATAGGTGCATTAGCTGTAGATAGAGAGTAAAAAACAATAATATAATGCATGGATATAATTCTCGCAGGAGAATGGACTACTTGAACATTAACTTTTGGTATAAGGTTATCAGCTATGGAAATATGGTTCAATTTGTAGCCAAAATGCAGGCGAAGCTGGCAATTAGTACTATAGTTTGTCACTGCTAATGCGGTAAACCGCACGCCTTAAGCCACACCCTTTACAACGTCAAATAATTTGTTAGCAGACAACAATTAGAACCGAGTTAAGTACTAGTCTGGCGCCGCCCGCCCCTTCGCATAAAGTAAGGGTCTGGAGAAATACAAATACCTAATCATTTCAAAAGGAATTCAATTAGACAGCGCACGTAATGCTTGTTACGTCAGATGATTGCACTTCAATTCGAACAAAAGCATTGTGTTGCCAAGGCGATTTCTGTATGAACGTCATTGGCATGCACTAATTGGCTAGCGCCGAATCTGGGCGCTAGAAATGATTTAGTATCTGTATTTCACCAGACCCTTACTTTTTGCGAAGGGGCGGGCGGCGCCAGACTAGTTAAGTACTTGCACCTGCCATACACTTTCTATATCTGTTAAACCGATAACTAGATGGACCAAAACTTTGTTGAATTTGGTCACTACGCACTGATATGTTTTGTCTGGAATCAATTGCCTATTGATATCTTGGGAATTGCAACCCGTACTGCCTTTCGCCATGCTGCATATAAACACTTCTGTGGCATTTTCTAAGTAATTTATTGTTAATGTTGTATTGCTTTCGTGTATAGGTATTTTGTTGTGTAATGTTGTATTTTGTAGTTATTTTTGTATTCTGGACAGTACCTTGTACAGGCTTACACCTTTAGTACTTGTCCTTCCCGGTCTGTGGTAAATTTATAGTAAATAATAACACGGATAGAAAGCGGTTGCTAGGTAAATACGAGCACGTAACTAAGTGACGCAAGCATAAAAGTACGAAACCATAGTAGTCTTTATCTTTATCCAGTCGAAACGCAAGTGGCAAAATTATGCTTTTTTACGCGTATTTAATTGCACGGCTTTTCCCGCGAAGGAACCAGCGGTAATTGTAGTAAAACACCATCTCTTTTCATACGCTTGTAACTTCCTGCTGTGACGCTACACATAATTATCCAATGGAACACGAAATAACACGTCAGCTGCCTTTCCCACAGTAACCAAACCAGGCAGCTGGAATATGCTAGCAACGAAATAGAGACCGCAGAATGAACCAGGTGAGTATTAACCATAGATACAGTATACCAACAGGGATTGGAAACGGAGACTCGCGCACAAACATATCCGTGTCTCGCATGACGTAAACTTTCATCCGTAACTCAGTAGTAATGGCGAGTGGAATTGTCCGTAGCTTTATAGGTGAGTTTTGTGATCTTCCCGGATGGAGAGTGGTAGAAAGTTTGTTGAAGCAATTTTGCACCATATACGAACGGAGACGCTTTTGACGAATTCAGCGAAGAGCCGGCTAGTGATGTCACTTAAGGAAATATTCGAAAATTTGAGGGAGTACTACAAGTCCACCTCCACAAAGAAAGAGAAATTCTGGTGTGAATTTCACCGTAAAAGACTCCACACGTTGCCTGATATTTGGAAGCGTTTTTGCAAGGGTTTAGAAATCCCATACAGCCAGCTGGTAGCACGGTTAATCCAAAGGCTGCAGCACATGTTGCTGTCAGACCTTCAATTGGCCACTGTAAAGCTTTAATAATAATAAAAATAATAACGACTCCGGTTTCATACAACCCACATGCACCCTTCATGCCAGCTTGTCTACACAACACATTCAACAGAGCTGGTACCAGCTATATATAACACAATTTATAGCTATAGTGACCAACTGATAATGTGCATGCTCATTGCTATAATAGTACAACAAATACTGAATAGCTAACATTAATTTTGCAACACTACACAAGATAACAAAACGTAAAGGAAGAAAAGCAAACAAACAAATATAACCAGTTACCAAGTCACATTCAGCAACAATTATATTCCAGTATATGTATGTGCAGAACAATCCAAGTGTTCAGATAGTGAACTTGAAGCCATGTCGTCAATACATTAACACGGAAGCATCATTTACCAGAAGATATTGGTAGTGAATCTATTTATTTTATTTATTTATATATTATTACTGAGCAGCCAGCACTGCTGATGCGCTCAGGAAAAAAAATCACACATGTACATTACTACAATAATTAGAAACGTTAACTGAGAAAGAGTCAGAGTCATTTAAATCAATTAGGAGTTGTGGCAACGAGTTCCAGTCTTGAGCTGTTCTGGAGAAAAAACTTCTTGGTAAGCTGTAGTAGATGTTGTAGGGAGTATGAAATGGTACTGGTGATATTGCCTGGTTTCTCTGGTCATTGGGAGATAATTGGACGGAATAGATAAGGGAATTTGGTTATGAAGTACTTTGTAAAATGTCTGCAGTCTGGATATCTTGCGTCGAGTTTTAAGTTCAGGCCAGGAGAGATGTTGGAGCATGGAAGTAACTGAACTAGATCTACTGTAATCTTTAAATACCCACCTTGCTGCTCTTCTTTGAATATTTTCAAGTTTATGTACATCACTGTTATAAATAGGGTCCCATTGCTAAATATGCTGCTGCTTTCACTTGTGTAGAACAATTGCTTAGGTTTCTCTTAAGAAAGTTTAATGTTCTGGATGCTTTTCCTGATATTTTGGATACATGAGGTGACCAAGATAAATGTTTGTCCAAGAGTACTCTGAGGTATGTATGTCTATCAGTAATTGTTAAGGTATGGTTGTTCAGATCATAGTTGTGAATGATAGGTGACTGAGATCTGGTGCATCTTATTACAAAACATTTGGATACATTAAACCTAAGTTGCCACCATTCTGATAGTCTGTCAAGATCTTGCTGAAGGATGGAAGCATCATTCGGGGAATCAATTACTCTATAAAACAAGCAGTCGTCAGCAAACAGCCGTAGTGGGGATAAAATACTTCTGGTAATGTCATTAATATACAACAAGAACATCAGAGGACCAAGTACTGTTCCTTGTGGTACCCCTGATGTAACTGTTACTGGGGTTGAGGATTTGCCATTAAGAAGTACACATTGTGTCCGATCAGTTAACCATGTTTTAATCCAGTTATATGTATTGTTCCTAATGCCATATAGTATTGTAATTTCGTAAGTAATCGCTGGTGTGGAACTGTGTCAAAAGCTTTAGCAACATCAAGCAATATGATGTCAACTTGTTTCTGATGGTCTTGAGCTGTGCTTCTCACATCGGTGCACTGTTCTTCTTTGTCCTTATGGTAAACAACTCTCAGATTCTTCAGTGCTAACAGTGGTTATTCAGCAATATTGTGTATAGGTATGGATTCCATCTTTGTACCTCCCATTTCCTGTAGGATTGGTTTCAGAACAATCTAATATTCACGTTACACTCTACTAATGTACTAGTAACCAATGACATGGTATATTGGTACACAAAGTTACTGATGTGTCCTCCAAAATAACACAAGTGTAAATTGTAAAATTATTAAAATGTCCAGTATGGTAACACGAATAGTAATTTCAATAAGCTATTTACGCGGTACTGACGATGTAAACACCAGAAAACATAACACTTTTCTAACTGCTCTTACTGGTAGGCTTGCAAAATAACACAACTGCTAGAAGCACTGCTGGGTTACATTAAGCTTACCACAGAAGTGAGCGTCAATGATTGTTTCAAATCACTCGTGTACTAGAACACGCGCAGGTAATTTCGCCCTCGAGTAGAACAGTAATTAGTCCAATTGTCGCAACGCTTAGGCTGTAATTATTCTACAACGTGCACAAAAGTGGCTTCTAACGAATTCGCGCTGCACTGGTATCTATGGTGACGGTCACTCGCGCTCGAGACACGGATGGTATTTCACGTCTGTTACGTCATATTGAGTTTGTACAGATATCACGTGAGTTACTTCCGTTTCCAATCCCTGTTGGTATACTGTATCTATGTATTAACACAGTGGTTTTGCATGTAGTACAAATTTGTTTCAAGCCATACTAGTGTTGTTAATCCATTTAGTTAGAGAAACAAAGGCTTATGCTTGAAAATAAAGCTTTAAAATGTTGTGCACTTTAGTTGTTGTAGCCAGATTCGTTAATTATTTACAAGACTATTTTAACACATGTTTTTAATCAACAATTTTAAATTTAGTCATCAGGTGGAGACTCCTTGTGCCAGAATTCTGCTATCACTGCTCCTGAGTCAGCTGAAGAGACCTCACAGTGCTGTGTCCTGCGTGGAAACAGAGTTAGTCAAAAATTAAGGTATATCAATGTAGGGACTACTACAGAAAAAGAGTTTTTTAGTAAACACCTTGGTAAACACCTACCCGAAGATAGCAATATTTGTAAAAAACATTGGATAGAAGCAAAACACTACAATGACATTCCCCACTATACCCCAAAATGGAAAAATAGTATACAGACATCTTCTAAATCCTGTATACACCCTGCATGCACCAACAAGTTAAGTGATAAACTCATCAAGCCTGCTTTTGCTAACATAAGTGAACTTGAGGAAATGCTTGGGGTACAGTCATCATCAAGTACTCCATTCCTTCTGTGCCCAAGCTGTTATAGTAAAGTTTTATCGTGAGCTAAATCATCCACAAAACCGCTCCTCTTGTGGAGCTACACCTACACCTGGTCAGAAGCTTTATCGTCACAGTCCCAACCCTGTAGTAGTTTCAAAATACATTACAGATACAACTGGAACTGACACTGTTATATCACCAGATGACTATATTTGTACTAGCTGTTA
The DNA here is from genome assembly GCF_963678975.1 of Dysidea avara. Taxonomy (NCBI): domain Eukaryota; kingdom Metazoa; phylum Porifera; class Demospongiae; order Dictyoceratida; family Dysideidae; genus Dysidea; species Dysidea avara. The sequence continues at coordinate 43,596,056 of NC_089274.1, forward strand.
TAACACACACTGCACTATTGCTAAGTCCACAGATTATAAACCAAATTGTAAATGGGTCAGATGAAATGTTACAAAAATCTATCAAGGAATGGGAAGCTACAAAGGAAGATAGCAAAACTGATCATCTTACCAAAGCCATAGTTTCATCTGTGATATATGTAGCCCAGCACTTATTGGTCCAGAAGGCCCTTTTACTTCCATGGGTATGTCAAGTGTTTCTTAATGTTTATGGTATTCAGCCCCCTGAGGACACCAATACTGTTCAAGTTACCCTAGACGTGGGAGATAGCAGTGTGCAATTTACTTCTTGTTGGCTACTACACCAACTAATCACTCACCTTGATGGTTACATGATGTACTAGTGTGTTCACAAGAAACTTGGGACTGTATTGTATCGTCAAGGGGGAGATGTCATAGTTGCATTGTCTTGGGCACTTAGTGCATCACAACCCCCAAATCAGTACTTATCTGAACCTGAAATCCAATGTCAAATACCAGACGTAGACACAACACTAAAGGAAGCAAGCATCATTGTCAATAATTTATTACATGAAGAAATAAAGAAGTCATCTCATTCACAACCATCTCCCAGCTGTGCATTACTTAACATTAACGAAGAGTTAAATAGTATCAATCCTCTATTACTTCAATTTTTAACATCTATAACAACTACAGTTAGAGATAGAGAGACCACCAATGTTACAGAACACAATAAAAAAAATCGATTATATTAGAGATGTGGCTGTAGAAAGAGACAACGAAGCTGTGGACCAGGATGTTTGTGCCAGGGATGCACCAATTTGAATATCCCCAAACCACCACCAGATGATGGTACTGAATCAGAAGAATCTGAAGATGAGCCACAATGTGAAGGTGATGAGTGTGAGCTATATGAAGAGGAGGTTATAACAGAGGATTTATTTTTAGATAGATATGATATTGTATAACAGAAACAACTAATCACATACACTGTGTGTATAATTATTAGCATGACTACCATGTGAGGGATAAGGAATTTAATGCTAACCCCACTTTTGATAAATGTCTGCTTTTGTTGCAAGAACAAACATACAGCTATGGGGATGGCTACAGTGGAACCACTCTATAAGGCCCCTATTCGGTGATTATTAGTTTCTCATCCAGCCTTTCTAATTGTTATGATGCGGGCGGGAGGGTATTACCATTATACCATTATTTTATAATATTAACACACTGATGTACAGACCTTGTCCAAATTGTCTTTCTTTCTTACTACAAACATTTCCTTCACCAGCTGATTCTACTTTTCGTGATCGCCAACTGTTTTTCGACAGTCAACTGAAAGCCTGCTTTGATGAAGTCGATAGAACACAATTGCAACTGGCACTGTAGCAATATGCTAAGGAAAACAACAGTTCTCTTGACGATATATAGCGCATTGTAGCGTTCATCAACAAAAATTATAACAGTTTGGTATCACGTGTTCTTCTGAGCATGCACAGAGTAAATAATGGCTTACCATGCGGTAGCTTAAGGAGGATGCGGGCGGTGGATGAGAAACTAATAATCACCAAATAGGAGCCTAAATAACGGACAATTTGGGAGGCAGAATTCCAGGCCTAAATATGCTGCAATAGGTGTTTTTCTCTTTCAGCGGCAAAACATATATTGACTGGACCAATATCTTTATATTGTCTCCTTTGTTAAGGGAGGTTCCACTGTATTGCAACACCAGTTGCAATAAGCGAGTACAAATTTGTTTCATAGCAGTAAACGCCTTCATACAGCTTCTAAACATACTACATACAAACCTTTTCACTTTCATAGACTTGGATTTTGTGCACTCTTCTTACTTTATCCACAGCAAAGCGAAATCGGGAGCAGTTAAATTCCTGTTCAATTCTACCAAGGAAACATTTCCAACTTGCACGATTCATGATTAAAAAAACTGCATAGCTATCTTCATAAATCATCTCTTGAAGTGTTTTTGTTCGAAAACAAGCCAGAAGCTCAGTAGTTGAAAGGCATTTTTCTCATCCGCGTGGCACGTCTCGAACGCCATTTTAGACTTCTCGTAAATTGCGCGTGCAATTAAAAACTTCCGTTTTTTGACGGTTGCGTCCCGACTGTATCAATCAAGAAGAAGAAAAGAAAAACGCGATGCCTGGACATAAGGTCTGTTTACAAGGAGGAGGAGAAGTTCGTGATGGACTAAAGTGTACGTATTGTCGACTGGTACTGAAGGATCCGATACAAACCAGTGATACAGGACGGCGATATTGTCAAGAGTGTTTCAAAGATGCTGCAAGGTGCGTGTTACCGAATGTGTGAAATATTTTATTGGACACAGCAACACCACGAACAGTGTAAAACAGCCAGGATAGCTATAGCATTAACAGCTAGCTAAATGGTCTCAAATGCAATACATTTCTATTGAGATAGGATGTCTGGGTCACTTTATGCCAGAAACACTTGCTCAAATGACTACTGCTTGTTGTGTGTCGAAGAAAACTGTATGGTAACTGTTTGAGCAGGCTGCTTGTATTGCCATCTCCTGCTCTTACAGAATTTTCAATTCTAGAGCTTCCCCGGAGTGGACCTCTTGACCTGAACTTTGTTACTGTGTAGTTAATTTTTTACTGTAAGTTAAGTAATGTAAGTCTTGCCAGGGCTCCTACACTGATCACTCTTTGACTATCAGTGCATGGTAAATTTCTTGTTTCTTGGACCCGAACGACCCATAAAATTTGTAAATGAAATGTTTTTGTTCATTTTTGAAGATCACGTGTTCGATCGCGTGAGTTTGTGGCGTCAATGTATTGTTGGCCATCCATATCTGCTATGCTTGGGGCAAGCTTAGAAGAGTTGTAAAAGCAGACTTTGGGTGGACGTTTGGTCATTTAGATGTACTAACCATAACTAACGAACACGATCAAACGCTATAGTTACACGTGTTGCCATAACTTCAGTTTATTACTACCTATTATTATTTTATTTGTAGCTAGCTACCTACTGACCCACTTTTCAACTAGTTTCAGTCCAAGAAACAAAAGATTTAGTTGAAGTGGCCTAACCCTGAGTCTAGGCTTCTGTTTGTATACTATATATCGTCTTAATAATCAATAAGATGTTTGTCATCGCTCTGGGTCAGTATAGCAATTTCATTTCAAATCAATTACAAAATTCTAAGTCTTTGGTATAGTAAGGAACATAAAGGTAAAATATCACCCAAAACCAGCTCACTTTTCAGCTTGGCAGGCAAAACCAGCACAAAAATGCCTTCAGAACAATCCCAAACCCTTCCACCAAGTTTCTATTTATTTTTATTGAATAATCTACTAACTGACTACCCGTTGCCTTCATAACTTACTACAGTGGAACCTCTCTATTACGGACATTTTGGGTTCCAGAATTTTTGGCCTTTATTTTGCTGTAATATAGAGGTTTTCCCCTTTCAGAGGTAAAAAAAATGTATTAACCAGACCTGTTGGGACCAAAATTTTTGTCCTTATTATGGAGACTTTTTCTATTGTGTCCTAAATTCAGGGAGTTGTTAAGAGAGGTTCTACTGTATGAGGCACTTTTGCACTGGTCCTTACACTGCATAACACTGGAACACAGCTGAAAGTGAATGGGAATGGCCACATCACTTTTCAGTAATTGATGGTCAGGCACACATACAGTCCTCAAATTTTATTAGTCTCACCAGCCATATATATATATGTATATATATATATATATTTTTTCCCAGTTTTGTTATTTGGGGGAGTACCGACCATAATTGAGCCTCAAACCTTACACAATACACTTTATCATACCTGTGGGTAGAATAATGATATTCATGGTGCATTAGCAGGTCATTTAATTAACAGTGGTTACTAGACTGCCTTTTATAATGTGTCCCTTTGATGTGATACACCTGCTGCAATATACTAGAATTCAGTATCCAGCTAGTCTCTCAACATAGACCATGTTTTTTTTTTCATTTGGTATAGAAAAAAGACGACCAAATAAACAACCCTTTTGGCCAAATGACCAAACCCTTTCTGACCAAATGCAAAAGAAAACATTTAGTCTGTGTTGATGAGACTTCAGTCATGGTCCTATTAACAGCCTATATATGGCTACAGGTATAGATGACCTTGTTTTATTTTTATTGCCATTTGTTTCTATGATTCCAATTCCAATGTAAAATTTCTAATTAATTTTTCTTTACGCTTGCTTTTATTTGTAAATGTAATTGTGTGTGTTGAGTATTGATGGGTCTGTTAGTCTGATTGAAGAAGTCAATCATTATGTATATGGATGTTATTGAAGGCTATAGGTATGGGATACCAAAGTGGACAAAATGCCTAATAATATATGAAGACAAAAAAAATTTATTAACCCTTAAACTCGCATAATCCAGAAAACTGGATTTACACTTAATAAATATGCATGCTTTGCACAAAGTGCTGTAACTTTCGAAGCATCCATCCTACGGCTATGCAATTTATGTCATTCTACCCGTGATGTAGCAAGGATCAAAATGATACCTAGAGTTTTACCCTAACGCTAAATGATGAAGCCAAAACTAGCCGTGAAAATAACTTTTCAGTAAGGAAACACGCAAACCGTTTTCATACCTTATAAGATGGTCAATAACTCGATGGTAGTTGATCCTATCGCTTTGCAACAACTTTCATTCAACTCTTCGTGAAATTCTGCATCAGGCCATATATGACTCACATAAGTAAACCCACAATCGAAATTAAACACGTGGGCAAGAATTTAGAAACGCAGAGACGTGACTCATCACTGTTCACCACTTCATAACAAGTAAGCCACTATAGTTACAGTGTTCATTTCACCTTCTCCAAGTAGCCCAGTAAACATACTTTTAATCTATGTGTATTTGTAGGCTGTAAGAATTAAGTTACCCTACCTAGTGTTAGAGGTGTACCGATATGGGTTTTTGGCATGTACCGATATCCGATATTGGTGCCACCAAAAGAGGCCGATAACCGATAGTCGATCCGATATTTGCATTATAGTTAAAAGTGTACATTTACCTACCCTACAACATGTGCATGTATTCATTGCTATACTCTGCCTGTGGTGGTACACAGCTTGGGTTTCTATTGTGCAATCCAGACAATTAGGCACCCACAAACATTTTTATGTATACACCCATGAAGCCTTATACGGATATTTCTGCATTCTAAGTAATAGTTAGACACTCGCAATAGGTGTCTTCGAGGATTTAAAAACCATCGGTGACGTCAATAATTACCTTGGCTGCGCCTCGGTAATTATTGACGTCACCGATCGGCGCCTCGGTAATTATTGACGTCACCGATGGTTTTTAAATCCTCGAAGACGCCTATTGTGAGTGTCTAAGTGTTTTAGACAATGGCGTAGAAGCAGTGAATTAGTATAGAGAGTTCCCATTGTAAACACCTAGGATATTTCAGCAAGCAAAAGATGTGAGGTCGCGCAAGCCATGAAGCGCGAATAACTGAAGGTTTGTAAAGTCGATAAAAAGTATGTTTGAAGCATTATAGATACGTGTGAATGGCAGCGAATGGGAATAGCCAGTGCTGTCTTGGTCTACAGAGCGTGCTTTAATATGGCGAAGGCCACAAACTGAATTAATGGCTTGTACCACAATGGTCTATAAATCCACTGAGCTACCCACGATAACAGCGTACCTGAGTGTAATTTCTTTGTAATAATCTGCTCGCAATCGCTTGGTGTTTACTGATGTGCGAAATACTAATTGTCCACAAAAGGCTAATTGCATTACCGTGGGCCACATTGTGGTTGTAAACAACTGTCCGGTGTCTGACACCTGATACCAGGTTTCTTCGCAAATAAGAGACCTCCACACATTAAACGAAACGCTGCATGCCATTGTCTAATGGTTTGTGAGAAAGCTGGTACTGTGACAGCAAGTTTCCTTGGTTATCCTGTGACCCTTCTTTTTATTACAAGGTAGCTACTCTATAACTGCTTCATTTATAAAGACTGTGTCTGTGATAAGCTTTCCAGCAACAGGCAGTAGAATCGTGTGTATTTATATGGCTTCTCGTAGCGTAGCGCTTGTTTCAGAGTGAACAATAAGCCACTGGCACTAAAGAGCCACATGAATAATGTAGAAAACCAATGCACAATCCGTTTATGTACAAACTATTGCTAGTGTATAAATATCGGTAGCGATATCGGTCCTCCTGCTGTTCTGTACCGATACCGATATTGGTAAAAATTGCCATATTGGTGGCCGATATTATAGCCGATCCGATTATTGGTACACCTCTACCTAATGTCGCCATGCATGCCCATATTGTGTAAACACGCATTTCCGAAAAGTTTTCTGCGGGTTTAAGGGTTAAAATCAAGGATACGTTGTCTCAATTTTGAGTTGTGCACATGTCAAACTAAAACAACATGTGCACAACTGAAATTGAGAGATATCACCAGGATTTTTTTGAACGGGGTTCAGATTTAAAGTGGAATGTTTTAAGGGGAAGGCCTGGGTGCTTCTCCTAGACCATGTTTGAGCAAAAATGATGCATACACAAAACGTGCCATTAGGCAGTAACATTAAAAGGTGCTGTTTGTGCATCTAACTAGCTAAAACCTACATACTGCTGTTTATGCAGCTTATAGAAACTATAAACCTATTATAAAACTAACTAATCTTCACATACTGACAGCCAACTTCAATTTCCTAGCACATGGAAGCCCTCCACACTCGAATCCCTTAGTTGGCAATACTTCTTTCCAGCTATACATTATTCTCGGCTGGTCCTCCTGTTGATAGTCAATAACTTCAGACTTGGCTTGTACTCCAATAAGTTCGAGACATCACGCGCCCACAACATGTAACAAATAAACAAACCATTCATCAGGTAAATATGCATCAACAATTCACAGTTTGTGACACATGTATAACACAACCACTCAAGTTTAGCAGCTGCTGCTTTGTAATATGTCTCAACCAACCATTGAACAGTCCTTCGCACTCACACCATTTCAACCATGCATTACGTGCGAAATTGATCACATGATGCAATAGACATGATTTGCAATGGTTCAGCATTAATGTGATGTGACCCTCAAGAGTAGTACAGACGAGCGCCAGTGGGGGCAAATAGCTACTGGAGAGCTCCAGGGCTATAAGATTTGGTGTGATTTTTAATTTTACAACATTCTGCCTCTGAAAGGGGGGTTCGTCCGAACCATCCGAGCCCCCACTGCCTACGCCCTTGAATACATCCTTGATTTCAATATTTATTTGTCTTCATGCAGTGTTTGGCTTTTTGTCCACTTTGGCAGGAAGAAAGCAGTGAGCTCAGGGCCTAGCTATCTTCTATCTTGACAGTGTTGCTATCATCAAGCCATGCATCATAGGATTAGGTCATAGTTTACATTCTTTTGTTAATAATGGTCAAGTATTGGTGTAGTGTGGTCAGTACTATAATCACATTATTGTATCTCTTGCTACCTTTATAGAAATTCTTCCAGTGAAGTGGCAACAAATGAAAAAGTGAGTTTGTCATACATATATGTATGTGATAAATTATGGGGTTGGCTGTAATCTGAGCTGTATGGTCTCCATAGCATGTCACTTTTTAACTGGTTCACAATAGAGGATATGCGCCTTCTATTATTTGAACAAAAAATGGTCAATATAAGTGGATTAGTGGTGTGCTTGAGAATTTTAGACAGTGAATGACTATTGTAAATCCCATACAAAAGTACGAGTAGTAAATGCGGCTTGGATTATAACTCGCTGAACTATGGATGAGATCCTCTTTCAATTACTCTGCTATACATGTAAACTGGTATATTTTCTGTGATTTGTACTTTCTATGTGTGCCTGCAACATACATTTGCTCACTGTCGTGATGTGTGAAAACATCACGTCTTTATTTAGAATGTTTTTTGGTCGCATATCCTCTACTGACACATTATTACCTGGGCGACGTATAACACAGCTTTTAGATGAGCCCTTATTTTTATCACATATATTTTTATGATATTAAGCTTACTTCATTAGCCACGGCCTGATCATGCTACCAAGAGAGAAATCAATAGATTACTAGTGAAGTGTCACAACCATGAAATGGGATGTGAATGGAAGGGATTGTTTAAAGATCTCATTGTGAGTTGGTTCACTTTCTGTCAACAGATAGCCTTACACAATTCCACTATTACAGGATCAACACTTGTCAAGTTGTCAGTACATCACAGTGGAGTGTAGGACCACTGGATGTGGTGATAGAGTATTACTGTCTAAACTAGAAGATCACTTGAAGAATAAATGTCTACAACGACTAGTGGAGTGTAAGGATTGTGGAACAACACTACACTTTAAGGATTTGGAGGTATGTATATAAGATCCCTTAATATATGCTATTTTAAGTTAGCTGTTTAGATAGAGTGTGTTTTCATGATTAATGTTGGTTCTGTGCTGTATGTAAGTGGCATCACGCCAAACCTTGCTTTGTAATTATGTAATCTGCAAATTTATCAATCTTTGATAAGCTCCTTAAGTTGATGTTTAGATCTATGATTTTTTGATTTTCATTAACATTTAATTCTTCAAAGCTCAGACAAAGTGTGGATTCATCAACTTTTCCTTCCATCAAACTTTTCTATTGTATAGTAAGCTGCTGATGAAGTAACTATGCATGAGTGTATGAGCAGATGTTTTGTTTTCATTATAAAAGATGTATATTCTGTAGGAACATGGAGACAATTGTCCTAATGCTCTGAGAAAGTGTAATCAATGTCAACAGGAGATGCTAGCAATTAAGGTAATATTATGCCTAAGTACTGTTGTATTGATATTATTTTTGTACTATTTAGCTTATTGATCATCGGATGAGGGAGTGTACATGGATCAAGTGCCCTTGTAGTAATTCTGACAAAGAAGTATTATTTGAGGTAAGTGTGTGGAAAACCATCTCATTACAATGAGTCCATGTGCACACTATAGCTATGACCTTTAATTGTAATAATTTATGTTGCTGCTTACATACATAGCAAAATAGACTTAGTAGACTTTGTAGTATGGCTAGATGTGTGGTTATAGATCACTTGTAATCAGGATAATAGTAATGGATCTAATTCTTTCTCATGAGGTTGCCAATTTGTAGACATGCAGTACATATACAGGAATAAGAGAATGAAGAGTGAAACAGTACACCTGGCAAACCTGTAATCAACCATTTTGGGTGATGCTGCATGTTGTTTTTGAACAAGAGTCTTGTGTGTACCCAGAAAATGGTTTGAATGATTTTGCTGTGTGATTAGCAGGAAACTTTGTGTGATTAGCAGGAAACTTTGTGTGATTAGCAGGAAACTTTGTAGTTAGGTGGTAAAACAATCCTGTATACCATTGGTAGATTGGTTTTGACTTCTGTTCATAAACCTGGTTACATAAATGGGCAATTTTTATTTGCATTAGGCTAACAGCAAGGAGTATTCTGAACACCTGCAAGATGCTGCCAAGTTAGCCAGTCACCTACAACCATTACTGGTCCAGTTCTCCAAGATGAGTCAGTCAGTAGAGAAGATGACCAATGATTACCAACTGGTCACCAGTAGAATTGAACTACTAGAGACTAAGTGTGATGATCTGGAGAGGAAGAATGAAGAGCTGCAGAAGGACAACAATGAGTTATGCAAGACAATCACAACATTGACAACAAGGGTGGAAGAAAAGGAACACAAATCAGAAGAAGTGGCTAAGTTACGTGTTACTGATGACAGACTTTCTACTTTGGAACAAAATCATGGCAAGTTGTTCAGTGAGGTTATCACTTTCAAGAAATCCATGGCTCAAAGCTCTGCTCAAATTGAAGTGTTCAGTGGTGAAATTGAGAAAATGAAACAAGATTATTCATCACATGCATCAAAGATCAGTGAGATGGTCCCACACAACGACAACAACTCTTATCCACTGGATTATATCAAACAAGTTGAAGAGAAGACATTGGAAGTTGAGCGTACTCTAAACATCCTCAGTGTCCATCATTCAGAATTAGAGTTACAATTACAAGCATCTCTTGCCAGTACACACAATGGAGCTTTTCTATGGCGTATACCAGACATGAGGAGGAGAATTCATGATGCTAAAATTGGTCGAATCACCAGCATCTACTCCCCACCATTCTACACAGGAAGAAATGGTCACAAGATGTGCATCAGAGCTTATCTTAATGGTGATGGCACTGGAGAAGGAACACATCTTTCAATTTTCTTTGTTTTGATGAGGGGTGAGTATGATCCATTACTTCAGTGGCCATTTGAGCACAAAGTGAGCTTGATTCTTGTTGATCAGGATCAAAAGAAGCATTTGGTGCAGACTTTTAAACCCAATGTACAATCAAGCAGTTTCCAGAAGCCAAAATCAGATATGAATGTTGCCAGTGGTTGCCCGGAATTTGCCAAGTTATCGATTCTTGATAACCCAAGTTATGTCAAAGATGATGTGATGTATATTAAAGCTGTTGTGGACACTTCAAAAATACTGCATCCATAAATAATATCCATACCCAGCGGAGCTTATCAGTGGTGATACCCATGCATTGCATGGCATTAGCTTCCACACTTTTATTGTAATATATAGCTTTGATTCACATGTAAATAATCAACAAGATCTGCATGTGCTCCACTGATTAAACCTTTTTAGATACAAACAAATCATGTAAATTTGTTATTACAATTTTAGGCCCACATTATCACGCAGAAACTTTCAAGTTATGATATCCACACATGTATGTATGGTTGTCATAATTTTACACATAATACATATGACTACAGGCTTTACATTTTTTCATGCATGAGCATATGAAAACCAGGCACTGCTACAAACACATAAAATTCTGAATCTCAAAGATATAAAATGGTTTACAAGAATCAACTAAGGGGTGGTCCACAATTTTCTGCTTTTTTGCGAGCGTACAAACCGTACGCTAGGGGGGAGGGGGTAAAATCGCATATACGTTTTTTAAAAATGTCGATCGCGTGAGTTGGTGAATGTAGTGATAAGGTTCTAGTAGTAAACCTCTACTGTTACTTATTCATTGTCCAATTATAAACAGTGGACTAAAGCGAGCTGATGCTGTTAATGCATGGGCCCAAGCCAAGTGTAGCTAGGGTTAGCTACCAATGAAAAGCTTTAGATGGTCATCAGTGTGATAATACGTACTACAGGCTTTATATACTTTTATAACAGCACTTACCTTTCTTTCTCTTTAGTCTTAGCTTAGCAATTAGCTAACACTGATAAACGGTTACAACTGAATAGCTTGTAGCTACACTGCTTGTTGCTTTTGTTTTCTACCTGCAGAAGGTGTTGTTGTGGGTTTAGGAATACTGTTGGGTATGGGAGGCTGGATTATGTGGGTACTAATTTGTTTACACTACATAGTTGTGGTAGTTGTGGGTTGCCTATAGAGAAAACCTGTCTCTGCAGAGTGTACCACATCTCCTGATTCCAGTCCACCTCAGACTATGGTGAATACCCAACAAACTAGTACTACTGTTGCTGCTACCAGTGTTGGGATGGTTTTGTATGAACATGTTGAAGATAGCCAAGAACTGTTTCTATGATGTGTGTGTACACATTTGCAAATGTGCATCAGGTACTAATGCCTGCTGTGTGTAGGAATGTTTCTTTCAGGGTATCAGCTTCAAAAGCATCAAAATGATCAGATGCCTAAAAGACAAAACAAATACCCATGTGTTTGTTCTGCTATACATCCATGTGTCAACATTTATACAGTACGCTTTGGGCTTGGGGGGAGGGGGTTAGAAAAAAGAGTACTCTTTGTACGCTTGCAAAAAAGCAGAAAATTGTGGACCACCCCTAAAATACTAGTTTTTCGGATAGTCTAACCTGTAACATGTAGATCTGCTAACAAAATATATAGCTCCTTGTTTTATTTTTAAGGTTAACCTTCAAACTCATCTAAAAGACTGCACCCTGCTGGAGTTTTCAACCATTCACTGGTCACAATGTAATGCACTCAAAAATCAGTCAAGCTGTGAAAAAATGGTGCGGCTTTAAAAAGCCTGGGTGGAAAAAGTTGTGAAATCAAAACTGGCAGCCAAGAAATGGCTGCAATAATGTTAATGCTAATAAATTTTAACAATGCTGACACAGAAATTATTAGCATTAGCATCATTGCAGCCATTTCTTGGCTGCCAGTTTTGATTTCACAACATTTTCCACCCAGTCTTTTTAAGGCCACACCTTTTGCAAGGATGAGTTCAAAAATTACTGTACAACTAAAGTGATTGTTTTATTTAAATGAAACACTTAGCCTTATAAAGCATGCATAATTGTTTTATTTTTACACAAGCATATTTTCTCAAGCACCGCTAGCTAAATAATTAGAGTCACCCCAAGGATGGCAGAGTAGGTCACAATCAAGACTGAGGAGGCCAAGATATCAAAGTATAGTAGAGTTAAAACATTAATGGACATGGATAATATTCTGAAGGCATGCTTCCAGGAAAACGTACCTTTTGATTGTATAATCTCTGAGGTGGCAATTTGTGCTGTTTTAACTGCACATGCACTTGTAGGAAAATATATTCAGTGATTACTTACAGGATATAATGACGGCAAATGGAAAATAGCAGCTGCTTTGCACGTGCATATATGCACTGCATGGGCTGTAAACTTATACAGTTTATAACAATGTCACAACATTCTAATTATTTGTGCTATTGTCCACCATTGTTTGTTTTCCTTAGTTTTGTAGAACTATTTACCCCGGTATTGTTTCTGTTTTTTGTGCCTCAAATAATAATTCTACCTCATGCAGTATTGCTAAATATATAATGCAGATCCCAAACTAATTCAGTGATTATATTATTGCTGCTGTTTTAGGATAGGACGATTACATGTTTTCAGGTAGCTGTGATACATAGACCAAAAAAATTATGTACAAATATTTATGCAACAATGGAAATTTGGGAGAGAAACTCATCCTCTGGAAGTGTCTCATCAAAAATAAAACAACACCGACTTCAGCATCAGGCATGTGATTTGGAATCTGAGTATCGGGCCATCTGTAAAATAAATGCTCTTTGCAACTCTGTGTACGTAGCTAATAGAAAAGTCAGAAATTCCCAATAGAACAGCCATGTACATAGTGATGCCTACTCTGAAGTCCTTGAATATGATTTTATAGCAGCCAGCTAAAGAATGAAAGAAAACTCACTGCATGGCTAGTACAGCAATCAACTGAAATAAAACATCATAGTGTTGGGAACATGTTAATAGCCACTTCTGCTAAGTGTAAGCATAAAGTTCAATTTTATGAGTATGTGTAATAGATTTCTATAGCTTCATGCATAGATCTTCAGCCATGCAACCATAAAACTGTCTGCAGTACAAACCTTTATAGTTGGATGCCACCTATAGGCTTAAATCATTATGCCTTATTAGTAACTATATATAGTCTTATTCATAACAAGTACACAAAAAAATTTGGAATTTTCAACTAGAGTAGGGACCATATCATATTGATAAAAAGTACTGAAACAAGCTGGAGTAGTGCACGATATTAAATCACAGTAAAACAATAAGAAGTGTTATATCCCTACTGTGCATTTCCATTATGGTATCTTGGAATATAACACTTCTTATTGTTTTACTGTGATTTAATATCATGCACTACTCCAGCTTGTTTCAGTACTTTTTATTGATGTGCTATGGTCCCTACTCTAGTTGAAAATTCCAAATTTTTTGTGTACTTGTTTGTTAACTTATTTTAGTAAATAATTATTATGACTGCCCCAGCTATATCAATTGTGACCGGATTTGCAAAAAGGTACCTTTTTCACACATTTTACATGTCAGCAAACAAGATTTTATAACAGATGACTCCTTACTCTGATTACATTACGTTTTGTATCATAATGTAGCCAGATAATGTAGCTTTACTTATTGAAAATTTTAGGCAATTATATGCAATTGTAAAAAAGTTATGAAGTTTCAAAGTTCAAAAAATAGGTCAAATTTTGTGTGTGAAAAAGGTACCTTTTCGCAAATCCGGTCACAATTATCGTCTGAAAAGTATCCATTACGTTTCGTGGTCGGCTACATTCAACCCGTTACCAGCAATACGAATCAAGAACTGTTCGAATAGATACGGATGATTTCCATTTCAAAGGGAAGCCATCACGTGCTACTGCCAAATCGACACTATTCGCTGTCAGCAAAGATGAAAAGGAGGACACTGGTAAGTCCATGAAGAATGCATTGTATGTACTGCAGTATGCTAAAAGGCACCTCTCAGGATGAAGTGATGTCAAACAGTGAAAAAATCAAACCTGTAGCTGTAGCTGTTATCGAGTTACACTTATCTGGAAGGCATCAGTCAGTTACTTACTCAGTCAGTAGAAAATTCCGTTAAATAAATTTTTTAAAATTCCGTAGCAAATCGTTGAAAGTGTTTCAGGTTGATCTGAAAGCTTGTTTGGGCTTAGTTTTACCTAACCAATACTGCCTCATCGTTGTCTGGGAAAATTGAGGCTGGTGATGTTATTTTGTGGGCCACGCCTACTCCTTTGTGGTCCCTACTATACAGTACTATCGTACTGTATGATGGTTCATGCCTCAGCAGTACTAGTCATTTTGTATGTCAGACTTGATACACTTGCTTTTTCTTCCTTATTATAAATGTCTTATAATAGTTCAGCTGTCATATCACAAAGTCTGTTTGTTGAGCTGGCTGTGTCACCTACAATGATCCTTTTTTCACTGAATATGCTATTTCCCTGTCTAGGCTTGTTACAATACACAATAGAATGTCCGAAAGAAACATATGGAACAGTATAGTTTCTTGTCTGCTTCATAGTGTCAAGCAAACTGACAGGGATTTTCATCTGCCAATATATATTAGCATTTTTGAACAAGTCAATAGTTGATAGATTTCTTTAGCAATTATTGTTTATACTTTCATTATTTAGTACTACCAAACATTCCATAACTACTGAATGATGATAATATTGTATATTAAAATTGTACAAACCAAGTAATAGTTATATTGAATGTACCAGTATGAACCTGGAGAGAAAATACAGGTAGGATTATACAGGTATAAGCAACGTAGCACACAGTTTGATGGACTATAGTAGTAGTATATCAGGTGCACGAGCACTATACACACAGACACACACATCAGTTGGCTAAATACATTGCAGCACTAACAGTTTATTAAACACAAATTAGAGGTGTGTTTCTAGTGGTAACGCATTTCCATTGACCTCTTCGTCTTCTGACATTGTTTTCATCTTATGTTCTTGCAGGGTAGTTGTGTGCTGGTCAGACTTGAACTATACATAAATTATAACAAAACCAGTAACTGTTAATGATATGTTACATCTAAACACCTATATATGCAGGTACCCAGTTAATTAATCTGACATCCAATTATATTTATGCCAAAACAATGATTATTAAAACAATTTCTTGGTAGCACCTTTTGATTTCAAAATTTCACTTTTTCAATGCTATACCTCCTTTCTTGGCTTGTTTTTACCTACAAGCTTCAAACCAAATTAATCATATGTTTCATGGACTGTTTGCCCTCCAGTAGTGATACGACAGGTCGAAAAATAAATAAAAATGTAAATTATTTCAATTGCAACTGACTGTTTTATTAGAGTTTACATGACTACTCTATTAAAGTATCTTGATCTTTACAGGTGCAAAACTAACAGTGGTATGCACAAACGTATCTCGCTATCTATAAACTTACATGGAACCACCACTGCACGTCCACTGACTGATGGCTAATTATAAACCTTACCTTTAGCTACCCTTGTACTTAACACACTAGTTGAGTACCAAAAATGTAGCCTTTGGCACATGCCTCAATTTTAATTAATCTGTGTCACATCTGGGTCAAATCCGAATCTGGCTATCTGAGTCAGCGGGTCATCTGGGTCAGCAGTAGTGACCTGTTTTCAATGCTGATTGGAGTCATTGGTGTGTACATTCAATGTGAGGCCAGTTAGGAGAGATGAAATATTAAGTTGTTGTCAGCATCTGGGGGCACCAGACCCCCTCTGCTGTGATTGCCTACCATGTCAAAGTAGACCCCCCACCTCTTCCCTGTTTATATAGGTTGTTAATAATTTGCCCACTAGCATTTACATCACAGCAATATGCTTTGAGCTAATGATACAGTCATAATTTTTGAATGGCATAAATATTGCAGTGGTCTGGCAAAAGGAATGTGATAGCTTGGAGTGTTGGGATCGTACAGAAAACATTAATACAACACATTTGGGAAAATACAACACACCTGAAGCTTTAAAGTGTGTAGCTAGGTGTACAATATGGAAATAAAAGTACAATTTTCACTTCAACGGGCTTGCCCATGCAAAGTACAACAGTGAGGTTTACCATTTCCAATTCTTTAGTGAGTCCTTTAATTTCAAAATTGAGATCTTCTATTCTTTTCTTATAATCTTCTTCAGAAAACCTAACAGCAGTTTTGGTAGTACTGCTAACATTGCTATGACGTTGTTCTAGATAGTCTGCTCCTTCTGGATCACGATACACCTTGTACATCTATGTACAAAGACTATACATCAAAGTACTGTACACATGACACTAGACTACACACCTTTGAAACAAATACCAAACCCAATATTAAAGTTGTAATAAACAGCAACATAATTCCCATTATCCCATATTGTATATTTGGAAAATCATTTAGCAAAAATCCAATTGGTGTGAGAGCTATTGAAGCTGTTACCGCTCCATAAACTGACATTGCCACAAATCGAGACTCATTTAAAGATCTGATTTTTACTTTACGTGTCTCAAAGGCCAGAAACAGTCCAGCTAGCAGCACTAATCCTTTGTATGCTAATAAGACTGCTATCCAAGGCAGTGAATTGTCTGATCTGCAAACTCCAATTATTCCAGGCAGATCATCAGCCTACAAAATTGTAATATCAAGTTATAGAAACATTGATATTAAATCACTAACTAACATCTTCTCCTTCAACTTCTTCTTGTTCCCTTCTCAAGATGGCATTCGACACTGCTGTTGGTGGGATCAGTATTACAATATCTACCAGAACTAGTACTCCAACAATTGCAAACAGGTAAATGTCTTTCATTTCCTGCAAAAATGAAGCAAAATTATACACAGCTAGCTATGCCAGTATATTAACATGCACAAGCACCTACCAATTTAGTTTTTGGTTTAATAGAATTAAAGATAAAGTATATCCTCCATGTTTTGGCAAATATTGTCCCAAACAATAAACTAAATCCGATTGCCACCAACCAGACTTTTGTCTGACACAGATGATCTACTGTTGAAAATGATGCCACATTTTCATCCACTCCAAACAAAATCACTGTTATGTAAAATATAACTGCTCCAACTATAATCATCACATTGACATATGGGCTACCAAGTTTCACTAGCCTATCCAGAACATGTTATTGTAAAAGCCTATACACTGTAACAACCAGGTGCAGTTCTAGGAGGGTTTCACTGGTTTCCGGAAACCAATCAGCTTTTAAATTTTTTTTAAAAATTGATATACTTCATTAGTACAGTCGGAGTAATGTCAAGTCAGAAATGATTCCTGGGCCAAGTTTATTACTATATACACAGATTTATTATTGCACAATTTTTAGTCATAAATAGTATTGATTTATCACAAAATCCCCTAAAATTGCTTCTTCAGCACTTTCAGACGTATTAAGTACCTCTATGACCTTGCATATGTTGGTAAAGAATATGCTCTTCCATTTTGAAATTGGAAACCAGTATTCGAAATTTCTAGAACCACCCCTGGTAATAATAACATACTTTTGCTTTCTGAACCACAGGTTGAAAACCAAACAAATGATGGCAAACAACACTCCCAGTAGAGATAACATGGTGTAGACCACAAATAATGGCAAAGAAATGTAAAAGTGTTCCTCATCATCTACAATATCATCTGTAGACGAAGATATGTTCAAGTTCATTTACTAATGTGGAGCAAACATGCAAGTGTCCAATATAAACAATCAAAATTTAATACTGATCGTTAATTTAACAAAATACAATATAGCTACTACTGCAATCTATATACAGTTGGAATTCTTTGCTCAATAATTGTGATGCTGTCCAAATAATTTATTGTCACACTTAAATGCAACACAATAATTATGTGGTTGAATTTTGGAAAATCACCCATATGGGCGTGCATGAAATAATTAGAATTTTCATGTTTAGTGGGTTGCTAACAAAAGCAGGACACAGTTTTAAAAATATTTCAAGAATTTTCTTGTAATTTAAGGTATTGAGAATGGCTTACAACTACGTATTAACAAGTAGATTTGCACTGTAAAGTTTGTTATTTGATCATTAAATATTATAGGTGCCATATGTGCCCATATGGGTGATTTTCCAAAATTCAGTCACATATTGTGATAACAGTGTCATCGGAAAGATTGATTAGTGCATCAACTAGTGATCCAAATGTGAAATTCCTAACGGCATAAAAATAGTTCGTTTTCTATAACTTTCAAAAACCTACCATAGTTTTAGTCAAATACCTATTATTGTTTTCTCATACAAATACGAAGAAAATTCATTTGAGTATATAAATAAAAAGTAATGAGACAAGCATGCTTGTAACATCATTCGACGACTTTTAACCCACTGACCAGCATCAAAAAGAAATGACTATAGCATTGGTACCTGCCATACAGTGCAGGACTTGCTGTATTGTGCATGCACAGTTCTACATTAAGTTTAAAATTACCCTTTGCTACCATCTCTACATTACCTGTATATTAAATGTAATGAGAATCAAGCATTCTTACATATGCATGGTGATGTCACATTCAACATGAATTTGCATCCTGCCAATGATGTAGGCAGGTAAACGTAACAGCAGAACTATGTGTAGCTAGCTAAGCTAAACAACAGTAGTAGTATTATCACACAAGTGATGATTATAATGAGTAGACATGACATTCAACTGACAGCAAAAAGAAATTATAACGTATATACAGCATCAGAGGATATCTGCCCTACAGTGCAGGAGTTTCTCTATTAAGTATGTTTCACTTTCAAGTAAAATTGTGACTCCCACCTGTACAAACTGAAGTTGTATAATTTACTGCAAGCACACCTACACTCCAGCAGTACTACATCCATTAATGTATTAAGCCTGCCCTATACATGCAGGATTTCATTGTGATAAATGACTGAGGATACTCATTCTAAACTTATAATGCTGAAACAGTATCTACTCTATAGATACAGTATAATATCATGTACGTATTTCCAGCTATACATATAGCTCACCAAAATTATCCTTATTGCCATACTAAAAGCATTATAAGTTGGTGTCAAAGTATTTACACTGCGAGTTAAACACACATTCAGAAAAGAATGTTGCATAAATAAAGTTAGAATCAGAGAAAAACGGTTCTTATAATATAGAAAAAAAAGATTGCACTATAAAGGTTGCCAAAGCAAAAAAAAGAAAAAGTCACCAGCTGGAACCAAACCCACACCTAGCTTACACTTTAGAACTTGTTGATTTAGCCAAACCTCTAACATTAATGGTAAAGCATTAAAAACCATCTTATAACATGCCTACGTTGACTGGTATAGGTGTTTATTTGCGGTTTGCATGCGGTTTATATATAGAAAGAATTCAAGCGTGCTTGCACTAC
The DNA here is from genome assembly GCF_963678975.1 of Dysidea avara. NCBI lineage: Eukaryota > Metazoa > Porifera > Demospongiae > Dictyoceratida > Dysideidae > Dysidea > Dysidea avara. The sequence continues at coordinate 43,615,746 of NC_089274.1, forward strand.
CCTTGCTGTAAATGACGAATAATGGTAGTTAGAAGCTTCATTTAAAAATTAATGATGTAATTCTTAGATGATGAGTGCTTTGTTTACAGAGCAACTGTTTCAACACATGCATCATAATTGTCTGACGTCAAAGGAATGTAGACAGACAGACAGACAGCTTTTCAGCTTTATATATGTAGATGTGTTTATGAGGATGAATCCTTGCCATGTAAAGCAATACAAAACTATTGAAATGACAAATATATTTCAGTCACACCTGTAAAAACTGTAGTGATACTTTCATTATCATCAAATACTAAACTTCCATTTTTAACTGTCCCAAATTGTACTTTAGTCAAGTTACCATTACCTACAGTTCAGACAGTGTAAATAAATAATTAGTTCATATTTATTGCAGAACTAACTCGGTCTATATTGTAGCACACAAACTTTTCCAGGTCTGTCACCATTGTCACGAAATGAGACATTACCCTATGAAATTGTGTACGAATAGCATTGCAATCCATTAAGCTAGACTGCACTTACAGTTAATCCAAAAAAATTTATGTTTACTAAATTCTGATATATGATTTGAGAAATATTAGCTGAGCTGTCACCATCATACGTAAAGTTGAGTAAATCTGCATTAGTATTGTTCAGAGCTAGTGCTATTGCCCATACTGCATCAAACATGTATGCACTGTCCTCTAGTTGAGAAGAACCATTACGTCCTAACTCTGCAAAAGCTGGTTCATGATATGATACAAAATCATTCCAAGTCTGAAAAGAATTACATAATAACAATATTTCTTATAGTATAAAATACACAACATATTTTGATACAAATATTCACCATGAGCAAATGTATTACAGCTTACTATATTTCCCACGTTTCTTTTATCCTTATCGTTCTCATCAATTCTGGGATAGTGATCAAATATGAGTGAAGTTAACAAGATGTCTTCTATAGCCTGTCTCTCTGTATCATTTTTTGTACAGTTACTGTCAAACCACCAGTCATCTGTATACCAGTTGAAAGACATCCATGCATGTGTGGGGTGAGCCATATTATGTTTGAGTGCCTATACAAACAAATATATAGTTTGTAAATACAATGCAATTAAACATTAAACTATATGACCCAAACGATGGAACATAAAATGAAACAAACTGGGCATGAGTAATTTCATAATTGGAGGACAGAAACAATGGAAAAATAATGGAAAATTTGAGCCAGTCTGCTTGTTAAGTATTAATGTAACACTTCACACCTCAGATCAAAGGAATTCCAGAGGATACATTTGCCATGTATACCTCTCCACAGGGATACAACTAAATGTACACCAGTGTACATTGAGATGTACTGGACCTAATAGATGTTAAACAACAGGTCTAAAATCACTTACAGAAATAAACACCCGGGCTTCTATACAGATAAGTATGGCACACCGCTCCATGTACCTTACTCACCTCACACATCACCCTTATTGCATATTCCTGATACATGTTTAAAAAAATAATCTGGGCTGAAGAATCCTATAAATTACAGAAATGTATAAACTTATTTATGAACATGTGACAGTATATATGTACACAGTATAGTAAGAAAATATTGATAAGGCATTGGCTAATGGATTTTGAATGTTATTAATGAATGCATTAGTTAACAGCTGATTCAACTTACTTACCCTCAATTCTTTCACACCAACTCAACACTCTCATCTGTGTTGAACGTAACTTCTTCTAATAGCTGCAAGTTTACCTCATTAAGGTGAATTTTAAATTCCGTAGAAAACTAGAACAAAAGTTATATGAATGTGTGTATAAACACAGTATTCAACCATGCATGCTGCCATCACACAGTACAATAGTACTGTATAGTAGGGACCATATAGGTTTGGGCATGGCACATGAAAAACATCAACCAAAAACCTACCTCAGTTTTTCCTGATGGCAACGGGGCAGTATTGGTTAGGTAAAACTAAGTCCAAACAAGCCTTTGAATCAACTCGAAATGCTTTCAACAAGTTGCTACAGAAAAATTTATTTAATGCAATTTTCTAGTGACTGACTGACTGACTGACTGACTGAGTAACTGACTGGTGCTTTCAGACAAGTGTAACTTGATAACGGCTAAAGCTATGGGCTTGATTTTTTCACTGTTCAACGCTGCTTCAGCTGGACACGTACTTTTTGGCATACCACAGTATGTACAATGCATTCTTTCATGGATTTACCATCCTCCTTTGTGTCCCATTCATCTTTGCTGACAGTGAAAGGTGTGTTGATTTAGTGGATTTAGCACATAATGGCTTCCCTTTGTAACAGAAGTCATCTGTATATTTCATAATGGCTATATACTTCGATTGCAGAGGTGCTTTTCAAACAGTTCTTGATTCATACGTGTGTACCGGGTTGAACATAGTTGACAATGAAGCGTAATGGATACGTCACTTTCAGACGATAATTGATAGCTGGGGCACACAGCGTTATTTCTTTCTTTTGATGCAGTATGCATGGGTTCACCAGTCATAATAATGTTATTTTACAAAAAAGTTAACAAACAAATGCACAAAAAATGGAATTTTCAACTAGAGTAGTGACCATAATTATCACATCAACAAAAAGTATTGAGTAGTGCGTGACATTAAATCGCAGTAAAACAATAAGAAGTGTTATATCCCTACTGTGCATTTCCATTATGGTGTCTTGAACGCAGTAGGGATAATAACACTTCTTATTGTTTTACTGTGATTTAATATCATGCACTACTCCAGCTTGTTTCAGTATTTTTTATCAATGTGCTATGGTCCCTACTCTAGTTGAAAATTCCAATTTTTATTGTATACTTGTGCATATATCAAAAATGCTTGCACTTTTCTGTTAAGACTTACATATTTCTGTTAAGACCTATGCTTGGGAACTATTACTACTACATATTCTATATTTAGTATTCTGACTGATATGTATTACATATTTTGGTTGGCTTAATAAAGGGAGCACACTATAGTAATCATGCAATGTGCTTTTGTAATGGCCGTATAACAATATATATACACTTGTGATGAATAGTTGGCATCAGAACTAACCACAAATCAGTCCAACTTGAAATATGTTGGTATAAAATTTCAAGGTGATATTCAAATAAAATGAAATGAAAACATTAAGTCTGGTATAATTCTTTCTTTTGATGCAGTATGTGCAGGTTCACCAGCCATAGCAATGTTAAAAATATCAAAATATTACTAATTACCAATTTGTTGTTCTTCAGTGAGCCTATCACTGACAGAAATGAGTGATATCTACCCTAACACCTTTGCTGTAAAAAGTGTGTCCAAGAAACTACAAGTACCTGTAACCCATTAATGCAAAAATATAGCCATATAAGTCTGGGAGACCCCCAGAAGCTTAGATATTACATGTTTCAGTACTGAAATAAAAATTATATAACAGCTAGTTGAAGATGAAGAAAATACGAAGAAAATAAGACAAACTTTGAAGGTGTGTATCTCAAAGATGGCTTGACCAATTTAGCTCAAATTTGGTATAGAAAATATCCTACCATGAAGAATGTTTCACAGAAAAAATGGGTTATTTCTGTTTAGTAGTTACTGAAGTGTGAATTCATGAAAACTAGTTTCTGTAAAATGCACACTTGTCTGTTGCACATTGGCTGTACGACACACTATAATGTGCCCTAACATTTTCACTATATTATAGTGTAAACTTTCACAGATAGCCCATGCAAAAACAGCTCTATTGTACAAAAAAGGTGCATCCACAAAAGATAAATATCTGTATGGGAAAAATGCAACTATATTATAAAAATTTTTAACATAGGTTTTCTGTCATTGACTTATGCAGTCTTGCTACATTCTTGACTAGTAATTTGGCCACCTTATTCAATAATCAGTGTAGAGAAGAAGGTGGTCAAAGTACAATCCAATCAGTAATAATTAGGATTGCAGCAAGGTGGCACAAGTTAATGATAATCGACCAATGTTTGTAAAATCAAACAGTACAGTATATGTAGCACTGTTTGGTAGGGATCCCCTCAGAAATGTACATTGAGGTAGTAGAGGTACTATATATCAAGCTACAGATGTGGCATATTCTTAGTTCATGTAAAATCCACACTTGTCTGTTACACACTCGCACTGGCTGTGGCTGCATGCACAGCACACTATCATGTGTCCTGACTATCACATCAACCAAGTAACCTGCCCAGCACTGCAGGTACTCTGGTTTTTCATATTCCCCTTTCAGTTTAAAATGCATTATTAAAATGGGTGTGATAGTATGAAAGGTGTGATAAAACTCCCAGTTCTACCACCAAAAAACTATCAGAAAATTACATGTTAGTGATAATGGAAATGGTTTGTACATACACACCATACCTACGGATATGAAGTGCCGGTTCAACTCAACAGCCATGCCAACAGCACCCACAACTCTATAACAAACCATGTTACTTGACATGCTATTATCTTCTCATTCTTAGATGCTCTCACAAAGATGACAATATACACTATATGTGCAAGGAAAACTAAGAGAATCACTCACAACCTGTGTGGTGTATTGACATATAGTAATTTCCTGTAATTGCACGCATGCGTAATAGAGTTGTATTGTATTCCGGTTGTACCAGGTTGTTGTAGAGTGTTGTCACAACGTGTTGTAGTAGGCCTTTTTATTTCTTTGTACGTGATTGTACAATTGTGTGACATTACACAAAATCTATTTGTTATCAACATAACAACCTGAAACTTTTTAGAGGCATGATATCAGGATATGATGTAGTGTATATTATAGTGATAGCTACCTATTTTATGTGAACACAATAATGCCAAATAAAATTATTGGCAAGTTTCCAACCAGAAATCAGTGGAGGGGGAGAATTGTTTATTTGCAGTTATAATGCTTTAACACGCACCCCATGTAACATTGTATGCAACCATGTCTTAGTACACACTCTTATCATATTGTGCTGTTCTAGTTGCTTTTGAATACGGTTCATGTGTCAGAGATCAGTTAATTTCCAAAGCTGCCTCTCAGCAGGCTCCAATCAGGGGCGGAGAAAGTAGTTGATATGAGGGGGGGCTGGGCTGACCTAGACTTATCTCTGGTTTGGTAAGGTGAGACCAAAAAAAAAAAAAAAAAAAGGTCACAACCAACTCACAATAGCTTTCCACCTCACCAGATACGCATTTATAGCTGATAAACTACATTAAAATCCGTACATAGCTCGCTACATACTCATTGCTTTATTAGAGCGACTGCTCTATTAGAGTATCTCGATCTTTATCACGGTTTTCAGCCCCGGCCTACTCCAAGAAGGATAATTTCGGTGTGATACCTTTTCAGCTATAAGTCACTAAGTCTAAGTCCTTGAAATTAGGTTAGGTAATCCTAAGGCTGCAGCACATGTTGCTGCAGACCTTCAGTGCTGGTCACTGTAAAGCATTAATGGACCTTATCCGCATTGACGTCACGATATAAAAATGGCGGCGTTAGTGTGGGGAGTTTGTACAGGCAACCATTGAGAGGGTTTGTATTTCGCCATGAACAGTGTGAAGAATTCAAGAGAAAGTTCAGGTAAGGTATTTTATTTATTGTCCGATGTAGAAAGGGCTATTTTCGTACTAAATAAGAGTTCTAAGGATGGTTTTTTAAAGATGGTTCTCGTGAGGCTCCTCCGAAGGGTTGTAAACGCTAGGCAGACCAACTTATTTCCTTACACAATCTGCTTAAAGGTTGTTGGGTAGTGCGAAAATGCGTAGTAGTGCGATAGCATGCCGGCCCAAGTCGTGTTTCTTGTTGACCCGTCGGCAGTGCGGCGGCGAGGTAACGTGTTTTGTTCTGAGGCTCTTATACATATACACGTATTCATGATAACAGTTTGTAGCTCTTAATAGAGATGGTCGGTGATTTAGCAAAATTTTATGTTGAATGTTGACAGATTCTACCTTGCTGTCCACCTGGAGTCAAATTGTTAGTAGTCACAGTTCAGTAGATCATGCCAGTGATGCCAGTGAGACCACTGAGAGTAGTGCCATGAGAAGGCTTGGTAAGAAAATGATCAAGATTGTACATGTGAACTGACTTCAAACATTTTATGTAGAAGCTGAAGGTGATGTTTGTGGCTTTGATCATGATGTAGCAGGTGGTGACGGAAGATATTATGGTTAGAGGCTTTCATCATATCAGCTAGCTAAATAATAATTTGTTTATTTGTATGTAGATGCTGAAGATAATGTCTGGAGTCTTGATGATAGCAGTGTTGCAGTAGGTGACAGAATTCTCGGTAGCTAAGATATATATGTATTTTGCTTACTTATACGATAATTTACAGATGCTGAAAATAACATTCCTGGCTTTGTAAACCAAGATCACAGTGTGATGGAGGATGAAACAATGCTATCCAATGGTTAGAGATTATATATCACAGCTACTTGCTGATTTGTTGGCATATCCATTTTATAGATGCTGAAGGTTATGCCCAAAGTCTTATGTGTCACACAGGAAAGGATCACAAATTGCTTGGTGAGATACTGCATCATTTGTTTATATAATACAGCCATTTATGTAGATGTAGAAGGTAATGTCCTAGCAAAACCTAAGGGTGTGATGGAACTTGAGTATGATAGTTTCAGGCTCTTACTTTTTGTTGACACATTTTTGTAACTAATATAAAGGGTTTGATGTTGGCAGATTCTGTCTGCCAAGTGGAGACAGATTCTGTCTCTACCTGGAGCTTGTAGTGGTAGTGGCGATCGCTTTGCACATTCTGTAGCTGCCCAACAGACTGCAAATCATAGCCATATACCAAGCTTGAGCCATAAATGTTGACTTGCATTTTTATAGATACTGAAGCTGATATTTTGTCATAGCCAAACACCAATATTGATGTCAACATTACAATCAGCTCTGGGCCTACAAAATGTGTAGAAGGAAAGACTACAAATTCTTCAGGTAACTAATTGTCGTGCATTGTGATATCTATTTGTAATCATTTCATTCCAGACTCACAATCATTGAACAGTACTAGTTTTCACAGAGCTGTTGGAAGCTCAAGCAAACCTTGGAATGGGTACAATTGTTGTGTGCCTGGGTGTTACAATTCTTCTGGCGAGAATAAGTTTAGGGATGAGTCCTCAAAAGTTTCCTTTCACAACCTTCCTGATGTCAAGTCAAAGAAGGGAAAAACATGGATTGGGTTGATTCATCGTGATCTTAATGAGGATTTTGTTGTCACGAAAAGTACCAAAATTTGTTCTGACCATTTTCTTTCTACTGATTTTCTTTTAAATTGTGAGAGACGGCGGCTAAAACCTGATGCAGTTCCATCCTGTTTTCCTTGGAGAAAATGCTTTAAACGCAGATCACGAACATCTCAAAAAGCATCACAAGCTTTATTGGAGGATGAAAAACCTAATGAGAGGATGGCTAGTGCAACGAATAGCAGAAAGAAAATGAAAGCAGAAATTCTTTCTGTCAGTATGGATTCTACTGATATACAACCTAGTGCAGAAACCGCTGAGGAACCTGACCAACAGGATGTGATTGTTAACCTTCAAACTCAGGTTATTAGTCTTCAAAATCAACTGGCAGAAACAGAAAACAGGCTTAAAAAGAGTTTATTTAGGCTTGAGAACATCAGGGATGATGCAAAGTTGATGAAGTTTTATACAGGATTTGTAGACTACGAAACTTTAATGGCTTTTTATGAGATGTTGGAATCAGATGCATTAGTGATGAGACAGTGGAGTGGGAGGCGCTGTGGATCTAATTATGATGATGTAAAAACTGGACCAAAGTACAAGCTTCCATTGAAAGAGCAATTCTTTTTAACCCTTGTTAGGCTCCGAGCTGGACTACCTGAGCTAGATGTTGCTAATAGATTTGATGTTTCACAAGCAACAGTTTCAAGAATCACTAATACGTGGATTAACTTGATGTTCCACACCCTTAAGTCCATTGAGAAATTTCCACCATGGCATGTAGTAAAAAAGTATATGCCTGATTCATTCAAAAAAGAGTACCCAAATACAAGAATTATTATTGACGCAACAGAATTTGCAGTTGAAAGGCCATCTTCCCTGTTATCTCAAGCTTGTACATTTTCTGCCTACAAAAACAAGAATACGATAAAAGTTTTAATAGGTGTAACTCCCAGTGGAGCAATTTCATTTGTTTCGGAAGCTTACGAAGGATTGATATCTGACCGAAAATTAGTAGAAGTCAGTGGACTATTGGATAAACTAGAGCCAGGAGATGAGGTCATGGCTGACAAAGGTTTTACTATTCATGACTTGTTGATTCCTCGTGGTGTACGTTTGAACATTCCGCCATTTCTTCAAGGAAAAGTGCAAATGACACCCAATGATGTATTTCTTACCAAGAAAATTGCTCATCTAAGGGTGCATGTGGAAAGAAGCATTGGACGAGTCAAAGAGTTTAAAATTTTGCAGGACACTCTTCCTGCAACTATGTGGGATTCTGTTAGTCATGTTGTGTACGTTTGCTGCATGCTTAGTAACTTTGGACCTCCATTAGTATGTTAGCAGTATAATTGTAATTACATTATTGTTTGGTAGAATTATCAATGGACATACATAAATACAAAATAGTAATTGTACGCTAAATTTTTACATGTGATTCATAAAGAGTTTGTGGAATCATAATGATTTATGCCATTATAAATAATGAGAAGAGGTGGTGGGTTATACTTATTCCATTGATCAAGCAAATCTTCCAAGTCCATAGGAATGAAAATCCCACCTCTCATTTTAGGTACAGGTGGAGGGTGGCATAAAAACCTCCGTGCAGAGGTGCATTTATCACCTGATCTTGTGATTACCACTATTTCCCTTCCTATTCCAATGGCAAGCAAGCGTATTTCCAAATCACCACCCCATTCAGTAGCCTGCAAATTTTTTTGTCTCCCATTGCTGTTGTGAGAGTCCTTCCTCAGTTCTTACATCTGGATACTTCTGCATGGTAATTAGGGTTAACATCCTTAATTGCTGTCCAACACATTTGTCTCCACGTGAAGACGGTTCAATATAACCAGCCTGGTGAGCAATGGAATAATACAAACAATTTCCATCACCACACACTGTGTGTGGTGTACAGTGCAGTTGCTGTAGTATATTGATTGGTGGTTGTGGCCTGCTCACTGTTGAAACACACAAAAATTCAACTTCATCATATGATTCTACAGGGGCTCTCTTCACTGAAAGGTTGTCTGTACTCAGATCTGTACCTATTGCAGAATGTTCATAAGCCTGTGATATGATGAAATATGGCACAATGGATGGCAAAAATTTATCAAAATAAAATACTCTGGCCTTAGATATTGCTTCTTCAATGAATGCTTGGTCGTAGAAAATCCTTTCTACGTGAATGTCTCCTCCTGGAGCCCACAAAACAAAATCACCCCAGGACAATCAAGTCACGAACAACTGGGTCTGCACCTGATAAAAGTATTGATGGCTTCTCTTAAGTTGCAATTCTCCGTTACTGTTTGTATGCAGACAAAATGTTTTCTCCATAGCAGCTGCAGTTATGGGCTTTTTTGCACATACAAAAGGACATTTTACCTCTAAACATCCCATGTCTTCACCATCTATTATAACAAGGGAATCAGGAGTGGCAGCTAGCCAAGGTATGGCAACATTAATAAACAAGCCGCATTTGTGGACTGTTACGTCTATGCCCTGTTTCTTTTGATAATGAATATAACTATCAATTGCTCTACTTTCATTCTTTCGTCCATAGTTGATGGCTGGAGAATTGATGGATTTTTGAGCCAACTTATTAGTGATAAATGCCTTAGCGTCAGTGTCTTTCTTCCTATGACAAACAGTTTTCATTATTGATGCTGAGATTCGTAGCATCCTCTCTTCATGCCAAACATTTGATATAGACTGATTGCGTGTGCTGGCTTCAATATCAATAGCTCTTGAAGGACCAATACAAATATGATCTTCGTACAGATTTCTCACAAGATACGACGGTGGAGGTACTTCAGAATTATCAACTTCATAAGGGACTGCTGTATTAGTAGAGGAACTATAACAATGATCATGATTGATAATATCTACCAAATTACACAATTCTTGCTGAAATTTTGATTTCATTGCTTTAGCTTTTGAAATCCGTTCTTCTCTAGCCCTTTGAAGTCTATCTTCTGATGGTGCTGGTTCATCATCAAGCAATTGCAAAAAACAAGATGTCCCATATCTACTGAGCATTGTTTGTGCTTCAATGGCTTTTTTTGTCTCTGCTACATTAGTGGCTGAAGCAACGGCATGGACAGCAGCCTCTTTCTTCTTTTGGTCTATAGCTAACAGCCTACTTCTTAAATTAGGCCTCCTGTCAGGTGGAACAGCTCTTCTGGAAGTTGGTCGACAGTCCCATTGGTTAACAGTGCAAACTTTGATTCTTTTCTCTACACCATACACCTTCTTTGTTAGTGTAACTAAGTTGGTAGGTCTTGCATCTACTTTCTTGTCTCTTGGCTGGTTCCAGAGTTGATGTTTTTCTGTACAACTTTTTTCATCTTCTTCATTCAGCTTTAAATGGAAATAGTTCTGTAGACAGTAGAGAGTAGCTGTGACATGATTACAGCAACCAGATAGCCCAGCTGGGCATGCACAGATAGCCCAGCTGGGCATGCACAGAAAGCCTTAGCGACATCACTTGTTAGTTCTGATAGGACTATATACACTTTATAAAGTTTGTCTTTCTTCATAGACGGTAAGACATCGGCCCCAATGCAAATGTAGTCCAATTGGTTGGGCATAGGATGGTATCTGATGTTTTGAACATGCCCATCCTGAAAGAAACGGTATGCCTTGTCCAATGGTCGAGTGAAACCAATAGATTCCTCTGAGCCAAGATTACTTATCAACTTCTGTTTGCCAACATCCTTAACTGAACAGCTATCTCTCCTCTCCATAGCACTTTCAACATAATCTGCATTTCTTAGAAAACATTTTCGATCGACTAGAAACTTAAAAATGGTGCCAAATGTAATTTTAGGACATTTGTGTATATCCTTGGTCCATTGATTGTCTTTAGCTTTTGGTACTGACTGTAATAGGTTTTCATCAAGAAAATTTCTATGCTTTGCAGATACGGATTGTAACTTATTCTTAACGTTTATGCCAACATCTGGATCAATCAGATATAGGTCCCATCCATATTTAATGAAATCACAAACTCTGAAATTTTAACTATTGATTTAAAATACATGTATTGATGAACATACCTTTCAATCAGTTCTGGCTTTTTCCCATTAGTTGGTGCCCCACGGCAAACAAGCCATCTTTTCAACTGCATAACATTCAATTCAGATGGATGTTTACCATCCAGCGAAGAGCCAGGAACATCACACTCTGCCAGCAATAGAATACCAGTATCCAAAATATCATCAGGTTCTCCTTCAACATTATTACAGCCCTCGATATGGTTCTCAGTTCCCAATAATTGGCTATCATACTCAAGTTCCATCACACCCTTAGGTTTTGCTAGGACATTACCTTCTACATCTACATAAATGGCTGTATTATATAAACAAATGATGCAGTATCTCACCAAGCAATTTGTGATCCTTTCCTGTGTGACACATAAGACTTTGGGCATAACCTTCAGCATCTATAAAATGGATATGCCAACAAATCAGCAAGTAGCTGTGATATATAATCTCTAACCATTGGATAGCATTGTTTCATCCTCCATCACACTGTGATCTTGGTTTACAAAGCCAGGAATGTTATTTTCAGCATCTGTAAATTATCGTATAAGTAAGCAAAATACATATATATCTTAGCTACCGAGAATTCTGTCACCTACTGCAACACTGCTATCATCAAGACTCCAGACATTATCTTCAGCATCTACATACAAATAAACAAATTATTATTTAGCTAGCTGATATGATGAAAGCCTCTAACCATAATATCTTCCGTCACCACCTGCTACATCATGATCAAAGCCACAAACATCACCTTCAGCTTCTACATAAAATGTTTGAAGTCAGTTCACATGTACAATCTTGATCATTTTCTTACCAAGCCTTCTCATGGCACTACTCTCAGTGGTCTCACTGGCATGATCTACTGAACTGTGACTACTAACAATTTGACTCCAGGTGGACAGCAAGGTAGAATCTGTCAACATTCAACATAAAATTTTGCTAAATCACCGACCATCTCTATTAAGAGCTACAAACTGTTATCATGAATACATGTATATGTATAAGAGCCTGAACAAAACACGTTACCTCGCCGCCGCACTGCCGACGGGTCAACAAGAAACACGACTTGGGCCGGCATGCTATCGCACTACTACGCATTTTCGCACTACCCAACAACCTTTAAGCAGATTGTGTAAGGAAATAAGTTGGTCTGCCTAGCGTTTACAACCCTTCGGAGAAGCCTCACGAGAACCATCTTTTAAAAAACCATCCTTAGAACTCTTATTTAGTACGAAAATAGCCCTTTCTACATCGGACAATAAATAAAATACCTTACCTGAACTTTCTCTTGAATTCTTCACACTGTTCATGGCGAAATACAAACCCTCTCAATGGTTGCCTGTACAAACTCCCCACACTAACGCCGCCATTTTTATATCGTGACGTCAATGCGGATAAGGTCCATATGGCATAATAGTGACAGATATAACCAGTGTTGGGAGTAATGCGCTACTTATGTAACGCGTTACGTAATATTATTACTTTTGTGGTAACAAAGTAATATAACGAAATACGCTATAAAAACAGGTAATATAACTCAAGTTACTTTACTTGCAAATGTAACGCGTTACCTAAGTAATATAGTTACTGTAACGAATTTAATATTACGTAATATTATTGCTAAAAGTAACGAAGTTACTAATCTCTTTAGTAACCCACTGAGTAACGCCTAGCCACAACGAAGTAATGAAACTTACTAAGTGAGGCTTATTCACCAGCTACTTACTTATATCAAGACTTGCACATTGTCCAACAACGCAATCGTGTCACGTGATAAGGTGGTAGTTTCACACGTGACAGCTTAAGGCTATGGACACAAAGTAATATAATATGTAATATTATTACAGTTACTTTATTTTATGGGTAATATGTAACTGTAACTAAATAGTTCAGCTGCAAGTAATATATGTAATATGTAACTAGTTACTTTTAAAAAGTAACTTGCCCAACACTGGATATAATAAAATAATGGTATCGAACTAGAGGCCACTAGTAGCTAAGTGCTGGTACATCATCGGTGTGGCAATGGCACAGTGATGTGTACACATGTACAGTATAAATGCATACAAAGCATACAGGAGAGAGCTATACATCATTATTGGCAACACCAAGATAGATATTATTATTAATATTCAGCCAAGCTTCTATATGATTGTCTAACTCGTCTCAAAAGTATCATTAATGATTGGATGATCCACCAGGCTGGGCTACCCCAACCAGATCTAACTGTCTCAACCTTATCAGCAGATCTTGAGCAACTGGCTTCAGCACACTGCAAAATCGAAAAGGCTGTGTCCGATTTGTCTAATAAAATAGAAACCTTGCAGTTGCAGGAGACAAAGCTGGTTGACCAAATCCAAACAACGTAAAATGCCCTTGATAGACATACAGCCAATCCTACTCAACAAGTGCCTGATCGCAAATCCAATGTTGTTTTGTATGGTATCGATGAATGCTCTTCAAGAACATCTAGACACGAAAGACAACAGAATGATGTTAAAGCCGTTTTAGAAACCCTTAGTAGTATAAAGGTTCAGATAAACCCTGATCACGTAATCGACTGTTTTCGTCTTGGGAAATTCAAACAGAATCAATCTAGGCCACGGCCCATCTTAATTAAACTCCAACGTACCATGGACGTAAATACAATTTTAGCGAACAAAAGTTCCTTACCTTCCCCATTGATTATCAAACCTGATATGTCACCACAAGAAAGAGCAATAGAGTCAGTTTTACTAAAGGAAAGATGGTCCCTAATCAAGGCTGGTCATAACCGTAAACAAATCAAACTTAGCAACAATCGTATTTTTGTCAACAACCAACTTCATGGAGAAGTTATTAATGCAGTTTTTAAATACTCTTCATCTACAGCTTCGAATTCGTCAGCTCAACCAATGGACATAACACACACGAAACAACCGCGCTCACAGGAGCAGTCTTCCTGATGACTGCTCAGCTACAAGTAGTTACAATGCTTCAAATTTCCAAAATCCCAATCATACTAAACTAAAAATCTTGAGTCTAAATTGTTGTAGTTTACGCAGTTCCGGAAAAAGAGTTCATTTCCAAGCCTTAATTGAAGAACACAACCCTCATATTATTTGTGGCTGTGAATCACATCTTGATAGTTCTTATTACAATGCTGAAATTTTTCCTCCTACATATACTGTATTAAGAAAGGATCGAGTAGAGGGTGCTGGAGGTGTATTCTTATGCGTTAAGGAAGGCCTAGATGTATCTGAAGAACCTGAATTGGATGTAAATGCTGAAATCATTTGGGCAAAAGTGACTCCTTCTAAAAGGGCCCCCATTTATGTTTGCTCATTTTATCGTCCACCAGACCTGTCCATTGACCCCATACTGCAATTGGGATTATCTTTGAACACTCTTACACGTAGGTTTACTGAACTACCTAATGTAATAGTAATGGGTGATTTCAACCTTCCAGGTATTAATTGGTTAGATGGAAGTGGTCAGGTTACCTCTAATCCTAGCTATGGAGTAGAACTAAATAATGTATTTCTTGATCAAATTAATGATATTGGCCTTAATCAATTTGTCAATACTCCGACTAGAAACAACAACATACTTGATCTTGTACTTTCTACCTCATCTACCATTTTGGACTTAACTACTGCACCAGGAATGTCGGATCATGAGGCCGTTGTCTTCCATCATAATATAGATAACACAAATATTAATACTAAATCTGAACACAAAGTTGCTTTATACCACCGAGCTAACCTTGAGAATATTAAGAGACCTACTTGAATTTCAAACTCATTTTCTTGGGAATGATCCTTACTGTAAAACCGTCGAACAAAACTGGACTGATCTAAAAGGTGTAATCAATGACAGTGTTGCAAAGCACGTGCCATACAAAACTATACGTTCCAACTCCAAATTACCATGGATAAACAGAGAAATAAAGAGGGATATGAAGAGACGTAAACAATTATACAACATAGCTAAAAGAACCAAATCTAGTAATGACTGGAATGCCTATCGCAAGATTAAAAACTCTATAAATAGCAAGATTAAAGTAGCACACAATAATTATTTTAATAGAATGTTTGACAACTCATTTAATGGAAATCGTAGACAATTTTGGAAGTATATTAGAGCAAAACGTAAGGACTACCATAATATCTCCACCCTAATTGTAGATGGTGAATCTATCTCAGATACAAAGAGTAAAGCCAATGCATTAAACAACTATTTTGAGTCAGTCTTCACTAAAGAAAACTTATCTAATATCCCTTCCATGAATGGTTGCAACAACCCTGTGAATGCTCTGCCTACTATGCCAAATATTACATTTTCAGTGGCTGGTATCCAACATCAATTATCCCTATTAGATACCAACAAAGCCAGTGGGCCAGACAACATTCATCCATATATCTTGAAGAATTGTGCAAACGAAATATCTCCTATACTGCAAGTTATATTCACTCAATCACTAGACACAGGTATACAACCTTCCGATTGGCTCATGGCCAATGTATGTCCAGTTTTCAAGAAAGGAAACCGTACTAGTACCGCAAACTACCGACCAATATCATTGACTTCTGTATGCTCCAAAACTATGGAACATATTATATATCATTCCATAATGAATCATTTAAACTCAAATAGCATTCTCATTGATACCCAGCACGGCTTCAGATCCCAGCACTCTTGTGTTACCCAACTTATTTCACTGATAGAAGACTTGTCACATGCTCTAGACCAACAGAAACAAACCGATGTCATTCTCCTTGACTTTGCTAAAGCGTTTGATAGTGTCCCACATCAAAGACTATTAGTTAAATTAAGACACTATGGTATCAACGATCACATCTGTCAGTGGGTCAATACTTGGCTGACCAGAAGGTCACAGCAAGTAGCTTTGGACGGTACTTTTTCTGACTTGATAGCTGTTCACTCAGGAGTCCCTCAAGGGACGGTTCTCGGCCCTTTGATGTTTCTTCTATACATTAATGATATAACAGAACATGTAAATTCGCCACTACGGTTATTTGCTGATGACTGTTTACTTTACAGAATTATCACCACCAAGGAGGATGCCATTCAACTTCAGCATGATCTTGATCAACTACACGAATGGGCAACTAAGTGGCAATTAAGATTCAATGTAACCAAATGTACTATTATGCGGTTTACCAGATCATTATCACCAATCATTTTCAACTACAAGCTAAACAATCACAACTTGGGTACATCAAACCAACACTCCTACCTTGGTGTTATATTGGAAAACAAACTATCATGGTCTCCACATATTAGTAATATAGCTGCTAAGGCCAATAGAACATTAAACTTCTTGAAACGCAATCTGAGTTGCTGCTCGTCTAACATCAAAGCAACAGCCTACCTTACGATAGTACGACCGTCAATGGAATACGCTGCAGTCATCTGGGACCCATACCACCATAACAATATTCAACAGCTAGAGAAAGTACAGCGTAGGGCAGCTAGATGGGTCCTAAATGATTTCAATCGATTCAGTTCAGTCACAGCTATGTTACAGCATCTTTCTTGGCCAAGCCTTCAGCTGAGACGTAAAATATCCAGATTACAAGCACTTTTTAAAATTATACATCAAGATTATTCACTGTCAATTCCTCCTCATTTTATTTCAATGACAAGATCCACCAGACTATATCACCCACATCGTTTTATTCTACCAAATTCATCTACCTATTCATACCAACAGAGCTTTTTCTCCAGATCAATTAAGGATTGGAACAACTTACCATCTTCCATCATTGAGAGCAACAATATTGACTCTTTTTCAGCGGAACTGCAAACATTGTATGGAACCCAATAACTGTAATCTTTGTAACTACGTAGCTAAATTCATTTTATGATTGCTTTTTTTTTTCCTGAGCATATCAGCTGTGCTGTCTGCTCAGTAACAATAATAATAATAATAATATATGCCCTATGGGGATGAAGATTGACATTGGGTTGTCCACATGATCATTATGGAAATTTTAGTTTTATCATGCACGTTAAATCTAAGTAAGTTTTGTGTTATTTTGTAATCTTTTTAAGCCTTGTAATGTATGCAGAATACTTTGAAACTTTAAAAATATACCGTCAGATGGAAGGCAGAGGAGGTACGACACGCACACGTGAGCGCATGTGTTTTGTACAGGGAAGCTATTTCGTGGGGGTATCAACGAAAAATACGTGGCGATCGAACTCTTTTCTTATGCTTACTTCAACGGTGCAGTCTACCCCATTCAACCCCAGTGGTTCTGTTTCGATATACACAGCCTATTGGAGGAATCGTCACGTGATGAATAACGAACCGTACGAAATCAAGCCAAGCAGCAAGTTGGGAAGAGAGAACCAGTGAAAATCAACTGCACAAGTGTCTAATAGCTTTGCGGTTCATCAAATCTTGTCTACGGATTAATTTTCCGCAATTTTACCATTTGAAGAATGCAATTACTGTGAATTCTTTTCAATAGCGCTTAATTCGTGTCGTACCTCCTCTGGATGGAAGGTACCGTATTTCTATAAATATAAGCTGCGAGAAATTTTCACGACTTAAATTTTCGTGTTAAAAAGTTTTCACCGGTGTCCTCAAGCGACGAAAATTTTTTAACAATGAATTATGTAGCTTTTGTCTTTTTTGTATATAGGAGAAGCAGAATAACAGGCAGTGAAACCTAAGTGTGGTATCTCCATTCCATGGAGGCTGCACCCTGAGGGTCACAAACTCAAGCCGAGTGGACTGGAGTGGCCTGAATTGCTGTAGCTAGAAGCTCATTCCATGCAATTTACATATTCGTATATATGTATACTTCACTTAATGGGTCCTGTAGTAGCTGTCTATTATATGGCATGGCATCATTGCCAACGCTATCGCTGGCGGCGAAATCCCCAGGCGAGGACCCAGCGGCAGCTCTCCCCTGGGATGCAGGAGGCCATTCTTGTTTATTAAAATACTGCAGCAAAGACATACTCTTGAAACGCCAACGGCCAAGCCTCGATCCAGGTGGCCAGAAAGCACTGAGTTAACTGAATTTATTCAACTTATCTAATATTCAGTACGTTGGTAAAAAAATTTCGTGTAATTAATTTTGGTTGGATGCTAGCTTCGACGAAATATTTTTAACGGTTTATAAATATAGCCGAAATACGGTATTCACTGGTGTTACTTTGCTCGAGTTTGCGACTTTTTCAGCTACACAACAATTTTCTGATGGCTGTGTTATCAACTCAACCATCAAAAGTAAAAACCACTTCAAAGTCGGCATAACAATGCCATAATTGAAACTACAACTCCACCTTAGGTATTGTTGCATCATTGTGACACCTCCACTTTAGTTGTTAATCTTAATAAGTTGCTAACTTTTTTATACTTACTTGAGATATATAGCCACTTGCACACCATTGTATTGACAAGTGTGCAGTATTTGCTCACAAAGCAAAGTATACAATGATAGTAGAAATCCAATAAACTCTCATTACTTGCACAAACTTGCAGCTAGAAGTAACTGCAGTTTCAAGACAGTTTGGGTTACTAGATGGCTTCCTAATTCAATTATGCCATATTTTCCTTGGGGAGCCCCAAAGAAAAAATACCTTTTTTTCAGATTTAAAGTACTGTGCATATGCATGGAAATTCCAACTCAATAAAGTATATATTTCTGAGATTGGCAATGAATACCTAGCTGCATATAAAAGTCCATTTAAAAATAGGCTAGAATGCCTATTAATAGTCAATAGTACAGTCACAGTCAGCTAAGAACTCTATATTAAAGCATTCAGCTATGCTACAAGTCACCTTGTAGAGAATTCAACTCTGTTATAAGCCACCCTCGACCCTTCAATTGTCACCCTGTAGATAGTTCAGCAACAAAAAAGTTACCTTAGAGAGTTCAGCTACAACAGGTCACCCTGTAGAGAGTTCAGCTGCAAATTAAGTGACTTTGTAGAGAGTTCAGCTACAGCACCCTGTAGAGAAATGCCTGTCTGATACCTTCAGACAAGTGCAACTCAATAATGGCCATGGCCCATGGCTAAGGCTACAGGCTTAATTTTTTCATCGTTTGATGTTGCTTCAGCCCTGACAGGTGCCTAGCCTAGTATACCACGACCATACCATACAAAGAAGCTCACAGTTGATATATAACTAAGTTGTACTGAACTAAACATAGATCTTCACCATCGTCTATACTCACAGCTGAGGCCTTGCTTTTACAGACTACTCCCAGCAGTCACAATAACCTGGAAGACCCAAAATACATACATACCAATGTGTACACACCTCTACTTTGTACAGTATCACCATGCATGGCAATGGCACATAACTGAGCTTTTTTGGCTAAGTACCTTGCACAGCGAAGCTCTTAAAGTGAGATGAGGAAGTGAGATCTCATGTATTATAATAGTAATCATCACCTGACTGGTGAGCGATTATAATTTTAAAACTATATGACTTGATATGTCACAGTTATCAGTGGACCATCATTGGAGCCATAGGCGGCGGAAAGGGGGGGCTAGGGGGCTAAAGCCCCCCCTCGGTCTGCTGAGGGGGAGCTTAGCTTCCATTGGGATCATAATTATTATGATCACGCCTTCACCACCTTGTCCTGCTAGCCTCACCATTGTCGTGTTGATGGTTGTATACTACTAATAGCATTTGCCGTTAAATACCAATGAAAATTTTCGTGACCAATTCATACCCACTGATTTTTCAACATTTCACAGCCTATGAAAATACTGTATAGTACCCCATGAATTTACCATAAAAATGAAATGAAATTTTGATTAATGATGGCTATTAAAACACCAATGTGGAAATCCAATGAAAAGACACTTAAATTTAAAATGTTTTCATACACAGTATGCTTTGAAAATGTAATGAAATCAAGAGTTTACAATGTAAAAATATTTATCCTAAATATATAATGAACTCTTGATGAAATTAATTGACATTATGTACAATCAATTATTGGGTGTTTTACCCATTAATTTATATTGAAAATTACAGTAAATCACTTTGAAAATTATATTAACTAACTAATAATCATTGTGCATGCAGTTTGACATATGTGACCCAGTCCTAGTAATGATAATACTTTACAGAATAGTAATTTTGTTCTTCATTGGTGTGTAAGACATTATAACATAAACAATGTATGCAAAAATGTATAAGTATTTTAGCTATATTCATACATGTGCAAAAATGATGAATGAGTAACAAATCTTTAAGGATGCAATATGTTAGAAGTGTCCACAACAGCTTTAATATACATCACATCATCTTTGACATAGCTTGGATTATCAAGGATTGACAACTTGGCAAATTCTGGGAAACCACTGGCAACATTCATATCTGATTTTGGCCTCTGGAAACTGCTTGATTGTATGTTGGGTTTAAATGTCTGCACCAAATGCTTCTTTTGATCCTGATCAACAAGAGTCAAGCTCACTTTGTGCTCAAATGGCCACTGAAGTAATGGATCATACTCACCCCTCATCAAAACAAAGAAAATTGAAAGATGTGTTCCTTCTCCAGTGCCATCACCATTAAGATATGCTCTGATGCAAATCTTGTAACCATTTCTTCTTGTGTAGAATGGTGGTGAGTAGATGCTGGTGATTCGACCAATTTTAGCATCACGAATTTTCCTTCTCATGTCTGGTATATGCCAGAGAAAAGCTCCATTGTATGTACTGGCAAGGGATGCTTGTAATTGTAACTCTAGTTCTGAATGGTGATCATTGAGCATGTTTATAGTACGTTCAACTTCCAACACTTTTTCTTCAACTTGTTTGATACAATCCAGTGGATAAGAGCTGTTGCAGCACGGGACCAGCTCACAACTCCTCAGTACTTGTGATGAATAATCTTGCTGAATATTCTCAATGTCACTGCTAGGCTCTGCAAGTTGGAGACTCTGACTCATGAAATTATTAGTAGTGGAAACATCACTAGAAATCCTTTCATAGTTGTTTTCCAAAGTAGAAAACCGATCATCAATAACACGTACAATGCTACCAACTTGAGACTCGGCCACTTCTTTGTATTCTTTCACTTTCATGGTCAATTCTTTAATCAACTTCTTGCTCTCATTGTTTTCATGACATAGCTCTTCATTCTTCTGAAATAGTTCTTCGTTCTTCCTCTCCAGATCATCACACTTAGTCTCTAGTAGTTCAATTCTATTGGCGACCAGTTGGTACTCATTGTTCATCTTCTCTACTGACTGACTCATCTTGGAGAACTGGACCAGTAATGGTTGTAGGTGACTGGCTAACTTGTTGGTGTCCTGTAGGTGCTCAAAGTACTTCTTGTTGTTAGCCTATATATGAAAAAAATGTCATAATGAATATCTCTTTACATTAATCCAGGGCTTAAATTGTAAAAGTTTAAGAAATTCGTAGCATAAAAGACTGGGGTGGGGGATGCCACCATTTATGATCAATCACTTTGCACAGTGTTTAAGACTCCCTTTTAGGGAATTTTAGCCATCAAGTTGAGTACTTTGCATCTTGATGTTGTAAACAGTTATGCAGCTTGGAATCTTTTGTATAACAGGTTACTATACATATAATTAGAAAACCATGACTGCCCTATTACAGCATACTGCAATTGACTTCAGAATGCATGACTGCTCTATTAGGGTAAATTGATATTGGACCAGGTCCTGCACTCCTATATAGACTAGTGGGATAGGTTGAAATATATTTTCATTCCTCATTGTTTGATATTGAATAGTCTACTTTGCAAAGCAAAGCAAACTGCCAAACAGCTAATAAAGTAGATCTATACTTCGTGTATCCTATATACCCTCAATTCAAGTTATGAATTTATCAAGTAGCTGTACATGCATCCTTTCTATCTTATACACACTTCAAACAACACATCCTCTTCACCACTACAAGGACACCTAATCCAGGTACACTCCCTCATCACATGATCAGTAAGCTACAATAGTACATTACAATGTAACATAGTTCATTGTAACTCTACAATAATCATTACCTTAAGTGCTGGCATCTCCTGCTGGCAGAGATGACAGCTTCTCATAGCATTAGGGCAGTTATCACCATGTGCCTGTAAAGGTACAACGAATAAAAATTATGCCAACATGGAATGTAATTTTGTAGCTACAACATGTGAGCAGTTTCATAACAATCACCATAATTTTCAGCACCTTCTCAAGAAGTATAGAGAGTGCCTTTTAAATTGTCTCCTCCCTCCAACCCTAAAGCATAAATGTTGATGTATATGAATGATCAGTGATAATTTCTTTGGTTTTCCTCAGTGCATTTACCTACTTCTTCCTTTTATTTCTAATAAAGTCAGTCATTGACAGAATGTTGATTTGGAGCCTTGTATACTTAGCTACATACCAAACTAATCATTCACATTCCAGTCAGCTAACAACTTTTAAAGCATACAGGTGAATTCATGTTCCCTAGTGTACTCCCTGTACTTTTGCGAAAAACTAAAAATGATGGATGATCCCTTACTTTTAAATCTTTGTATGCCAACTTTCGTCCACAATCCTTACACTCCACTAGTCGTTGTTGACACTCATTCTTCAAGTGATCTTCTAGTTTAGACAGTAATACTCTATCACCACATCCAGTGTTCCTACACTCCACTGTGATGTACTGACAACTTGACAAGTGTTGATCCTGTAATAGTACAATGAGTCAACATGTTCATAGTAAATGAAACAACTCACAATGAGATCTTTAAACAATCCCTTCCATTCACATCCCATCTCATGGTAGTGACACTTCACTAGTAATCTATTGATTTCTCTCTTTATAGCATGATCAGGCCATGGCTTTAGACAATACATAGTCAATAGTAAGTTGATATAAATAGACCTATACAGTACTATAGGCCACACCAGTGATGCCACACCAGTGATGCCACACCAGTGACGCCACACCAATCCCCTGGTTTAGCCTACATATAGCAATCAAATAGCGATGACGTGAATTCACTAAATACTGACAACTCATTTGAAATCTCATATATCCAGCTTGCTGCTAGATATTGAAATCCCACATCTTTCTAAATACTTAACATCAGCTATTCCAAAATTCTTTAAAATCTTCAAACTTATGTTGCCAAAAAAAATTTAAATTGCTGCATCATGAGGTCAGTCAGTACATAAAGTATGAATAGATTCAGCAATTTGTGTCTCAGCACAATAACTTGAATCAAGGCAAAACTGTATACAATTTGATAATCAGCTTAGCACCTGTACTGTAATGTAGGTGTTGATAGCTTACACGGTGAAGTACAGAGAAGTAAGCTTTGTTCTATCCCATGAACTGGTGTGACTTTCGTGGAATGCTGCATGTACTTGCAGAATCACCACCCCCCCCATTGGTATCAGTTCTACTTACCGTGTCATTAGTGTCAACTATTACTTCTGTAAATTCACTGGTTGAAGTTCTGTTAGAGGTACAGTAATAATGGGGAAAATACAGACATTATTGACAGCTAACCTAGCAGCATCTTCAAAGCACTCTTTACAATATCGTTGTCCAGTCTGACTAGTTTGTACTGGATCCTTCAGAATTAGCCTGCAATAGGAACACTTCAGTCCTTCATGGACTTCTCCACCTTTATGTAAATAGAGCTTGTACCCAGGCATGTCCAGTTGAAATAGCAGTTTCTGGCTGAAGTTGTAGCTAGTAGCAGAGTAATGACTTCACCTTTATCAGTATTGTAGAATGGTAGCATATATACTATTTAGACCATATATGGCAGCCGCCCGCGTTTCTCACTTTTGCACTCTGCACCACACCGAACACTTTTTATATACGCCGGGTATAAGTATGTCATTTGTTTTCAGGGAATTATTTTGGGATTTTCCCCTAGCTGTTGGGTCACTGGCGCGCGCACGTGACGAGGTTGTGAGGGCTATGAAAGTTTGTGGGTTACTCCTTGTCTTTGTGCTTGTTATATCTTGTTCGGCACACATCGTAAATATCAGTACTGTATCATCGGAGCTGGTCCATCAGGTAGCTATTGTCAATGCGACACCTGTTAATGTTGTAGAACCCGCGTGTACAGTGTGTAGTATAGTAGTAGTCTGTACGTTTCATTTAGGCTAACCTAGTGTATGTGCATCAACAGATATCGTTATGAAATACACGACTTGAAAAGGAGAGGGTGGGGCGTGTGTTACTGTAACCTCGACGATGTTAATTAACCGCACACGTATTATTTTTTTACGTAGGTCTACAGTTAGGGTATTTCTTACAAAGAGCAGGAAGAGATTATGTGATAATAGAGAAAGCAGCTGTGGGTGCCTAATTGTCTGTATTGCATGATAGAAGCTGTATACCACCACAGGCAGAGTATAGCAATGGATACATGTAATGTTGTAGGGTAGGTACACGTACACTTTTGTTTGCTAACTATAATGCAAATATCCAATCAACTATCAGTTATCGGCTCCACGGTCAATCATATGTTGACTTAATGGTTCAGCATTAATGTTATGTGACCCTCAGGAGTAGTACAGACGAGCGCCAGTGGGGGCAAGTAGCTACCAGAGAGCTCCAGGGCTGTAAGATTTGCTGTGATTTTTAATTAAAAAAAAAATCTGCCTCTGAAAGGGGGGTTCGTCCAAACCCCCACTGCCTACACCCTTGAATACATCCTTGATTTCAATATTTATTTGTCTTCATGCAGTATTTGGCTTTTTGTCCACTTTGGCAGGAAGAAAGCAGTGAGCTCAGGGCCTAGCTATCTTCTATCTTGACAGTGTTGTTATCATACTTGTAATAGGTCATCAAGCCATGCATCATAGGATTAGGTCATAGTTTACATTCTTTTGTTAATAATGGTCAAGTATTGATGTAGTGTGGTCAGTACTATAATCACGTATCTCTTACTACCTTTACAGAAATTCTTCCAGTGAAGTAACAACAAATGAAAAAGTGAGTTTGTCATACATGCATGTACGTGATAAATTATGGGGTTGGCTGTAATCTGAACTTAAGGTCCCATAACATGTCACTTTTTAACTGGTTCATAATAGAGGATATGCGCCTTTTATTATTTAAACAAAAATGGTCAATATAAGTGGATTAGTGGTGTGCTTGAGAATTTTTAGACAGTGAATGACTATTGTAAATCCCATACAAAAGTACGAGTAGCAAATGCGGCTTGGATTATAACTCGCCGAACTATGGAAGGGGCTCCTCCTTCCAATTACTCTGCTATACTTGTAAACTGGTATATTTTCTGTGATTTGTACTTTCTATGTGTGCCTACAATATACATTCGCTCACTGTCATGATGTGTGAAAACATCACGTGTTTATTTAGAATGTTTTTTGGTCACATATCCTCTACTGACACATTATTACCTGGGAGACGTATAACTCAGCTTTTAGATGAGCCCTTATTTTTATCACACATATGTTTATGATATTAAGCTTACTTCATTAGCCACGGCCTGATCATGCTACCAAGAGAGAAATCAATAGATTACTAGTGAAGTGTCACAACCATGAAATGGGATGTGAATGGAAGGGATTGTTCAAAGATCTCATTGTGAGTTGGTTCACTTTCTGTCAACAGATAACCTTACACAATTCCACTATTACAGGATCAACACTTGTCAAGTTGTCAATATATCACAGTGGAGTGTAGGAACACTGGATGTGGTGATAGAGTATTACTGTCTAAACTAGAAGATCACTTGAAGAATGAGTGTCTACAACGACTAGAGGAGTGTAAGGATTGTGAAGCAACACTACACTTTAAGGATTTAGAGGTATGTATATAAAATCCCTTGTTGTTTACTGGCTGCTTTTGGCTATTCACTAAGCACAAGTTTGCAAGTATATGTTATTTTAAGTTAGCTGTTTAGATAGAGTGTGCTTTCATGATTAATGTGCTGTATGTAAGTGGCATCTCGCCAAACCTTGCTTTGTAATTATGTAATCTGCAAATTCATCAATCCCTTATAAGCTCCTTAAGTTGATGTTTAGATCTATGATTTCTTGATTTTCATTAACATTTAATTCTTCAAAGCTCAGACGAAGTGTGGATTCATCAACTTCCCTTTCATCAAATATTTCTGTTGTATAGTAAGCTGCTGATGAAGCAATTGTACATGTGCAGATGTTTCGTTTTCATTATAAAAGATGTTGAAAGTCTTTGCATGTATATTCTGTAGGAACATGGAGACAATTGTCCTAATGCTCTGAGAAAGTGTAATCAATGTCAACAGGAGATGCTAGCAATTAAGGTAATGTTATTTCTAAGTACAGTGGACCCTCGCAAATCCGACCCTCTCTAATCCAGATCCTCGGATAATCCGAACGGGTCATGAAGCTAGCAAAAAAAATTTTTAAATCTAATTAACGCCCAGCAATAAATGAGTTTTTAGCGAGGTTAAAAAGTTGAGGATATGACTGAAGAAAAGCAAAAACGTGTGACCTTGTCAATTGAACAAAAGTTTACTATATTGAAAAAGATTACTGGAGGAGCAAGTTTAAGCAACATTGCTAAAGAATATGGCATTGGCAAATCAACTGCAAGTAAGAATGAAGATAAGCTAAAGTGAAGAAGTGACTAGACTTATGGACAAGTGTTTCACTTGGTATGAATGTCAAGATGAGTGTACTACCCCATCACTTTCAGTAATGCTAAGCAACTTACTCTTGACACTTACTTTCATTCAACTTAACTCCAAAAACGTACTACACTGTACTGTAAAACTTGATGTATGTGAAGACCTCTTATATACTTATTTAGTCAATAAAAATTTAAAACACAGTGTTAATTGATGATTCACAAATCCGAACATTTCAGTAATCTGAACAGCCTTTGGTCCCAGGGGAGGTCGGATTTGTGAGGGTCCACTGTACTGCTGTATTGATATTATTTTGTTACTGTTTAGCTTAATGATCATCAGATGAATGAATGTACCTGGATCAAGTGCCCTTGTAATAATTCTGACAAAGAAGTATTATTTGAGGTAAGTGTGTGTAGTGTGTATTGGAAAACCATCTGAGTCCATGTGCACATTACATAGCTATGACCTTTAATTGTAATAATGTATGTTGCTGCTTATATACGTAGCAAAGTAGACTTTAGTAGTACAGAAGTAGACTTTGTAGTATGGCTAGATGTGTAGTTATAGATCACTTGTAATCAGGATAATAGTAATGGATCTAATTCTTTCTCATGAGGTTGCCAATTTGTAGACATGCAGTACATATACAGGAATAAGAGAATGAAGATCATTTCAGAGTGAAACAGTACACCTGGCAAACCTGTGATCAACCATTTTGGGTGATGCTGCATGTTGTTTCTGAACAAGAGTCTTGTGTGTACCCAGAAAATGGTTTAAATGATTTTGCTGTGTGATTAGCAGGAAACGTTGTAGTTAGGTGGTAAAACAATCCTGTATACCATTGGTAGATTGGTTTTGACTTCTGTTCATAAACCTGGTTACATTGTTTCATAAATGGGCAATTTTTATTTGCATTAGGCTAACAGCAAGGAGTATTCTGAACACCTGCAAGATGCTGCCAAGTTAACCAGTCACCTACAACCATTACTGGTCCAGTTCTCCAAGATGAGTCAGTCAGTAGAGAAGATGACCAATGATTACCAACTGGTCACCAGTAGAATTGAACTACTAGAGACTAAGTGTGATGATCTGGAGAGGAAGAATGAAGAGCTGCAGAAGGACAACAATGAGTTATGCAAGACAATCACAACATTAACAACAAGGGTAGAAGAGAAGGAACACAAATCAGAAGAAGTGGCTAAGTTACGTGTTACTGATGACAGGCTTTCTACTTTGGAACAAAATTATGGCAAGTTGTTCAGTGAGATTATCACTTTCAAGAACTCCATGGCTCAAAGCTCTGCTCAAATTGAAGTGTTCAATGGTGAAATTGAGAAAATGAAACAAGATTTTTCATCACATGCATCAAAGATCAGTGAGATGGTCCCATACAACGACAACAACTCTTATCTACTGGATTATATCAAACAAGTTGAAGAGAAGACATTGGAAGTTGAGTGTACTCTAAACATCCTCAGTGTACATCATTCAGAATTAGAGTTACAATTACAAGCATCTCTTGCCAGTACACACAATGGAGCTTTTCTACGGCATATACCAGACATGAGGAGGAGAATTCATGATGCTAAAATTGGTCGAATCACCAGCATCTACTCCCCACCATTCTACACAGGAAGAAATGGTCACAAGATGTGCATCAGAGCTTATCTTAATGGTGATGGCACTGGAGAAGGAACACATCTTTCAATTTTCTTTGTTTTGATGAGGGGTGAGTATGATCCATTACTTCAGTGGCCATTTGAGCACAAAGTGAGCTTGATTCTTGTTGATCAGGATCAAAAGAAGCATTTGGTGCAGACTTTTAAACCCAATGTACAATCAAGCAGTTTCCAGAAGCCAAAATCAGATATGAATGTTGCCAGTGGTTGCCCGGAATTTGCCAAGTTATCGATTCTTGATAACCCAAGCTATGTCAAAGATGATGTGATGTATATTAAAGCTGTTGTGGACACTTCAAAAATACTGCATCCATAAATAATATCCATACCCAGCAGAGCTTATCAGCCGTGATACCCATGCATTGCATGGCATTAGCTTCCACACTTTTATTGTAATATATAGCTTTGATTCATATGTAAATAATCAACAAGATCTGTGCTCCACTGATTAAACCTTTTTAGATACAAACAAATTATGTAAATTTGTTATTACAATTTTAGGCCCATATTATCACGCAGAAACTTTCAAGTTATGATATCCACACATGTATGTATGGTTGTCATAATTTTACACATGACTACAGGCTTTACATTTTTTCATGCATGAGCATATGAAAACCAGGCACTGCTACAACCACATAAAATTCTGAATCTCAAAGATATAAAATGGTTTACAAGAATCAACTAAAATACTAGTTTTTCGGATAGTCTAACCTGTAACATGTAGATCTGCTAACAAAATATATAGCTCCTTGTTTTATTTTTAAGGTTAACCTTCAAACTCATCTAAAAGACTGCACCCTGCTGCAGTTTTCAACCATTCACTGGTCACAATGTAATGCACTCAAAATCAGTCAAGCTGTGAAAAAATGGTGCGGCTTTAAAAAGCCTGGGTGGAAAAAGTTGTGAAATCAAAACTGGCAGCCAAGAAATGGCTGCAATGATGTTAATGCTAATAAATTTTAACAATGCTGACACAGCCATTATTAAAATTTATTAGCATTAACATCATTGCAGCCATTTCTTGGCTGCTACCTTTGATTTCACAACATTTTTCACCCAGTCTTTTTAAGGCCACACTTTTTGCAAGGATGAGTTTAAAAATTACTGTACAACTAAAGTGATTGTTTTATTTAAATGAAACACTTAGCCTTATAAAGCATGCATAATTGTTTTATTTTTACACAAGCATATTTTCTCAAGCACCGCTAGCTAAATAATTAGAGTCACCCCAAGGATGGCAGAGTAGATCACAATCAAGACTGAGGAGGCCAAGATATCAAAGTATAATAGAGTTGAAACATTAATGGACATGGATAATATTCTGAAGGCATGCTTCCAGGAAAGCGTACCTTTTGATTGTATAATCTCTGAGGTGGCAATTTGTGCTGTTTTAACTGCACATGCACTTGTAGGAAAATATATTCAGTAATTACTTACAGGATATAATGACGGCAAATGGTAAGTAGCAGCTGCTTTGTATGTGCATATATGCACTGCATGGGCTGTAAACTTATACAGTTTATAGCAATGTCACAACATTCTAATTATTTGTGCTATTGTCCACCATTGTTTGCTTTCCTTAGTTTGGTAGAACTATTTACCCCGGTATTGTTTCTGTTTTTTGTGCCTCAAATAATAATTCTACCTCATGCAGTATTGCTAAATATATAATGCAGATCCCAAACTAATTCAGTGATTATATTATTGCTGCTGTTTTAGGATAGGACGATTACATGTTTTCAGGTAGCTGTGATACATAGACCAAAATAATTATGTACAAATATTTATGCAACAATGGAAATTTGGGAGAGAAACTCATCCTCTGGAAGTGTCTCATCAAAAATAAAACAACACCAACTTCAGCATCAGGCATGTGATTTGGAATCTGAGTATCGGGCCATCTGTAAAATAAATGCTCTTTGCAACTCTGTGTACGTAGCTAATAGAAAAGTCAGAAACTCCCAATAGAACAGCCATGCACATAGTGATGCCTACTCTGAAGTCCTTGAATATGATTTTATAGCAGCCAGCTAAAGAAAACTCACTGCATGGCTAGTACAGCAATCAACTGAAATAAAGCATCATAGTGTTAGGAACATGTTAATAGCCACTTCTACTAAGTGTAAGCATAAAGTTCAATTTTATGAGTATTTGTAATAGATTTCTATAGCTTCATGCATAGATCTTCAGCCATGCAACCATAAAACTCTGTCTGCAGTGCAAATCTTTATAGTTGGATGCCACCTATAGGCTTAAATCATTATGCCTTATTAGTAACTATATAGTCTTATTCATAACAAGTACACAAAAAAATTTGGAATTTTCAATTAGAGTAGGGACCATATCATATTGATAAAAAGGACTGAAACTAGCTGGAGTAGTGCACGATATTAAATCACAGCAAAACAATAAGAAGTGTTATATCCCTACTGTGCATTTCCATTATGGTATCTTGGAATATAACACTTCTTATTGTTTTACTGTGATTTAAAATCATGCACTACTCCAGCTTGTTTCAGTACTTTTTATTGATGTGCTATGGTCCCTACTCTAGTTGAAAATTCCAAATTTTTTGTGTACTTGTTTGTTAACTTATTTTGGTAAATAATTATTATGACTGGTGAAACCACACATACCCAACTCGCGCATACCACATATGAAATGGCACCGTGCGCCCCAGCTATATCAATTATCGTCTGAAAAGTATCCATTACGATTCGTGGTTGGCTACATTCAACCCGTTACCAGCAATACGAATCAAGAACTGTTCGAATAGATACGGACGATTTCCATTTCAAAAGGAAGCCATCACGTGCTACTGCCAAATCGACACTTTTCGCTGTCAGCAAAGTTGAAAAGGAGGACACTGGTAAGTCCATGAAGAATGCATTGTATGTACTGTGGTATGCTAAAAGGCACCTCTCAGGATGAAGTGATGTCAAACAGTGAAAAAATCAAACCTGTAGCTGTAGCCGTTATCGAGTTACACTTATTTGGAAGGCATCAGTCAGTTACTTACTCGGTCAGTAGAAAATTCCGTTTAATAAATATTTTAAAATTCCGTAGCAAATCGTTGAAAGCGTTTCAGGTCGATCTGAAAGCTTGTTTGGGCTTAGTTTTACCTAACCAATACTGCCTCATCGTTGTCTGGGAAAATTGAGGCTGGTGATGTTATTTTGTGGGCCACGCCTACTCCTTTGTGGTCCCTACTATACAGTACTATCGTACTGTATGATGGTTCATGCCTCAGCAGTACTAGTCATTTTGTATGTCAGACTTGATACACTTGCTTTTTCTTCCTTATTATAAATGTCTTATAATAGTTCAGCTGTCATATCACAAAGTCTGTTTGTTGAGCTGGCTGTGTCACCTACAATGATCCTTTTTTCACAGAATATGCTATTTTCCTGTCTAGGCTTGTTACAATACACAATAGAATGTCCGAAAGAAACATATGGAACAGTATAGTTTCTTGTCTGCTTCATGGTGTCAAGCAAACTGACAGGGATTTTCATCTGCCAGTACATATTAGCATTTTTGAATAAGTCAATAGTTGATAGATTTCTTTAGCAATTATTGTTTATACTTTCATTATTTAGTACTACCAAACATTCCATAATTACTGAATGATGATAATATTGTATATTAAAATTGTACAAACCAAGTAATAGTTATATTGAATGTACCAGTATGAACCTGGAGAGAAAACACAGGTAGGATTATACAGGTATAAGCAACGTAGCACACAGTTTGATGGACTATAGTAGTAGTATATCAGGTGCACAAGCACTATACACACAGACAGACACATCAGTTGGCTAAATACATTGCAGCACTAACAGTTTATTAAACACAAATTAGAGGTGTGTTTCTAGTGGTAACGCATTTCCATTGACCTCTTCTGACATTGTTTTCATCTTATGTTCTTGCAGGGTAGTTGTGTGCTGGTCAGACTTGAACTATACATAAATTATAACAAAACCAATAACTGTTAATGATATGTTACATCTAAACACCTATATATGCAGGTACCCAGTTAATTAATCTGACATCCAATTATATTTATGCCAAAACAATGATTATTAAAACAATTTCTTGGTAGCACCTTTTGATTTCAAAAGGTGAGCACCTTTTGATTTCAAAATTTCACTTTTTGAATGCTATACCTTTCTTGGCTTGTTTTTACCTACAAGCTTCAAACCAAATTAATCATATGTTTCATGGACTGTTTGCCCTCCAGTAGTGATACGACAGGTCGAAAAATAAATAAAAATGTAAATTATTTCAACTGCAACTGACTGTTTTATTAGAGTTTACATGACTACTCTATTAAAATATCTTGATCTTTACAGGTGCAAAACTAACAGTGGTATGCACAAACATATCTTGCTATCTATAAACTTACATGGAACCACCACTGCATGTCCACTGACTGATGGCTAATTATAAACCTTACCTTTAGCTACCCTTGTACTTAACACACTAGTTGAGTACCAAAAATGTAGCCTTTGGCACATGCCTCAATTTTAATTAATCTGGGTCACATCTGGGTCAAATCCGAATCTGGCTATCTGAGTCAGCGGGTCATCTGGGTCAGCAGTAGTGACCTGTTTTCAATGCTGATTGGAGTCATTGGTGTGTACATTCAATGTGAGGCCAGCTAGGAGAGATGAAATATTAAGTTGTTGTCAGCATCTGGGGGCACCAGACCCCCTCTGCTGTGATTGCCTACCGTGTCAAAGTAGACCCCCCACCTCTTCCCTGTTTATATAGGTTGTTAATAATTTGCCCACTTGCATTTACATCACAGCAATATGCTTTGTGCTAATGATACAGTCATAATTGTTGAATGGCATAAATATTGCAGTGGTCTGGCAAAAGGAATGTAATAGCTTGGAGTGTTGGGATCATACGGAAAACATTAATACAACACATTTGGGAAAATACAGCACACCTGAAGCTTTAAAGTGTGTAGCTAGGTGTACAAGTACAATTTTCACTTCAACGGGCTTGCCCATGCAAAGTACAACAGTGAGGTTTACCATTTCCAATTCTTTAGTGAGTCCTTTAATTTCAAAATTGAGATCTTCTATTCTTTTCTTATAATCTTCTTCAGAAAACCTAACAGCAGTTTTGGTAGTACTGCTAACATTGCTATGACGTTGTTCTAGATAGTCTGCTCCTTCTGGATCACGATACACCTTGTACATCTATGTACAAAGACTATACATCAAAGTACTGTACACATGACACTAGACTACACACCTTTGAAACAAATACCAAACCCAATATTAAAGTTGTAACAAACAGCAACATAATTCCCATTATCCCATATTGTATATTTGGAAAATCATTTAGCAAAAATCCAATTGGTGTGAGAGCTATTGAAGCTGTTACCGCTCCATAAACTGACATTGCCACAAATCGAGACTCATTTAAAGATCTGATTTTTACTTTACGTGTCTCAAAGGCCAGAAACAGTCCAGCTAGCAGCACTAATCCTTTGTATGCTAATAAGACTGCAATCCAAGGGAGTGAGTTGTCTGATCTGCAAACTCCAATTATTCCAGGCAGATCATCAGCCTACAAAATTGTAATATCAAGTTATAGAAACATTGATATTAAATCACTAACTAACATCTTCTCCTTCAACTTCTTGTTGTTCCCTTCTCAAGATGGCACTAGACACTGCTGTTGGTGGGATCAGTATTACAATATCTATTAGAACTAGCACTCCAACAATTGCAAACAAGTAAATGTCTTTCATTTCCTGCAAAACTGAAGCAAAATATACTTCATTAGTACAGTCAGAGTAATGTCAAGTCAGAAATGATTCCTGGGCCAAGTTTATTACTATATACACAGATTTATTATTGCACAATTTTTAGTCATAAATAGTATTGATTTATCACAAAATCCCCTAAAATTGCTTCTTCAGCACTTTCAGACGTATTAAGTACCTCTATGACCTTGCATATGTTGTTAAAAGAATATGCTCTTCCATTTTGAAACCAGTATGCAAAATTTCTAGAACCACCCCTGGTAATAATAACATACTTTTGTTCTCTGAACCACAGATTGAAAACCAAACAAATGATGGCAAACAACACTCCCAGTAGAGATAACATGGTGTAGACCACAAATAATGGCAAAGAAATATAAAAGTGTTCTTCATCATCTACAATATCATCTATAGATGAAGATATGTTCAAGTTCATTTACTAATGTGGAGTAAACATGCAAGTGTCCAATATAAACAATCAATATTATAATCTGATTGTTAATTTAACAAAATACAATATAGCTACCACTGCAATTTATATACAGTTGGAATTCTTTGCTCAATAATTGTGATGCTGTCCAAATAATCTGTTGTCACACTTAAATGCAACACAATATGTGGTTGAATTTTGGAAAATCACCCATATGGGCATGCATGAAATAATTAGAATTTTCATGTTTAGTGGGTTGCTAACAAGAGCAGGACACAGTTTTAAAAATATTTCAAGAATTTTCTTGTAATTTAAGGTATTGAGAATGGCTTACAACTATTAACAAGTAGTTTGTTATTTGATCATTAAATATTATAGGTGTCAAATGTGCCCATATGGGTGATTTTCCAAAATTCAGTCACATATTGTGATAACAGTGTCATTGGAAAGATTGATTAGTGCATCAACTAGTGATCCAAATGTGAAATTCCTAATGGCATAAAAATAGTTCTATAACTTTCAAAAACCTGCCATAGTTTTAGTCAAATACCTATTATTGTTAATACAAAGAAAATTCGTTTGAGTATATAAATAAAAAGTAATGAGACAAGAGTGCCTGTAACATCATTCGATGACTTTTAACTCACTGACCAGCATCAAAAAGAAATGACTATAGCATTGGTACCTGCTATACAGTGCAGGACTTGCTGTATTGTGCATGCACAGTTCTACATTAAGCTTAAATTACCCTTTGCTACCATCTCTACATTACCTGTATATTTAAATGTAATGAGAACCAAGCATTCAGTAAACTTTACATATGCATGGTGATGTCACATTCAACATGAATTTGCATCCTGCCAATGATGCAGGCAGTTAAGCTTAACAGCAGAACTATGTGTAGCTAGCTAAGCTAAACAACAGTAGTAGTATTACCACACAAGTGATGATTATAATGAGTAGACATGACATTCAACTGACAGCAAAAAGCAATTATAACGTATAGCATCAGTATACCTGATGGTACCTGCCCTACAGTAATGGTATCTGCCCTACAGTGCAGGAGTTTCTCTATAAAGTATGTTTCACTTTCAAGTAAAATTGTGACTCCCACCTGTACAAACTGAAGTTGTATAATTTACTGCAAGCACACCTACACTCCAGCAGTACTACATCTATCAATGTATTAAGCCTGCATGCCCTATACATGCAGGATTTCATTGTGATAAATGACTGAGGATACTCATTCTAAACTTATAATGCTGAAACAGTATCTACTCTATAGATACAGTATAATATCATGTACGTATTTCCAGCTATACATATAGCTCACCAAAATTATCCTTATTGCCATACTAAAAGCATTATAAGTTGGTGTCAAAGTATTTACACTGCGAGTTAAACTCACATTCAGAAAAGAATGTTGCATAAATAAAGTTAGAATCAGAGAAAAACGGTTCTTATAATATAGAAAAAAAAGATTGCACTATAAAGGTTGCCAAAGCAAAAAAAAGAAAAAGTCACCAGCTGGAACCAAACCCACACCTAGCTTGCACTTTAGAACTTGTTGATTTAGCCAAACCTCTAACATTAATGGTAAAGCATTAAAAACCATCTTATAACATGCCTACGTTGACTGGTATAGGTGTTTATTTGCGGTTTGCATGCGGTTTATATATAGAAAGAATTCAAGCGTGCTTGCACTACACCCTTGCACTAATCATGCTGTAAATGACGAATAATGGCAGTTAGAAGCTTCATTTAAAAATTAATGATGTAATTCTTAGATGATGAGCGCTTTTTTTACAGAGCAACTGTTTCAACACATGCATCATAATTGTCTGACGTCAAAGGAATGTAGACAGACAAACAGACAGCTTTTCAGCTTTATATATGTAGATGTGTTTATGAGGATGAATCCTTGCCATGTAAAGCAATACAAAACTATTGAAATGACAAATATATTTCAGTCACACCTGTAAAAACTGTAGTGACACTTTCATTATCATCAAATACTAAACTTCCATTTTTAACTGTCCCAAATTGTACTTTAGTCAAGTTACCATTACCTACAGTTCAGACAGTGTAAATAAATAATTAGCTTATATTTATTGCAGAACTAACTCGGTCTATATTGTAGCACACGAACTTTTCCAGGTCTGTCACCATTGTCACGAAATGAGACATTACCCTATGAAATTGTGTACGGATAGCATTGCAATCCATTAAGCTAGATTGCACTTACACTTAATCCAAAAAAATTTATGTTTACTAAATTCTGATATATGATTAGAGAAATAGTAGCTGAGCTGTCACCATCATACGTAAAGTTGAGTAAATCTGCATTAGTATTATTCAGAGCTAGTGCTACTGCCCATACTGCATCAAACATGTATGCACTGTCCTCTAGTTGAGAAGAACCATTACGTCCTACTCTGCAAAAGCTGGTTCATGATATGATACAAAATCATTCCAAGTCTGAAAAGAATTACATAATAACAATATTTCTTATAGTATAAAATACACAACATATTTTGATACAAATATTCACCATGAGCAAATGTATTACAGCTTACTATATTTCCCACGTTTATTTTATCCTTATCGTTCTCATCAATTCTGGGATAGTGATCAAATATGAGTGAAGTTAACAAGATGTCTTCTATAGCCTGTCTCTCTGTATCATTTTTTGTACAGTTATTGTCAAACCACCAGTCATCTGTATACCAGTTGAAAAACATCCATGCATGTGTGGGGTGAGCCATATTATGTTTGAGTGCCTATACAAACAAATATATAGTTTGCAAATACAATGCAATTAAACATTAAACTATATGACCCAAATGATGGAACATAAAATGAAACAAATTGGGCATGAGTCATTTCATAATTGGAGGACAGAAACAATGGAAAAATAATGGAAAATATGAGCCAGTCTGCTTGTTAAGTATTAATGTAACACTTTCACATCTCAGAGCAAAGGAATTCCAGAGGATACATTTGCCATGTATATACCTCTCCACAGGGATACAACTAAATGTACATCAGTGTACATTGAGATGTACTGGACCTAATAGATGTTAAACAACAGGTCTAAAATCACTTACAGAAATAAACACCCGGGCTTCTATACAGATAAGTATGGCACACCGCTCCATGTACCTTACTCACCTCACACATCACCCTTATTGCATATTCCTGATACATGTTTAAAAAAATAATCCGGGCTGAAGAATCCTATAAATTACAGAAATGTATAAACTTATTTATGAACATGTGACAGCATATATGTACACAACATAGTAAGAAAATATTGATAAGGCATTGGCTAATGGATTTTGAATGTTATTAATGAATGTATTAGTTAACAGCTGATTCAACTTACTTACCCTCAATTCTTTCACAACCAACTCAACACTCTCATCTGTGTTGAACGTAACTTCTTCTAATAGCTGCAAGTTTACCTCATTAAGGTGAATTTTAAATTCCGTAGAAAACTAGAACAAACGTTATATGCATGTGTATATAAAGACAGTATTCAACCATGCATGCTGGCATCATATAGTACAATAGTACTGTATAGTAGGGACCACAAAGGTTTGGGCATGGCACATGAAAAAAACATCACTTAAAAACCAGCCTCAATTTTTCCTGATGACGATGAGGCATTGGTTAGGTAAAACTAAGTCTAAACAAGTCTTTGGATCAACTCGAAATGCTTTCAACAAGTTGCTATGGAAAAAAATTTATTTAACGGAATTTTCTAGTGACTGACTGACTGACTGACTGATTGACTGATGCTTTCAGATAAGCGTAACTTGATAACAGCTAAGGTTGGGCTTTGTTTTTTCATTGTTCAACGCTGCTTCAGTCGGACACATACTTTTTGGCATACCGCTGCAAGTACAATGCATTCTCCAAGGACTTACCAGTGTCCTCCTTTGTGTCCCATTCATCTTTGCTGACAGTGAAAGGTGTGTTGATTTAGTAGTAGCACATAATGGCTTCCCTTCATAACGGAAATCGTCTGTATATTTCATAGTGGCTACTTCGATTGCAGAGGTGCTTTTCGGACAGTTCTTGATTCACATGTGTGTACCAGGTTGAACATAGCTGACAATGAAGCATAATGGATACTTCACTTTTCAGATGATAATTGATAGCTGGGGTGCACAGTGCCATTTCTTTCTTTTGATGCAGTATGCATGGGTTCACCAGTCATAATAATTTTATTTTACAAAAAAGTTAAATGGAGTTTAAATGAGGTTAATGATGGAACTAAAACTTTAGCCTCTGGGAGGAAAATTAGGCATAAACGACCACAGAAAGGTTCTGATGTGGAACCTTTCCACCCAAGAACAGGAGAAAGAATGACGACAAGGAAGATATAAACTGCAGGTTATCCACACTGTGAAAGAAACAATGCCAAGCTAAATTAAACAGAAGGCATACACTTAATCACACACAATTTCAATATGTACACCGTATCACACATATATGGCATATATACAGACCATACAAATGTGGCTATCAATACTCAATACAGACACATGCTGAAGCTACTCAACCCTATGTGTTTAGACTATCACTTTGGTTGCAAACATGGCTTAGCTATATGTGACAACACAAGTAACTTTTTTGGTGCTAATAAACTTTTGGTTAAAAGAAATACTCAGGGACAGGTAGAGATTACCTCAAACTGAGAGCTTAAAAGCAAAATGATGTACTTTTAAAAAGAAAAAAAACGAATACATTATGAAAGTACGTATGCATTTAGATTCTGACTAATGCACACTCATGACTATTAGATTGATAATTGAATGGAGGGCGCCTGCACAGTTTGCTAGCGTGTGTAGTTTGGTGGCCCTGTTCTATTTAGTAAGCCAGGTGGCAGGGCCCTGTGCACTTAACACTATCACCACAATCAATGATTGGGGTGACCATCAACCACATCGATAAAAAGTACTGAAACAAGCTGGAGTAGTGCATGACGTTAAATCACAGTAAAACAATAAGAAGTGTTATATCCCTACCGTGCATTTCCATTATGGTATCTTAAGCACAGTAGGGATATAACACTTCTTATTGTTTTACTGTGATTTAATATCATGCACTACTCCAGCTTGTTTCAGTACTTTTTATCAATGTGCTATGGTCCCTACTCTAGTTAAAAATTCCAATTTTTATTGTGTACTTGTGCATATATCAAAAACTTTCCTAGAGTCTTGCACTTTTCTGTTAAGACTTGCATATTTCTGCTAAGACATACGTATGTTTGGGAAGTATTACTACTACAACTCTATATTTAGCATTCTGACTGATATGTATCACATGTCTTGGATTATAAAGGGAGCACACTATAGTAATCATGCAATATGATTTTGTAATGGCCGTATAACAGTATATACACTTGTGATGAATAACTGGCACCAGAAATCACAAATCAGTCCAACTTGAATATGTATAGGTATAAAATTTCAAAACAAAATGAAATATGTATGAAAACATCAAGTCTGGCATAACTCTTTCTTTTGATGCAGTATGCGCAGGTTCACCAGTCATAGCAATGTTAAAAAAATATCAAAATATTGCTTTTTACCAATTTGTTGTTCCCCAGTGAGCTTATCGCTGACAGAAATGAGTGATATCTACCCTAACACCTTTGTTGTAAAAAGTGTGTCCAAGAAACTACAAGTACCTGTAATCCAATGTAAAAACAAATCAGTTGTAGAGATTTCATGAAAGGAAAAACAACTAAACAACTGATATCTGGAGTGGCAAAGAATCAATCTTTATACAACTAACACTGACCAGTGGAAATTCTAGACCTGACCTACAAGAGGGGCCAAGTAAGGCACAGCATAACTGCTATTATATGGCTGTAATATGAGTAGAATTTCAGGGGTGCAACCCCCAGAAGCTGTAAGGCTTGAAAACAACTAAAATTAGCTTAAAATGTAAAATAACAATGCCAATCTAAACTGCAACTTTTTCCCAAAATTTTTCAAAACTGATCTGCTTTTACATTAGGTTATATGCAGGTACTTGTAGTCTCTTTTGGAAACACCTTTTGGTACAGTGAAGGTGTTTTAGGGGTAGATATATAATGGAGCATACATGTAGCAATACAAACAAATAATAAGGAGTTCAGGGGCAGATGCAGGGTTTGACAAGGGGGTGACCAGTGTAGTAGGTTATAGCCATTTACCTAGATGCGGTTCTTGGGACCAACTGATACCGATATACCTTAGTGTGTGGAATGATGGGTGCACCAGGGTAGAGAGGTTGAGATTTTCGACTTGCAGACCAATTCTAGAGTCCTGTGAGGTGATCATGTGATCCCGAAGAGATTCGGCCGACATCATAACTCCCTTAACTCTCATGTGGAGGAAATGAAGTAAAATGTAATGTATACCCTGGAACCTGTCACATTGACCATAGTAGATCAATGGAGAGGAAAAAATTCAAGATTTCACGGGAGGGCAGGGTGGGAAGTAAATCCAGCACTCCCACTTGGTATGGCTCATTGTATAACGTCGCTTAGTAACAGGATGGCAGGCACTTGGTCTAATTTAAAATGCCCGCCCACCCTTATGTTCACATGACTGTGCACGTGAGAAGTTTGTGCTCGAGAGGCCAGAAACTGCTTTGCAAGTATGTGAGAGTCGACCTTTTAGTTAAAAATTTTTAACCTTCGGTTAAACTTGTAATAAGTCTGGGAGACCCCCAGAAACTGTAGGTATTACATGTTTCAGTACTGAAATTTTAATGTAGAGTATAGCTTTATGTATAAATATATCATAGTAATAAATCATGCTTTCTAAGTATTATGATCAATAGTTGCATGTAGAGATCAGAAATAGTCACAAGTATAAGAAAAAAATTAGGAATTTTAAATTAGAGTAGGGACAGTGTATAGTGCTGCTATAAAAAGTACTGAAACAAGCTGGATTGGAGTAGTACGTAATGTCCAAATACTGTAAAACAATAAGAAGTGAATATCCCTACTGTGCTACACTCAATGCACAGTAGGGATATTCTGTTTTACAGTATTTGGACATTACGTACTACTCCAATCCAGTACTTTTTATTGCAGCACTATACACTGTCCCTACTCTAATTTAATATTCTTAACTTTTTCTTATATTTGTTTGTGAAGTTTTTTTTGCAAGTTTATGACCACTAGCTAAATAGCCTGCTTTTCACAAAACCAGTCACATATTCGCACAAAACCAGTCACAATATTTTAAAAGAGTTAATTACAGCACTATATACTAGATTATGACTCATACAATAACAACTGATTAGTGAGCATGGCTCTACATAAGTCTGCAGACAATAATGGACGTGGATTCGTGCATACCTTGAGACTGATAAATGGGTGTGGCTACCATATGTCTACAGACAGTAATTTACGTAAGTGGGAGTGGCTCATGAAAGTAGTGGGGCTATGCTATAACGTGTTAATACACATCCACATCATTATACTAATTAATTTAGCACATGATTCAATCCAGGTCAGATCCAGATAATTTGTAGAGCAGGTTTTGGTATCCAAAATCAGTCCGGCTTATGGCTTATGCCAATTACCAAGAGGATAATAATAATAATAAATCAATTAATCAATCAATCAATTTTACCCAGACTGATTTTTCTGTGACTCAGTTTTAACACTGTTACTAAACTATATTTATTGGCCTACATGTGGTTAGTTTGCCGTGAGGTGATAATAATAAATCAATTAATCAATCAATCAATTTTACCCAGACTGATTTTTCTGTGACTCAGTTTTAACACTGTTACTAAACTATATTTATTGGCCTACATGTGGTTAGTTTGCCGTGAGGTGATAATAATAAATCAATTAATCAATCAATCAATTTTACCCAGACTGATTTTTCTGTGACTCAGCTTTAACACTGTTACTAAACTATATTTATTGGCCTACATGTGGTTAGTTTGCCGTGAGGTGCTTTCACTAATCGATATCAACTTTGAAAACCACTGAGCCACATGTGTTCAAATAGTTTGGTGTAACGTACGTGTATTTGAATAGTTTGATGCAATGTACACCCATAGATGGAAGCCCTACTGTAGTCTATTAACACTACCAGCGGAAAACCTTGACTTATGGCCATGGTAAATAAGGATAAAAAGTAAGACAATAGTGCAAGCATTGTATGTTTATCAACATACCAAAGGTTTTTTCTTCATTGAATTAGAAACGTTTTTGTGAAAGAATTAGGGCTGTAGCTGTAGCCAGTATTCCGCTACGC
This sequence comes from Dysidea avara, assembly GCF_963678975.1. Taxonomy (NCBI): domain Eukaryota; kingdom Metazoa; phylum Porifera; class Demospongiae; order Dictyoceratida; family Dysideidae; genus Dysidea; species Dysidea avara. The sequence goes on from NC_089274.1 coordinate 43,658,744, forward strand.
TTGACTGAAGGCGTCAGGCAGGCAGGCAGGTAGTAGAAAATTCCATTGAATAAACTTTTTAAAAATTCTGTAGCAATTTGACAGAAACGTTTCGGGTCAATCTGAAGACACTTTTGGACTTGATTTTACCCAACCAATACTGTCATGTTGTTGAGAGGAAAAATCAAGGAAGATTTTTTAGTTATATTGTATCACAGGCCACGCCCACACCTTCGCTGTCCCTACTATACAGTTACTATACAGTACCATCACACTGTATGATGAGTTCAGCAAGTCATACAAGAATGACATCTACAAAGGGCCAAGCAAAAATATCCTAGCAGGCTACACATATAGGTAAGTGTGCCAATGGGTTGATGCTACAGATGTAAGTTTCATATACAGTGTAAAATCCTAGGTTACTGATCAAAAATAATCAATCTTATGTGAATGCAGGTACATATGTGACCCAGTCTGAGAAAACCGGTCTTATCGCCCATGTCAGCAGATTCGATTTTTCACCCAGGACACACAGCTACATGAATAAACTGTCTAATTCCACATTTAAAATCAGCTAGACTTGAGTGGTCTGGTTTTGCTGGCTGCTTTTCCCGAGCCCAGTGGCGATCCGTACGTGTGGTGTGGGGCCTTAATGGAGCTGTGGTCAGCCTGGGAATGACTGTATGTGGCTGCACAGCTCTGTGGTATTGAATAACTACCTCTGTTGTGAATTTCCTTTCATTTTAGCCAGTTTTGAGATCTCAATGGCTCAAAACTTGGCCTAATTCATCCCTTGGCCTTCCTTTTCAATTTTTGAACACCATCTTGCCCACCTTCCAGGCCTCCCACCCAATTTGCAGCTCGCCTGATACAGTCAACCTCGGTCTAAAAACTATCTAAAATGGCGGGAAACTTAGTTGTTGGCTACTTGCACAGTGGATGCTCTGGAAGGTAAGGAATTGGTGTAAAACGTGTGAAAATTTGGTACACATATCTTCAACCATTGGCGAGCTACAACACACTAAATACTTAAAACCGGCATTTCTCGATACTTTTAAATAGGCGATAAGCCCAGTTTTGTCAGACTGGGTCACATATATGTTCTGAATTGCATAAACACCAATGAAAATGTACACAGATGATTGCAATACAAAAGTGAATGGCTATAATACATACATTACACTGTATATATATATATGATGTACTTTGAATCATAAATTATCCAGTGGCTAAAAAAACTATTTTTTTACAACTAGCCCAAATTTGAGACTGGGGTGGGGTGTTAGTAGTACATATAAACAAAATTTTCTTTGTGTTTGAATTACATATTTTGTATTTTGTGTTCAATATTGTCACGATAGTGTTGTGTAGCAAAATGTCAGTGAAGGGAATGATTGAAGGGATTTCAGGGGCATATTTTCCTAGTTGAAACATAATCATGGCAAGATTGAATCTAGGAGCAATTTGAGACCTGGAACTAGGAAATAGCAAACAAATTTACAGTGATGTACAAGCCAATTCTTTAGATCAAACTATTGTTTTATAAGATTTTAAGGCAATTATTTTATATCAATAGTGGATTGTGAAGATGACCATAACTATAAGTTGCAATTTTAGTGGACCACAAGTGGAAAAGTTTTTGAAAATGGCAATCTCAAGACTGGATCTTGAGGTATTTTTAGTCAAATTCCTGTTAACATGCACAGTACATGTATGCAATTTTTGACTTTATCCTTTCTGTGGTGCAGCTTGCTATTTAATCTGACTTTTACAACTAGCCAAAAGTCTTTTACAACTAACTTTTTGGCCAAACTACCCCTTTTTTAGCCCCTGGAATTATCAGCTTTCTACTACAGTATATGTTCTGAACAATTGCAACCAATAAAATTTTCGTAACTTACAAATGTAAAGATATTCTCTGATTGTGTTATTAAAGCAACTCTGGACCATCCAAATTCCTTCATGGCTGCTGTTATTCCTACAGCTATTTCTGCATCACTTGACACTGTTCTTAGGAATAGTGGAAATATGTTGGAATTAGAAAGACGAGGTGATGAGGATGCTGCTGAGATCTACAGAAAACAAAATGATATTAATCCATATATGCTTACAGTCATGGTATGCATTCAACAAAGATAACAGTTGGACAGGTAAATAGCATGCATGGTTGTGAATTGTTAATGATTAATAAGCTTTTAAAGGTGAAACTGGATTTAGTCGTTATTATTAACAAAATTGCATCTATTTTTTTGGCTGCCACATCTGACACAACTTTTTCACCCCTATAAATAAAACTCAGCACCCTTTTCATATCTTGGCTGTGTACAATTGTAAGAAAACATCAGGGATTTTACAACCACTACAATGAAACAAGGGGAGTTATTAATGAAGAATAAATACTTTGGTCATACTGTAGCTGGTTTATCACTAATTATTATATGGGCCAGCATAGAATTGTATTTGCACTCCTGGTAACGATCCTCCTTTTAAAAATACTTTTATATATTGGAATGATCCCTATTAGGTTACACAACTCCTAACTTTTCCTTACACTTGTTTGTTAACTTTTTGTAACATAATTTATCCTTTAATCAATTGAGACATGGTGCAAAAGTTAGAGATGATTCTTGTTTCACTGCTATGTGATAGCAAACACATGAGATCATCGACGCATTGCCTGCAAATTGGCATCTTGTACTGCAAACAAAAAGAAATGGGAACAACCAATTGTAAGTCCATGATACGTATGTGCTTATACCTACTGCTGTATGCCAAAAGGCATGCATTGGGCTGAAGTGACATCTAATAGTGAAAAAATCAAGCCAGTCATAGTGCTTTTGATAAAAAAATTTTATTTAACAATTTCCACTGACTAACTAATTTATGACTTAAATGATAGATCCATAGTTTTGTAGTCCTATCATACAGTACAGTAGTACTGTATAGTAAGGATGAGCAGGTTACTGTATAGTAAGGATGAGCAAGGTTTAGGCTTGGTCTACGATAAAATAACACCCAAAATTCTTCCTTGATTTCCCCCTCACAATAATGCGACAACATCAATCGGTTGGGTAAAATTAAGTCTCAGACCAATTTGAAACATTTTCATCCAGTTTCTAACTTTAAATCTTTTCGACAGAATTTTGTATCACCTACCTGCCTAACTAATAATGCATTCAGTCAAGTATAGCAGAAAACTGGCTACAGCTACAACCTTACTTCTTCACAGAAATGTTTCAAATTGACTAAAGAAACCTTTGGCACATTGATAAAAATATAATGCATGCATTATTGTCTTGCAATAAGATTGTGTAACATGTACGCCTGTATATGGAAGTTTGTCAGCAGAGAACCTTAACTGATGGCTATTTGTTCTTGTACAAGTACTCCAGTAAGCCAACTAGAAGCATCCTTTTCTTGCACCAAACTAACAGCCCTCTGAAGGCTAAGAGCAATTTTAGAGAGCAGTTTCTTTGAGAGGATGAACAAATTCAAGGTCTGTAATTGTAATTTCTACTTAGAGAACTAGCTACTACAAATATATGCACTGTAATTAAAAACCTGTGACAAGATGAATGTTTGTGAGGGTGTTGTAACATATAGGAAGGATGAAAACTCAACCAATTATAAAGGTATAACAATGCCCAGGCCACCAAAATTTACCTCAGCCCTCAGGTGTATAATTACAAGTTTAAGGAATTTTAAGTTTGATTTAGGGATCATAGAAGGGAAACAAGGAGATCGCCTACACCTGCAGATATACTAGAGAACATTTAATTCCTAATTCAGTCTTGGCTTTCCTTAAACTTGTCTGTTTACTTTTTTGTAACATTATTATGACTGGTGAATCCACGCATACCATATCACAAGAAAGGATGGCGCCAGAATTAATGCTTTCGTCTGAACGCGTGCCCCAGCTATCAAATACTGCTTCAAAAGTGCAGTGGCCATTACGCTTCATTTTCGGCTATGTTCAGCCCGTTACACAGTGCTACAGAGAAAAACAGTAGAAAAAGCCTCTGCAACAATCCAGTCACCACGAACATACGATGAATCATGCCTCGAAAGTGCAGCGGCCATTAAGCTTCGCTTTCAGTTATGTTCAGCCCGTTACACAGCATTACAAATGAAGAACAGTGTTAGAATTGTCTCTGCAATCAATCCAGTCACCACAGAAAATACCTGTTTACAAACGTACTGTAGAGAAGCCATGCATCACGCTACCACGAATCAACACTTTGGACTGCCAGCAAAAAAGAAATGGGACACAAAGGAGGACAAAGGTAAGTCCATGATGCATGCATTGTACGTACTGTGGTATGCCAAAAGGCACATCTCGGGATGAAGTGACGTCGAACAGTAAAAAAATCAAGCCCCTAGCCTTAGCCATTATCAAGTTACGTGCGGGTGGGTGGGCAGGCGGGCGGGTGGGGTGGGTGGGCAGGCAGGCGGGTGGGGCGGGCAGGCAGGCAGGTAGGTAGTTAGTCAGTAGAAAATTCCATTGAATAATTGATTTATTTTTAAATTTTGTAACAATTTATTGGAAGCCTTTAGGATCATAACCAATACTGCCAAGGTGCCAGGATGGAGTTGTGAAGTTGGTTTTGGGTGAATTATTTGGCTAGGAAAATCCAAATCACCATGATCCCTAATATACAGTACTACCATACTGTATGATATCAGAAAATGTGAGAGTTCATAATATATTTGTAAGAGAGAGAGAGAGAGAGTATCATGAACTTTTGGTATAACATGACATATAATAATAGTACACAGTGCAGGAATACATTCATGTATTCACATAATACCATATTTAGTCAGTAATCAATGGTGGATCCAGGATGGGGCATTTGGAGCAAATACCCCCCCCCCCCCCCCCCCCCCCATCCCTTGTGGAGGAGCCATGATTCTTCTGATTAAAGTATTAAGCCTTATCAGGCCTAAAATTTTTATATAACTTATCAAAAATATGCATATTATCACATGCAAACCCAAAGTCAAACTACCAAAGCAGCAGTCAAATTGTCACCCAGTACCTTTGTACGTACTAAGCGCCTCTAAAACCAATTACTTATTGTGTTGCTGGTTTTAAGACATTGTAGCCTTTTAAACAGCTTTAAAAGACATCACAACCATCTGCAAAGGCCAAAATGGCAAATTTCAACAGTAAGATACTATGCTAAGAGGTGATTATTTGCTGCTTCAAAATTAACACTGAGGAGAGAATGTGCTCTCCCCAGTCACCTACAACTTTATGCTTCTCCCCTTGCCAGCTGCTGAATCCGCAGGTTTATATTCTGTGGCTAAGGAGTAAAGAAACATAATTACTACTAGAATATTGACACTGATTTCAAGTTTACTGTCATATAAAATAGTCAGTTTTGAGATACCAAACTATAAACAGTACACACAGATTGGTGGGCATTCATTAACTGTGCTCACGTTCATTGGGACTAAGCTAGCTTGATGTATGAGTGAACTCCTGCTGTAAAAGATGCATAAATGCAGCTACCTACCTATACAATGTTTCACAGCTATTCGATTACTACTGCATTGTACTATGACACTGTTGCATTTATATACTACCAAGGCTGCATGCATCCCACTAAGAATTGCACTGGTTGACACGTGTGAATTATACAAAATACTATACACTATATAGACTTGCTAGTAGAGCAGCATAGTGTGCATTTTGTGCAGTTTGTGATACAATTATGAAACTTTCCACATAAATAGTAATCCTTGTGACATTTACTTTTTGATATAGTGCCACTGCATATTTGGCCTTAAACAGTGTAAAATAATTCCTCAGGGAGATAAAGACAAAAATAATGAATTCTAATGGTTGTAAAGGTCACCAGAGGTCAAATCTGCGATGGCTCTATATCAAAAAATAGTGATCACAAGGAGTACTATTTATCTGGAAAGTTTCATAATTGCATCACAAAGTGCATGAAACGCCCATTTTTTTGTGCTATGCCGCTCCACTATGCATTTGACTGCTACAAATTTGTGTAGAGGTATCAAGTCCTTGTAGCATCATGATTAAAGATTGATAATAGAAACAAGAGCAAAATCATACAGCATACAACAATCAACGTGTACAACAACTACAAAAGCCTTTAAGCAAAAATCATAATTATATCACATGAGCATGCGTGTGCGTATTTGCTACACGTCCTCTCACTAAAGATACAACACTTAATTTTAAAAGTAAGAGTACAACAAAACAAAATTAACTGCCAGTATACGGATACCTTTCATGGAGGCTGACATGTTCTTTCTGGATAACAGTGAGTTAATTAAAGCTGGTGTTTCAGAGTTTGAACTTTGTGAAGATATGGAGTCAGTAAGTTCTGAGGAAAGAGAGCTGGAAGGCGCAGAAAGCATATCTTGAGGAACAGTATCAGGTAACTCATTTGACGGTACAGTTTTTGTTTCTAAACAACTTTTAAGTTGAACTTGATGATGTTGCCAAGTGAGACCATTAGATAACTTTTAAATTACTATGTAAGACACTGGACCAGTAGATCTAAGGATTGTGCCATGTGTCCACTTGTAGTGACTTGTAGTGTTGACCATAGACACGAACTAAAACTGACTGACCCTTTGCAAATTGTCATGGTGCACTGAATTGTCTTGAGAGATCTTCTGGTTCAGCTGCTTACTTTCAATTTGTGCAGCAGTGTCTGGCTTAAGTAAGTCAAGCCTTGTATGGAGTTGTCTTCTGAGAAGAAGTTTAGCTGGATAGTTTCTGGTTGTGCAGTGAGGTGTATTACAATAAGCAAACAACACTTTAGCAACTCTTGATTTGATTGAGCCATCTGTAGTCTTTTTTAGTCCTTTATTCACAATTTGTACAGCTCTTTCAGCCAATCTATTGCTGCAAGGAAGGGTGATAAGATGTAGAGTTGACTTGCTTAACACCATTGGACTTCAAAAACTGTTGAAACTCTTCACTGTGTAATCTTGCCCATGGTCGTGATGGCCAGTTCCATGGATTAAGTGGGAGTTGTAGGAGGGTTTCATTGATTGGGCTGGCATTCACTACATATGTTGGCGGTCGGGCATTCTGAACCGCTTCAACTTTGTCTGGAAGTGGGTGTAAGCCTTCACTGTCAATTTTGTGGCCTAGATAAGTAACAGAGTTTGCACTTTTCTTTTCTAGCTCTTCGTCCAGCTTCTTCTAGATGATCTAAAACTTGGTCAAGTAATTTCAAATGATCTGATTTATTGGCACTTGGAAGAAGTGTATCATCTAAATATACAACAACATTTGGTATACCTACAACACATTCTCCCTGGCATGCTGAAAGATGTCTGGTGCTGGCGAAACTAAAGGGGAAACGGGTATAACGAAAGAGGCATTTGTGTGTATTAATTACAACATACTGCTTAGATTTGTCAGCTAGTGGAAGTTGCTGGTATGTTTGGTTGAGGTCAATTTTACTGAAAATTTTTCCATCTGCAAGAGTGGCAAATAGATCCTCTATTGTAGGGATTGGATATTTGTCTAGGGTAGAAACAGGATTGACAGTTTGTTTAATATCACCACAGATGCGGACATTGACTTTGTCTGGTTTTAGAACTGAAACGATAGGAGAGGCCCAATCAGACACTTCAACAGTTTCTAATGTTCCCTCATCAACTAACTGATTCAACTCTTTCTCAACTTTGTCATGTAAATAATTAGGAACTGTATGTGCCTTGCAAAATTTTGGTTGAGCTGAACGGTCTACCACAATTTTTGCTTGAAAGCCTGTGAGAATTCCTAAGTCTTCTTCAAAAACTTTGGAGTGTTTCTGCAACACAGGAGAAAGTGATTCATCATTGAAAAGGAATATTTCTTGTCAGTCTAATTTCAACACTTGAAGCCAATTACGTCCTAATAACGTTAGGTGTGACCCCTTTACAATAATCAATGGCACAATAAATTCTTGAGATTTGTACCTAACTTTGACCTGAACAGATCCCACAACAGGTATGGACTCACCAGAGCAAGAAGACAGTCTGACTTCAGAAGAAGTGAGTTTCCTTTGAGGCCAGAGTTCTCTGAACGTGGTCTCTGACATGAGAGACAAAGATGCTCCTGTGTCTAATTGTATTGAGACAGTAACACCTTCTATGTTGACACTGACATTCCAGGGCATTACTTTTCCAGACATTCAATAATTCATACTCATTAGTTCCTTCCTTGACAACAGTATAAACTCCTTTGCTCTTAGGACCCAACTGTTCTGTAGAGCTCTTAGAGCCTGTGTGATCTGTAGCTTTAGGCAGGTAAGTTCTCTTACTGCGGAAGACTTTCTACAGGTATCCAATCTTTCCACATTCACTACACACAGTTTCTTTGTGTTTACACCTGCTTCCTCAAAAATTATCAAAGGTTTCAAGTTTCATACAAGGTTTAGAAAACCAGGAGATTCGGTTACCTCCTATGTGTCTGAACTACGTTCTATTGAGAAGTGTTGCAATTTTGCAGGGACACTCTAGACCATGTTGAGAGACCGCATTGTTTGTAGAATCAATGATGGAGTATGTCAGCATTGTTTGTTGTCTGAAAAAGAATTAACATTCAAAACAACATTAGAAATTGCACGAGGAATGGAATTGACAGCTAAGAATGTTAAAGAACTGACGAATCGTCCAGACGGCACAGTGCCAACTACACCTGTACATCATGTTACAGATGCCACAAAACCTTAAAACGTTTGTTATCATGGTGGAAAGTCTGGGCATTATGCTCCAACAAGTAAAGTGTTCTGAAAGCTTTGCTACCAGGTCAGGGTACTCTTTGTTGCTGGGCTCATCTTTTTTTTTAAATTTTTATTTATTTATTTATTTAATATTCTAATTAAATACAAGAATTACAATTATTAACAATTATGTAATGGAGACAATCCAGTCCCTTGCCTGGATCAAATCGACAGCAGCAACTGGATTCTCACGAATTAATCTGCCAGCAGAAGAATGGGACCCATGTAGACATCTAATTGCTTAGCATAGAAGAGAAAATGACAAACAACATCTAATCAATCTCATTACAGCAGCATAGTGATCATTCCTCTTCTCTGAAATGAGGGAAGCTAGATGTTTGCAAAACACAATTTAGCTTGATCAGCCATCCCACCCATTGCAGAGAAGACAAGAGGAGTAAAGGTGCCATGCTCTACCTCATGAATTCGAACTTCTGGAGCCACGAGATTAGACAATAGTTTGTAGTTGCTGGCACTGATGACTGAAAGAAAGATTGCTTGGTTCTTCAGTAATCCCATTTGCCACAAAAACATGTCCCAGTCTTTCAACGTACAATGGACATTTATCCTGACTTGAGTTAAACGCAGAGACTTTTCTAAATGCTACCGCCATCTTTGTTGCCAGAAAGGTAGTATCATGATTAAAGACAAGAGCAAAATCATACAGCATACAAAATCAATGCGTCCAACAACTACAAAAGCCATTAAGCACTACAGTACTCATTAAACAATTTATCCTACAGTAAGAGCTGGTATGCACCTCTTTATAGGTAGTAGTTTCATTTGCAGACATAAAAATCTGATTATGAATCCAACATAATTATATCATCAGTGTTGGGATTCCCTGGAACTTACTGTTGATATTCATTTGGCCAGTATGGCTAGCACTAATCTAACTACAGAATTGTTTGCATATAATTATATAGTACCCACCCAAATGCAAGTTCACACTTACATGCAGTCAGGTTGAGAGTAGGGAAACTTGCTATCTCTCATAAAAGTCTCATGAATCAGTTCTCACCTGAAGTGCTTACATTTTATTTTACAAAAACCAATATTGGTCATCACAAGAGTGAAATGAGGGATTGTAGAGTACCCATTAACATTTAATCACAGGCATACTGTACAATAAAAATGTATACTTCTCAGAGACATCCAAAGACATTATTTTTCAAGAGCGTTTACAGGCACACAAAGGACAGTGGATCTCTTATACAAGGAGTCACACTCAATTTGCAAATTGTGAAATTTCATTTAGACTGTACTGCATGGCGAAAGCAATTATTCTAGATCACACATCCCTACACTAATTACTAATAAAAGTATTTTGCCCAGTTTTTTGCAATGTTCAGCTTGTCACACAGCCCTACACATCAGGTACCTAGCCTAGACTAATCTACTGACACAAAAGAAGAGAAAGGTAAGTCCATGATATGCCAAAAGGGACCTATTGGGCTGAAGTGATGTCTAACAGTGAAAGAGATATAGCATTATTACCACCATTATTGAGAAAATTTCATGTGCTTATCTGAAGGCATTGGTCAATTAGTTAGTCAGTCAGCAAGGGTATAGCCAAAAAATTTTAGAAGATGAGGCAAACCTGACCACTCTATTAGAGTTGATGGTAGGTGACTGCTCTATTAGAATATCTTGATGTTTTGCAGTACTGAATTCTCTTTGAAGTTTCCTAACTTTTACTGATACACCACTGGTCAGTCAGTAGAGAACTTCACTATATCAAACAGTTGGTAGTATTGTTTAGTAGGGTTCTCCCCTAAAATGAATGCCAAGATGAAATCACCCTAGAAATATTAAAAACCACATTTACAAAATAGTCTTAGTGCATGTAACATCAAAGCCAGCATTAAGTCAGTGGAAAAAGGGGACATGTGCCATTTCAGATTTTCAATTTTTAAATATTGGAATGGTTTGTTTTAGCCATATGAATAATGTTGTCACTAAGTAAACAACAGAATTTAAAAATTCATAGCCGTCTCAAATCAAATATTACAGTAATTCAATTATGTCCTGAAATTCTGTTAATGTCCACCATGTACGTGGTCACCCAAATTTTCAAATGGCATTGGTCCCTTTTGCTGCTAACCCCTTCAATTTTAACCATGCACAGAAGTCTGACTATTGCACAAAAAAATTCCTAAACCAGATTTTTGGTTTGCCTGCCTGCCAGCCTGACCACAGTTGCTAGGCTAGAAGTTAGCACACAGCCACCGTTTCATGCCACAATAACAAATTCATGTGTGGGTATGTGCCTATTCTGGTTCCAATGAGTGTCTGCCTCAAGTGCATTGCCTTTCCTTTTTATCTTCAATTATATGGTCCAAGGGTGTAGCCAGGGGGGTTCGGATGTAGCCCCCCATTCAGAGGCAGAATTTTTTAAATTAGAAATCACACCAAATTTTACAGCCTTGGAGCTCTCCAGTAGCTACTTGCCCACTGGCACTCCTCTGCACTACTCTTGAGGGTCACATCGTATTAATGCTGAACCATTGCAAATCATATCTTTAGAATCATGTGATCAATTGTGCATGTGATGCATGGTTGAAATGGCAAAGAATTGCTTTGAGACAAATTACAAGGCAGCAGCTGCGATAAACTCCAGTGGTTGTGCAATACATGTGTCAGGTTAGCACAAACTGTGAATAGTTGATGTATATTTACATGATGAATGGTGTGTTTATTTGTTGCATGTTGCTGCCATGTGATGTTTCGAATATATTGGAATACAAGTGAAGTGACCATCAACAGGAGGACCAGTGGGGGATAATGTATGCCTGTATTGTCAACTAAGGGACTTGAGTGTGGAGGATGCCTGTGTGCTAGGAAATTGAAGTCAGCTGTCAGTATGTTGTCTGGAAGTGAAGATTAGTTAGCAGTACAATAAGTTTATAGTTTCTATAAGCTGCATAAACAGCAGTGTGTAGGTATTAGCTAGTTAGATGCACAAACGGCACCTTTTAATGTTACTGCTTAAGGGCACATTTTGTGTATGCATATTTTCATCCAAACATGGTCTAGGGGAAGCACCCAGGCTTTCCATAAAATCCAAACCCCTTCAAAAAATCCTGGCTATGCCCCTGTGGTTATCTTCTTCGTGCAAGGAAACCTCCATATTGACACTTCCAGATATTATTACTGTTATATGTAATGTAAGTTATATAGAAACCATTCATCTGATATTATTGAATTCATATGCCTTTGATCTTGTATGGCTGTTTAGCCCAAAACACCCAAACATAATATCTTCCATTCTTCACTTTGCATTCCTATGAGGTTATCTGTACCTATAAAGTCAAACCGTGGTGCATATCAGGGGCGTAGCCAGGATTTTTTGAAGAGGGGGGGGGGGGGGGGGGGGGTTCCAACAGCAGATTATCATAAGCAGGGGTCTGGGGGCACATCCCCTCAGCCGCTGAGAGACTTTCAATATTTTAATGAATCAAAACTCAGCAAATTGCTATATTTTATGCAAAAAGCACATTACTTATAATGCATATAAGTGTCCCTGGGATGAAGCTAGTACTAGATAAAGCTACCTAGTGGAAACAGACAGCATAACACATATAGTAATCTGTAAGTGATAGTTATGTCACTAGTATAGGAACCATAAATCCACTGATACAAATGTCATGACTTACAATCAAAACATTATAACTATACAAATATGCATAACATGAATTCATTTTGCTAACACAAGTGATAAAAGTTCTATATCTTTAAACACTGCACTGCAAAGTTACAGCAGTATAAGGTCATGCTCAGTTTTGCATTTAATGTTAGAATGTCTGAAAACTTCACTAATGAAGTTCCCTGATATGGATATTTACAAGGATGTTCCACTAGAAATATATACTTGACTGCTCTATTAGAGTATATCGATCTTTTTAACAAGTTTTGAAGAGGGCTCATGTTACCTCTGTAAATCCTTCCCTGAGAGATGAATGCAAGCTTTATCAATTGTTGTGCTGTACCATTACACTATATTACTCACTCATTTTGTCCTGCCATAAGTACTTTTAACTTACTAGCTTGTATGTTTCTTCACACTTGTCACACATTTTGTAACACATAACCACAACAATGAAAAGAATGGCACCAGATGTATGAGGCTATAATTATATAACAAAATTCATGCTCATTTATATTATATTACTAAGCATTGTAGCTATTTCATGTACTATGTTCTGCCCAGCATTACAATTATGGAGAACGACGTGTGAACAACCAATCTGATCATTTAGATTGTTGGAGCATGGTGCAAAGGTTACAAACAATTTTCTACAGTAGTAGGCAACATGAAGCCTACCATTACGTGATAGCAGAGAAAAATGGGACGCAAAGGAGGAGAAAGAAATGATGCATATAGACGGTACGTAAAAGCCAAAAGGCTGAGGCAGCGTCTAACAGTGAAAAAGTCAAGCCTGTAGCATCAGCTGTTATCAAGTAAGTTTGTCTAAAGATTTCAGTTAGTCAGTTAGTAGAACAATTAACAACTTATTTATTTATTTATTATTACTGGGCAGGCAGCTCTGCTGATGTGCGCAGGAAAAAAAAAAGAATTTACAAAGATTTACAAGTATTAGCTAGCTACATTGATTTAGGAGAGTATATAGTAACGTTAGTAAGTTATCAGTAAATAAGTTCAAATCATCATGTTCGATTATTAATGCAGTGGGTACGTTGTTCCATTCATTAATTGTTTTTGAGTAGAAGCTCTGTTGATATGTTACAGTAGATGAATTTGGAATAATGAAGTGTTGGGGGTGATACTGTCTGGTGTGTCTTGTGCATATTTCCACATACCCTAACAATAGGAATAGGTCACAAATTATAGCTCATGGTCAGTGATCTGGAATCTTCAGTTTGCAAAAAAATGATATTTAAAACCTTGCACTCCCCAACAGAATTCAAAACTATTTTAGCTAGCTAGCTTCCCGGCTAGGTCCTTGTATGTAAGATGCAACGGGAACACTGACAAGCTTATCGCTTACAGTTAGCACAGACTGACCTGCACAAGGTTCCAGTTGGGAGCAATCTCTGCAACGGGTTCGGTAGCCACAGAGCAATCTGAACCAATCAGCATGATCTGGGTGTGGTTGAAGATTTGGTCTATGAAACTCCGAAGGCTAGATGCCGCTGCACACTACAATAAGAAAAGCTAGTCTGGTCTCACGAAGGCTTTACTGTTGGACCGCTCACCATTGAGTCGTCGATTCTAACATCAAATTTATACTGAAGCGAAGCATCATTTTCAATCGTTATTAACGCCAAATCAAGGGCAGGAAGAAATCCTGAATTGTCAAATTCTCCATCTTGAGAAACTAACACTCCAAGACGAAGTGTTTCTTTTTCATGGGCGGCCCCTCCAGTACTAGCAGAAAAAATAGTTATGACTAGAACTACTCTAAGCCTCCCTCCGAGCCCTGCTACCATCGCCTGCCGCAGTGAGACTGCCACTCATATATTAACTCTAACGAGTTAGGTACCCGGAATTAAGTCACGTGCTACGAATTTCAGAATGCTTCAGCCTGCCCTGGACCGCCGCCACGCCGCACTCAACCACGTTACCTTTGAGCGATTTAAGATCCCCCGGAAGTTTCCTGCACACGTATCACTAGCGTGTTATGATTTTTCCTTTGGTTATACCACCCTTCTGCTACTGCTAGCATGCTTGCTGGCTGCTGCTATTACTATTTAAAAGCAACATGATGCAATAAACAACAACATGATGCAATAAACAACAACATGATGCAATAAACAACAACATGATGCAATAAACAACAACATGATGCAATAACAACAACATGATGCAATAAACAACAACATGATGCAATAAACAACAACATGATGCAATAAACAACAACATGATGCAATAAACAACAACATGATGCAATAAACAACAACATGTTGCAATAAACAACAATATGATGCAATAAACAACAACATGATGCAATAAACAACAACATGATGCAATAAATAAAAATAAATATACAAGCATGCACACATGGAGCAATTAATTAGTTATTGCATAGACCCTTTGGCTTAATTGTAGATAGCTATTGGATCTGACAGGAGGAAGAACCATCATTATTGATGTAAAAGACATGAACAATACACTTAAAATATGGAAAATGCCCTAAAATGGTCCGGGTGTGGCAAGGAAATTACAATAAAAAATAAAATTAATTCTCAGTTCCTTAACTTTTAGATTGCAATCCCTACAACTTTGTCAAGAATACTTTTCTACCAGTATTCAGGTAGAGCACTACTTTTCTTATATTATTGTCATTGTATCTGTAGATAAGAAGAACAGTGAAACAATGATTTGTGTTAAAAGCCTCAAAGCCAGTTTACGGTTGGCTTTGGGATATCAGTCAAACTCCCTTGGTCAAACTGTATATAGCTAAAAATGCACCGGGCCTTTAAAAGTGAAAAATTTGTATAGCTAGCTAGTTTGTTACCAAACTTTTCTTGTCAAAATTCTATTGCAGAAAATTTGCAAAAGTTTCCTCCTGCCAAGGTTTACCGTATAGTTTGGAAAGGCAACCTCTCCTATATATATGCTGTGCTGTGTTTTTATAAATTAAGATTTTGGCATGTACATTGATGATAATGCATATAATTATAGCTATAATACCATGTAGACAAAATGTAAACAAAGTTAGTGAGTGAACCTTGTTTTAAGCTAGCTAGATAGATAACTTGATGAACTTCTAGCTAAGTGAATATAGTTTAGCAATAATATGAGGTGTGTTATACTTGTAACTAATTGGCAAAGATTTGCTGACTACATGCGTGTACCCATATAATTATATTGCTGTCATTAATGATCAATTTTGTGAAAGGGGTCTTTCTGTGCACACATCCAATTTTCCAACTTTAATGGTTCATAACTTCAATCAGACAGATGAAAACTAATGACTTCAAATTTGGTCAATAGTTAGCACCAACATTGCTAAATGGATGAAAAATTTCAGGGCTATAACTATACAGTTCCTACATGGATGAGTGTTGAAGACCTATTTTCAAAACTCCAGTCAGATTAATATACAGTGTGTTTAGTAGCGGTCATGAACTTACAGAAAAGTCCACAAACAAGTAAAAGAAAAATTGGGAATTTTAAACTAGAGTGGTGACAATGTAGTACCACGATAAAAAGTACTGAAACAAGTTTGATTGGAGTAGTATATAATTTCTAATTGTTGTAAAACAACAAGAAACAAATATCCCTACTGTGCATTTCAGGGGTATTTGCTTCTTATTGTTTTACAGCAATTGGACATTACATGCTACTCCAATCCAGCTTGTTTCGCTACTTTTTATCATGGTACTACATTGTCCCTACTCTAGTTTAAAATTCCTGATCTTCTTTTATATGTAATTAGAAAGAGGCATCAGTCAAATACATTTAAACAACTATAACATTCTGAAATACGAATACAATTGAAAATGCATCAGACAGTATTTAAATCAACCTGACAAGTGACTCATGCAACCACTTCAATGCCTACATGCGTATGTAATGATATTGTTATTTAGCTGCTGTATACATGTGCACAATATATTGATTACACTGGCCTGTACATAAACGTAAATCTATGATTGTTATATTCAGTGGGATAGTATAGTGTTTGTTCATAATTATCAATATCATTACATTGTTGTATCAACAATACTGTTGCAATATGAGATTTTTTATATAGCTGAATTAATACAAGCCAATAAACGTAGCTGATCTGGTATATAGTACTGCATGCCTGTGTTCCTCAAGTCCCACAAATTTTACTACAAATTTAATTTTAAAGGACCAATTTAGCTTGTTTATATACAGATATACATTTAAGCAGTAATACATTATGACATTGTAAATTTTGTAATGTAGGAGAATGTAACTCAATATATATGTAAACATTGATTGGTACATGTGAGTATGCACTATGTTTTCTCATGATGATGCTGATCTGATTCTGATACTAAAAATACATGCAGCCGATAACTGATCTCATTATTGGTGCAACAAAACTCATTTAATTTAACTATTGTGATTGTAAGCAACAGTTTCTTATAGAGTTTAGGGATGACAATATACCACTTTTTCAGCTAATCCTATGTAGGTGATCAAGTGGGTACAGATGGTAGGACTAGGGGTGGCATGGGAAATATACCGATCTTTAATTGCTGTGCAATATATATTTAAAACCAAATCACTAAATATTGAACATTTCAGTAATACCGACATACCGGTTTTCAAATTATATAAAGTAGAACTTGTTAGCAAGAGTGGAGCATAGAGCATAACATTGGACTACTAGAAAGGTATTGATGGAGACCAGTCAAATATGGGTCACCCTGTCTAAAAAGTTTATACATTCAATTTGTTTTCACACTTGAAGACTAAGCATCTACAATGAGGTCATTGATGCAATGGTAGTTTATACATATTTAGTCGGTATTTAGTAACACTGCAATATTTATAATTAAAATACTGTGGTATGACATTGAACAATACTGCTCACCCCTAAATTCATCATTTCATAATGGATATTGTAATATCAGCACATGTATATAGCTACATACACATCCCTGTACTTGGGGCACACAAAAATGAAGTTTATCCTGACTTGTTCAACATTCCAGTGTATGTTACACACAGAGAACACTTTAAATACTAGCACAACCAAGCGAATATCTGAGCAATTTGAGTGTTTAGTTAGGTTCAGCTCTAAACCCTGCAGGTGCCTTGGCTAAATGGCTATTATCTTGTTAGTGACTTTTTATTTAATTTTGAAGAGGCTGTTGAACTATTAAGCCATTCTCAGTCAGTTGTTTCACAAGTAGACAATCAAGGTGTCATTGACTAGTAACTAGCAGAGTTGGGGGTAATGTGTTACAAATCTAAAGCATTATGTAATAATATTACTTTTGCAGTAACAAGTACAGTATAGGACCTCGATTATCCGAACCCTCGATTATCCGAACAGTGTAAGTAACTGCTCTATTAGAGTATTTCGTCATTAGGTGAACGTTCTATTAGAGTAGTGTATGTTCTATTAGAGTAGTTGAACGAACTCTGTATATAATGAATGGGCTTCATTTATCCAAACAAATTCACTTATCTGAACACTTTTATGATTTAACTGGCACACAGGTGTTTGGATAATGGAGGTCTTACTGTAATATAACGCGTTACATGATGAAGTAGCGAGTAATATATAATGGATATTACATCCAGAAATTGTAATGAATGTAATGTGCTACTTCGTTTTAAGATGCGCTGTAACTTTTGTGCATGCAGTGTGTGTGTGTTGCCAGGTTGCCATTTTGTTAAGCAAGAAACTTTACTCCCATCGCTCCAGCCTGCTAGCTGATAGAGGGGACCTCGGAAACAACACACCAGCTGTATTTAATATAGCACTGCTGGTCTTCTCTATACAGTTGTGATGAATACATGACAGTTTTGTAAGCCACTACGAGCTTGATAGCAGAGTGATACAAATGTGGGTGCCATTGCATGTGTATTAATAGTAATATTAATAGTAATATTAATACAGGTAAATTAAGGCTAATTACAGCATGGTCCTAACACATGTACACATGATTACAAAACATACATAGAATTATGATTAAATTGGTCAAATAAATACTTACAATTGTTGGTTGAGGTTGCATCTGCAATCCCCCCCCCCCCAGCAAGTTATACGTACATACGTAGCTCAACAAGCCTTTACTGCACTATTGCACAAGCCACTAATTTCTTCTTCTGTCTTTAAGTGTTTTCTTACTCCAATTTGAAGTCTAGTTGGTATCTACCCCACCCTATCATGACAATTGTGCACTGCAGCACAGAAACTAACTGGATGGACAAGTATTAGATTGCTACAGCTTTGTACATAGGTAATGCTTGTATAGATGTACACTCTAGTTTTTCTTACTACAGACACTTCATATTGGTTCCATAAAGCTTGGGGCTCATGGGAATGTCTATTAATGCTTCCTGTAATGGACATCTCCCAATCACTGAAACTAAATGCAGTACCTATACCATAATTACCTACAGTATCTCTGTATAATGGACACATCTTTATAATGCCTAATAGGCAATCTTTGAGTGCCCCTGCCATGCATTACATTAAATACATGCTTTTACCTAAAAAATAACTGTTCGAGTAACATTTCCTTAACGTTGACCCTTCACTCGACTTACATATGATGCAATAAAATCTAGCAACTCCATGCAGACATATGACTGTACCAATTTAATGGTTGTCTTGAGTTAGTAGCCCAAGTTTGAAGGATGCTGTGGAATATTAGAGCTATAAGATTTTTAAAACAAGTATGTGAATTTAGAAGCTATTGATAGAACAGCTTCTGCAATGGACATGTCTGCATAAAGGACAAGTAAGCATGATCCCCAAGTTTCCATTATTTAGAGGTTCCACTGTATTTGTTTATAGACGGGTTGCCTTTTTAAGGCGTGGTCGTTTTACCGTAAATTTTCCACATACTTTCCGAGTTCGCTAAGTCAAAAATGTATTACGGCTAATGGAGAAAATGAACATTTCGGTTAACTTTAGCAAGCAAGAGTTAGCCAGCCTTCAGAACAGAAAGTATGTTTATAGAGAAAGGTTCGAGCTATAACATATCCAGCGTGTAAGGTGAAGGCTGAACGAGAAGATGATTTTCTCTCAATCTCTGGTTTTTGGAAAGCGATAAAACTCGCTGAAAACATTCTTTGTAAGACTTTGCTACTACTTAGAATGATAGACTGGATGATTTTAACTCACCTTGTACCTTTGAAGAATCAAAAACGTTTGTCAAACTATTTTTAAAAAATGGGTTTTATGTTGACTTCTTGCAGCTTGACCAACATTGTAATCATGCGTAAAACGGAAAATCGTGTTTGCTCACGTTACACAAGGGACACGCCCTAAATAGACAACCCGTCATGTGCGATCTAGCTAGGGCTTGGCCCTCTTAAGTAATGATGTAAGCACAGCAGACACCATTTCTGAGAGCAAACCATAGTGTTGGGATAAATGCTAGGGAAGATACTATTGGCGGATCAGTAAAGACAATGGTACTCACTCATTATAATTATAAGTTGACCTCCAGCAACACAGCAAAAGCTCCCATCTCGTAGTGTCTCACCTCCTATGTTCACTCAGTTGTGATGCATTGTTATGTCCAATTGACCACACGTGGGTCACACGATATACAGCTTCCGATGTTACGTAATTTTGCGGTTGAGCAAGTCTAGAATTTAAAATCCGCCGGGGGAAGCTAGAAAATTCCTATGATTTTACTATAAATAACACGATTTTGGAGAGTGCGAATTCAAAATTTCAAATTAACCTTGAAGTGCAAGATAAATATTTAATTTAGTGCAAGATAAATACTTATTACTATGCCTGGACACAAACTCTACTTGCAATGTGGAGAAGTCCACGAGGGACTGAAGTGTACATATTGTCGACTGGTGTTGAAGGATCCCATACAAACTAGTGAGACTGGACAACGATACTGTCAGGAGTGCTTTAAAGATGCAGCAAGGTAAGAAGTGTGAACCATCATTTACAATGAATGCTGCATGAACACGTGGGAGAACTGCAATCACTCACCCCGGCCTTCGACATGTCGGTTTTTACTCTTTTCACCACCTTTCATAACTCTTACGTAATATTAAGCTCAAACTAGGCATCCAGACTTCCTGTAGCCGTTGTTGCTCTCTCTCTCTAGGGCACGCGTCTAGTAGTTGCTGCGAGTAGTCGACTTTAGGGGACGCGTCTAGCAGTTGCCGCGAATAGTCGAGGACATGTCTAGTACAGTAGTAGTGTTAGGGTTAGAGTTAGTGTTCAGCTTTGGTTTCTTCTTCACCTTTAGGCCGGGTTAGGTTTTTCTTACTATATACAGATAAGATAGAAAAGGAGAGAAGCAACGGAGCTAGCAGCGATAGCACAATCGCTAGCACACTGGGCC
Organism: Dysidea avara; assembly: GCF_963678975.1. Taxonomy (NCBI): domain Eukaryota; kingdom Metazoa; phylum Porifera; class Demospongiae; order Dictyoceratida; family Dysideidae; genus Dysidea; species Dysidea avara. The sequence continues at coordinate 43,679,473 of NC_089274.1, forward strand.
ATCACACTGGGATCTCAGGTTCGATCTCCCCATCAGTATTGCACTTTTTTTTGCCTTTTTGTTACCCTTTTTTGTCTAAGAACTCTTAAGTTTTATAGGGATATGAAATAGGGTGAAAAGAGTGATACCCTTGACATGTCAGTATAGCAGCAAAGGACTGGCACCTAAAATCGGTAGCAAATGCATGTAGCCACCTGGCAAGTCGGCACTCATTCAGTTAACCCGACACGGTTTTCCAAATCCACGCAGCCTTTTTGCACTCCCATGCTTCCATGTATCCACCATACGTCACTGTCTGTAAGGAGAGTGCATGCTTTCTCATAATGAGAGATAACATGCTTATTACTAGTGAATATATATGCTCTTGAGTGCAAACATAATTTTAAGTGGTATCAGGCTAAAACAAGATTATGGGCTTTCTAAAATTTAGTATGCTATATTTACTATAAGTTTAAGCACTTAATTTAAGCTTTAAAATATGATTAACATAATAAAAATAAACTTAACATTAGAAGTTAGACTTGCTTGTGGAAAAGCTACTAGTTATCTTATGTCAACATACATTCTAAAAATTAGAACAACTCATCTAAATGATAGTACAATGACTTATGCCACAAAAGTCTGTGAGACAATTCTATATGCATCCCTGTTCTCCACTCTTTGAAAGAGACCTTGCTATGTCACAGTAGCACTGAGTATATTATCTGGGGCATCTCTCCCAATGAGCCAGGGTCTAATATCTATTGGGAGACAAAAGCACATGGCTAGCTTGTCTTTTTGGATGGCATTGCACTGCCCACACAACAATGGGTCTACCTATGGGATACAAACCACCCACACAGGGCGCCAACTTTTAAGAATGTCAATGATTAAGTTTGTGACGTGCTCAGTATACTTTTATTTATTATTATTATTATTAACACTTTATAGTGACCAGCACTTAATGCAATGCGAATGTCACTGAATCATTACTGCAAAACTTTAATATAACCAAAACCCACAATGAAACCTAACGCGGCTTGATATAGGTTTCTTATACATTTTAGTAACAGAGTTTAAGTAAGGACAGATGCAAGTACTGTAAGTTATTATCTCATACCAAAAAGTATAATATCTTCTGATCATTAGCATGCCAATCCTCAAATCAAGAAAAGCGTGCCTGCCCCTGGGAAACATAAAATCATTTAGATTTAAGAGTACAATACTCTTATTTCAAGAGCGCCAGCTCTTGAGAGCCATAGCTCCCCTGCCAGCATAGCCACCCGCATTGCTAACCGTGTGTGGACATGCACTCAGGATCATGTTAGCTTGCAAAATATGGCCTCCGACTGTAGGGCCCAATGCCCGTGCCGTTGGGCATATATCATTGATGGATAACAACAATTGAACTACTTAACTTAGCTAACTACGTATATGAATGCTACCTGGAAGCTTTAAACAATCGTACTTGGAAGTGTAGCTACCTAAGTGATAATTTTTAACATAAAGTGATTAACTGACATCAACTGACGTCACATGTATTCATTGTAATGTAAACTATGGTCAGGTGTAATTTACTTAGAGAGTGTAAATTATTGTACTGTACTTTGTATCTCTATGACAGCAGAGATTATTCTACTGGAGTGGAGACACACAACAAAGTAAGTGCATCTATCAAATATAATCAGGGGATAAGCTATAGTCTGAAGCTATTGTCTGCTTCTTTTTTCTTTCATGAGCTTTAAGATTTTATTACCAAGGATATAGTCTTGTTGTGCCATGTTGCTAGCATGAAATCTTCCTGGCTTTATCTTCAGCAGGCCTAGGAACTCATCAATGTCATGAGGCCAATGATACCATTAATCGGGCTACAATTTACATCATAGCTATTTTTGCTTGACGTGGCCAGTAAATATTTGTACTAATTTGAGATACGAATTTAGGTTTGGTTGACCCCCTGAAATTCATATCATGCATGTGCATCAGTTAACTCATTGTTTCATTAGTCATGGCCTGATCATGCCATCAAGAGAGAAATCAATAGATTACTAGTGAAGTGTCACAACTATGAGATGGGATGTGAATGGAAGGGATTGTTTAAAGATCTCATTGTGAGTTGGTTTGCTTACTATGAACATGTTCACTCACTGTACTATTACAGGACCAACACTTGACAAGTTGTCAGTACATCACAGTGGAGTGTAGGAACACTGGATGTGGTGATAGAGTATTACTGTCTAAACTAGAAGATCACTTGAAGAATACATGTTTACAACGACTAGTGGAGTGTAAGGATTGCAGAACAACACTACGCTTTAAGGATTTAGAGGTATGACATAATGTATAGAATGTCTCTAAAGGTCTAAACCAGCATTGTAATGGGTCAGTACTGTTGATCCGTTTGACCCACTGACCCAAATAGTAATCCTGATGGGACCCGGATCTGACCCGCATGTGACCCGGTTTGATTAAAATAGAGGCGTGCCCCAAGAGCTAGATTAAAAGTCCACAAGTTCCACTAGTCAGCCCTACATTTTTTTACACTATCAAAAATTTGTCTGCAAGAAGTGAGTAGCTACGTATTATCAAGTGGGTGTGGCTCCATGTACGTATTATCAAGTGGGGGTGGTTCCACGTAAGTTTACATACAGCTACAGAATTTCCAGAAGTTAGTTACCTACATTTCAAGTAGCAACATGGATCTGGTGATGCATGCATACACACAGAGCACAGCTGGTACAATTCCGATAAGTGGGCGTGGCTCTACATACTCCGCACAGACAACAAAGCATATTTATGAATGGTGGGTGTCTCCATGTAAGTTTCTTGAGTGTTTACAACTGCATTTCCATCAATACAATTGAGCTTGTTAACTTATAGTCACACATGATCTCATCGGGTCAGACCCAGATATTCAGTGAAGTGGATAAGACCCACTTGACCCGGACAAAATGTGACCCAAATTATCCAGATAATTCGGATGACCCAGCCCACTTACAACGCTGGTCTAAACCTTCATTGTGTGAATTTCTATTCACTCTTATTACATCATATAAGCTTCTTTGTTAGAAATTATGTTTTGTTAGCTGTTTAGTGGGAGTGTACTGCATGCTTATACAATTTGTACTATGAATTTGTGCCATACTGGTGGCTACTAATGTACTATATGAATGAGTTCATTTATCCAAATTAAGGTTTGGTAATATTGTGATTGTGACTATAGTGGTGGTTATGTTAAATAGAGCATATGTGACCTGAACTACCTTTTAGGCCAAACTGCATGCCCCTGGGAGCTCTCTCTTACAGCGGCACATTTCATGCTTATACAATTCTGTGTAACTCTGCCAGCCACCTCAAGCCAATAACATTGTCTGAAGTCACTCCAGTGTCTTCCCAGGACCTCTAGAGTGATGTATGGGCCTTAACATACCTACAGAAGTCCATCTCTAGAAAGCAGACATGGCAACGTTCAGTGTGAAAATTATTGGTTACATACTGTAGCCATCTCATGCTGCAGCAGCCATCTCATGCTGCAGCAGCCATCTCATGCTGCAGCAGCCATCTCATGCTGCATGTGCCCGAAAGGTAGGGTTTTCCAAAATCAATCAGTGGCATCATGCTAACCCTAGCTGCTTTGGAATTAAGTAGATTAGCTAAAAATCAGCCTAGAAAGTGATTTGATTAGCTGAAAGTGATTAGCTAAATATCAGCCTGGAAAGCTATGGGAGGGTAGATTTTTCATTGTGACAGTCACTGATCATGAAAGTCTTTGCATGTATTTCTGTAGGAACATGGAGACAATTGTCCTAATGCTCTGAGAAAGTGTAATCAATGCAAAAAGGAGATGCTAGCAATTAAGGTAATATTATTTCTAAGTGTTGCTATGTTAATAATATTATTATTTTGTTACTGTTTAGCTTAATGAACATCAGATGAATGAATGTACCTGGATCAAGTGCCCTTGTAGTGATGAAGCACTATTTGAGGTGTGCGTGTGTGTTTGTGTGTGCGTGCGTGCGTGCGTGCGTGCGTGTGTGTGTGTGTGTGTGTGTGTGTGATTTGAAAGATCAATCATCTCATTACAATGAGTCCATAAACGCAAACTATAGCTACCATATAGTGATCAACTATGGCCTTTACTTTTACTACTGTATATGTTGCTGTTTACATGCGTAGCAAAGTAGCTTTGTAGTATATATAACTAGATCTGTAGTTAGAGAACAGATAATTATACTTTTTTTACGTGAGGTTGTCAATTTGTAGACATGTCAATTACATAGTGATAATAATTTCAGAGAGAAATGTAACACCCAGCAAACATGTAATCAACAATCCTGAGTAATACTGTTGACAGTGATAAAATCTGGTTACATTGTTTTATGCCTTCTCATAAATGGATAATTTTATATTTGCATTAGGCTAACAGCAAAGAGTACTTTGAGCACCTGCAGAACACCAACAAGTTAAGCAGTCACCTACAACCATTACTGGTCCAGTTCTCCAAGATGAGTCAGTCAGTAGAGAAGATGACCAATGAGTACCAACTGGTCACCAGTAGAATTGAACTACTAGAGACTAAGTGTGATGATCTGGAGAGGAAGAACCAAACCTTACAAAAAGAAAACACTGATAACAAAAAGATGATAAAGGTGCTAACCATGAAGGTGGAAGAGCAGGAACACAAATCAGAAGAAGTGGCCAAGTCTCAAGTTGGTAACATTGTACGTGTTACTGATGACAGGCTTTCTAATTTGGAACAAAATTATGGCAAGTTGTTTAGCGAGACTATCTCTATCAAGAACTCCGTGACTCAAAGCTGTGCTCAAATTGAAGTGTTCAATGGTGAAATGGAGAAAATTAAACAAAATTATTCATCACATGCATCAAAGGGAAATGAATTGATCCCATACAACGACAACAGCTCTTATCCACTGGATTATATCAAACAAGTTGAAGAGAAGACATTGGAAGTTGAACGTACTCTAAACATCCTCAATGTCCACCATTCAGAACTAGAGTTACAATTACAAGCATCTCTTGCGAGTACACACAATGGAGCTTTTCTCTGGCGTATACCAGAAATGAGGAGGAGAATTCGTGATGCTAAAATTGGTCGAATCACCAGCATCTACTCACCACCATTCTACACAGGAATAAATGGCTACAAGATGTGCATCAGAGCTTATCTTAATGGTGATGGCACTGGAGAAGGAACACATCTTTCAATTTTCTTTGTTTTAATGAGGGGTGAGTATGATCCATTACTCCAGTGGCCATTTGAGCACAAAGTGAGCTTGATTCTTGTTGATCAGGATCAAAAGAAGCATTTGGTGCAGACATTCAAACCCAACATACAATCAAGCAGTTTCCAGAAGCCAAAATCAGATATGAATGTTGCCAGTGGTTGCCCAGAATTTGCCAAGCTGTCAATCCTTGATAACCCAAGTTATGTCAAAGATGATGTGATGTATATTAAAGCTGTTGTGGACACTTCAAAAATACTGCATCCATAATATCTGTACCCACTGCATGGTTTTAGCTTCCATACATTTGTTGTTGTAATACATGAAAATTTTAACCCACATGCTGTAAATAATCAGCAATATCTGTGCTCCACTAATTAAAGTTTTGTAGATACGAACAAATCATGTAAATTTAGTTGTGCAAATTATCACAACCTTTAATGTATTCAAACAATAACACGAAACGTTTATTTTATTTCATCAAAATTATATTAGACCAATTATACTATCCACACATTTATGTATATGATTGCATAATAATATATTATGTTTTTAATTTCACACTTATTAACTAGTCTATTTATTCAGTTTCATGCATGCATGGGCATATGAAAATCAGGCACTACTATCAAGACACACGGTAGTGTGTCGTGCGGCCCAAGAAGCCGGCGCGTAACACCCGTGAGTATATTGACAGGAAGAAAGAAAACGCAATTTTCGCACCTCCGTAGCTCTGTGCTTCCTTGATGAAACAAGACGATTTTTGCTGTGGACATTCCCTCCAACTGCAGCACTCCACATTCCAAATTTGAGCGAAATCGCTTCGCGCGTTCCCGAGATATGCGACTTCAAAAATTGGCTCAGTTTCTTCGTTTTTTTTCTTCTTATTTTTCTTTTTCTTGTCGCACACTTACAAAAACTGCTATAAAACGCGAACGCCATATCCGATTTCCTTGAAATTTGGCACGCAGAAGGGGGATATAAAGGCGCATCTCGGTACCAACTTTGGCTGGAATACGAAAAACAGGCAAAGAGTTATGAGCGATTATTCACAAAAAATAACACCAATATGTTGTCACGCCTACAGGGTAAACCGCGTATGGGAAGAAGCTGAAAATCGGTGGGTGAATAGGTTAACTATTGAACCTCAAACCTTTTGTGGTTTGAAAGAAATCGAGCTAAAAAACAGGAAGATACAACGAAAAAACCAACAGTGTGTAACAATTACGCAATCGAGATTAGCTAATAAAAAAACGACTACTTGCCACGCCTACCAGATAAACCGCTTGGGGTAATGCTTTGAAAATCGTTGTACAGATGGAATAATCATCTTAGAAAGGCTCATCAATGGTGTAGAAGAATCAGACTTAAAGCCACGGAGTTATAACACGAAATCCAACTTGGTGCAGCAAGTGCGAGATCGAGATACTCTAATAGAGCAGTCATCCTAATAGAGCAGTCACCCTGAAAAGAATTCAAGAGATCAGCTAGAAACAAGAAACCTGTATAGAGATCAGCTACACACAAGTCACCCTGTAGAGAGATCAGCTAGAAGAAGTTACCTTGTAGGGAGTTCATGCAACTATGGAAAGGGATCACCTTGTAGAATTCAGCTACAAAGAAACCACCATGTAGAGAGTTCAGCTACAAACAAATCGCCCTGTGGAGAGATCAATAGAAGAAGTTACCTTGCAGAGAGTTCAGCTACAAAGAAACCATCATGTAGAGAGTTCAGCTACAAACAAATCTCCCTGTAGAGAGATTAGCTAGAAGAAGTTACCTTGTAGAGAGTTCAGCTACAAAGAAACCATCATGTAGAGAGTTCAGCTACAAAAAAATCTCCCTGTATAGAGAGATCAGCTAGAAGAAGTTACCTTGTAGAGAGTTCAGCTACAAAGAAACCATTCTTTAAAGAGCTCAGCTGCAAACAAATCACCTGTACAGAATTCAGCTACAAATAAATCACCCTGTAGAAAGATGAGCTAGAAAAAGTTACCTTGTAGAGAGTTCAGTTACAAAGAAACCACCATGTAGAGAATTCAGCTACAAACTAGTGACCCTGTTAAGACATCAGCTAGAAGAAGTTACCTTGAGAGAGTTCAGCTACAAAGAAACCATTATTTAAAGAGCTCAGCTGCAAACAAATCACCTATACAGAATTCAGCTACAAACAAATCACCATGTAGAGAGATCAGCTAGACGAAGTTATCTTGTAGATAGTTCAGCTACAAGCAAATCACCCTGTAGAGAGATCAGCTAGAAGAAGTTTACTTGTAGAGAGTTCAGCTACAAAGAAACCATCATTTAGAGAGTTCAGCTTCAAACAAATCACCTGTAGAGAGTTTAGCTACAAACAAATCTCCCTGTAGAGAGATCAGCTAGAAGAAGTTACCTTGTAGAGAGTTCAGCTACAAACAAATCACCCTGTAGAAAGATCAGCTAGAAGAAGTCACCTTGTAGAAAGTTCAGTTACGAAGAAACCACCATGTAGAGAGTTCAGCTACAAACTAGTCACCTTGTAGAGACATCAGCTAGAAGAAGTTACCTTGTAGAGAGTTCAGCTACAAAGAAACCATTTTGTAAAGAGCTCAGCTGCAAACAAATCACATGTACAGAATTCAGCTACAAACAAATCACCCTGTAGAGAGATCAGCTAGAAGAAGTTACCTTGTAGATCGTTCAGCTACAAACAAATCACCCTGTAGAGAGATCAGCTAGAAGAAGTTACCTTGTAGAGAGTTCAGCTATAAAGAAACCACCATGTAGAGAGTTCAGCTGCAAAGAAATCACCATGTATAAAATTCTGCCACGAACAAAGTGCCCTGTAGAAAGATCAGTTAGAAGAAGTTACCTTGTAGAGAGTTCAGCTACAAAGAAACCATTCTGTAAAGAGCTCAGCTGCAAACAAATCACCTGTACAGAATTCAGCTACAAACAAATCACCCTGTAGAGAGATTAGCTAGAAGAAATTACTTTGTAGAGAGTTCAGCTACAAAGAAACCACCATGTAGAGAGTTCAGCTGCAAAGAAATCACCCTGTATAAAATTCTGCCACAAGCAAATTGCCCTGTAGAAAGATCAGTTAGAAGAAGTTACCTTGTAGATAGTTCAGCTACAAACAGATCTCCCTGTAGAGAGATCAGCTAGAAGAAATTACCTTGTAGAGAGTTCAGCTACAAAGAAACCACCATGTAGAAAGTTCAGCTGCAAAGAAATCACCCTGTAGAAAATTCTGCCAGAAACAAATTGCCCTGTAGAAAGATCAGTTATAAGAAGTTACCTTTTAGAGAGTTCAGCTACAAAGAAACCATTCTGTAAAGAGCTCAGCTGCAAACAAATCACCTATACAGAATTCAGCTACGAACAAATCATCCTGTAGAGAGATCAGCTAGAAGAAGTTGCCTTGTAGATAGTTCAACTACAAACAAATCTCCCTGTAGAGAGATCAGCTAGAAGAAATTACCTTGTAGAGAGTTCAGCTACAAAGAAACCATCATTTAGAAAGTTCAGCTTCAAACAAATCACCTGTAGAGAGTTCAGCTACAAACAAATCTCCCTGTAGAGAGATCAGCTAGAAGAAGTTACCTTGTAGATAGTTCGGCTACAAACAAATCTCCCTGTAGAGAGATCAGCTAGAAGACATTACCTTGTAGAGAGTTCAGCTACAAAGAAACCATCATTTAGAAAGTTCAGCTTCAAACAAATCTCCCTGTAGAGAGATCAGCTAGAAAAAGTTACCTTGTAGAGAGTGAAGCTACAAACAAATCATCCTATTGAAAGATCAGATAGAAGAAGTCACCTTGTAGAAAGTTCAGTTACAAAGAAACCACCATGTAGAGAGTTCAGCTACAAACTAGCCACCTTGTAGAGACATCAGCTAGAAAAGTTACCTTGTAGAGAGTTCAGCTACAAACAAATCTCCCTGTAGAGAGATCAGCTAGAAGAAATTACCTTGTAGAAAGTTCAGCTACAAAGAAACCATTCTGTAAAGAGCTCAGCTGCAAACAAATCACCTGTACAGAATTCAGCTTCAAACAAATCACCCTGTACAGTGATCAGCTAGAAGATGTTACCTTGTAGATAGTTCAGCTACAAACAAATCACCCTGTAGAAAGATCAGTTAGAAGAAGTTACCTTTTAGAGAGTTCAGCTACAAAGAAACCATTCTGTAAAGAGCTCAGCTGCAAACAAATCACCTGTACAGAATTCAGCTACAAACAAATCACCTGTAGAGAGTTCAGCTACAAACAAATCTCCCTGTAGAGAGATCAGCTAGAAGAAGTTACCTTGTAGAGAGTGAAGCTACAAACAAATCACCCTATTGAAAGATCAGCTAGAAGAAGTCACCTTGTAGAAAGTTCAGTTACAAAGAAACCACCATGTAGAGAGTTCAGCTACAAACTAGCCACCTTGTAGAGACATCAGCTAGAAAAGTTACCTTGTATAGAGTTCAGCTACAAAGAAACCATTCTGTAAAGAGCTCAGCTGCAAACAAATCACCTGTACAGAATTCAGCTACAAACAAATCACCCTGTAGAGAGATCAGCTAGAAGAAATTACCTTGTAGATAGTTCAGCTACAAACAAATCACCCTGTAGAAAGATCAGTTAGAAGAAGTTACTTTGTAGAGAGTTCAGCTACAAAGAAACCATTTTGTAAAGAGCTCAGCTGCAAACAAATCACCTGTACAGAATTCAGCTATGAACAAATCACCTTGTAGAGAGATCAGCTAGAAGAAGTTACCTTGTAGAGAGTTCAGCTACAAACAAATCTCCTTGTAAAGAGATCAGCTACCTTGTAGAGAGTTCAGCTACAAAGAAACCATCATGTAGAGAGTTCAGCTGCAAAGAAATCATCACTGCCCAATTTTCAAGGCAATAGCTCTTTCCAATCTGAAGTTATCAATTGTCAAAGTTGGCAAATTGGATGTGTGGAAGGCCCCTTTTCGCAAATCCGGTCACATATGTATTATATATATAATTGTACATCTACTGATAAAATATTTAAAGTACGTACATCTACTTCATCTATTCTTCGTCCTGTAGTAAAGAAAAAAAAACATCGGTTTAAAAAGTCCCAAAGCTGGCCATAGGCTGGCTTTGGGGTATACAAATACAAAAAGAAATGAAATCTAATCCAAAACAGCCAAGCTGTAAAAAAAGTGTGCGGCCCTCAGAAAGGCTATGGTGAAAAAAGATGTGAAATCCAAGGTGGCGGCCAAGAAATGGCTGTGATGGTAGGTTAATGGTAAAAATTTTAATAATGACAATTCAGGTGAATTTTTGTGCCGCTTCACAAAATTTACCTGAATTGTCATTATTAAAATTTTTACCATTAACCTACCATCACAGCCATTTCTTGGCCGCCACCTTGGATTTCACATCTTTTTTCACCATAGCCTTTCTGAGGGCCGCACACTTTTTTTACAGCTTGGCTGTTTTGGATTAGATACTTTATACCAGCAAAGAACACACAGAAAAATTCTAAATCTGAAAGATAATTTTTACAAGAACTACAATAGCTTTTCACAGGATACTCTAAACTATAACAATGCATATAAATTATACTTTCATTTTTAAGATTTTTCATATGCAACCGGCATGTATGGTTTTAAACTATGAGGTTGGTTTTATAACTATTAAGACTTTTCAGTGTCCTCCCTTCAGACTTATTTGTAAGTGCTTAATACAACTATGCACCTTGTTGGCAATTTTCAACCATATATTGGTCATAACAGAATGAAGATTTTCTGTAAGTGCAGTGTTCAAACATGTTTTCACACATTTTTCAAATGCTGCAGTCACATATCAAGGCACATGATGGTGTCATGCAGCCAAGTATATACAGCCAGTGCTGGTGTGTAGTGTATCAGGGGCGGATCCAGGGGGGGGGGGGGGGGCTTTGGGGGCTGAAGCCCCCCCCCACCCTTCATATTTAGGCTTTACTTGATCAATATGCTGAGTATTATAATGAAATTTTGTCTTAGCATAATTATATGATCACTAATAATACAAATACTCATAAAACCACCTTATAAAGGTATTTCCAAGGTATTATCAGTGGATTTATGCAACAAGGACCCGGATCAGCATTGGAGGTTTACAAGATCGAGATACTCTAATAGAGCAGTCAGCTAACTACTCTAATAGAATATTCACTGGAAACATGTAGTTGGTTGTTATGGAATTTTTCCAAATCTGCCTGCACCTATACATGCAATGAAGTGAATTGGTCTGTTTAAAGGGCTTCATTCATCTACTTGTGTAGTTAATATGTATGACAATACTTAATTCAGGTTCACAATTTCCATTGAAAATGCTCTCAGATTCAATCTTGTATTGTTCAAATTTCAAAATTTTCCACTTTCAACATTATTATTCTAACATGCACTTATTCAGTGTTGTGCAGTTGTGAGAGGGGTGCATCATGTACTTGGTTGTCTGTACCTACCCAAACTTTTCCATTAGCAAAATGCTTCAGAGAGCCATACCTATAATCTAAAGGCAGTATATAAAATATCTACAGGCAGAAAATATTATGAATTTTAAGTGGAAATGTCTCCAAATTGCAGTGTTTTAGCATCTATTTTTCAAAATTTTCCTGGGGGGGCATGCCCCCAGACCTTCCTAGTTCCAGCATGCTTCGCATGCTGGGAAGTGTGCTTCGCTACCTCTACCCAAGAGATTAGTACCTTGAGTGAGCCCCCCCCCCCCCCCTTTTATAAATCCTAGATCCGCCCCTGTGTATTTTATAGGAACCAAGAAAACACTTGATTTTTGAAAATGCAAAAGTGATCAAGTATTAGCTGATTAAGACAAAGCTGCAGTATTCAACTAGTAATCATTTGAAAGCAATGTGCAAGGCTATTCCACTTTGCTTCCAGCTTTGTTGTACAGCATCACAAATGAAGAACAGTAAGACAAGCATCTCTGCAATCAACCCAGTCACTACAGAAATTATAGATGTCTGCCGTGACAGCCACCTGGCACTGACACCATCAGGTTCAACACCTATGCAGTAGTGAAGAAAGAAATGGAACACAAAGGAAAATAGAGGTAAGTCCATGCATGATACCTACATGTCGTTAGTAAAAAGGTATGGGTTGGGCCGAAGCAACATCTCAGTGATAAAATCAAGGTTGCAGCCTTATTCATACTTTACTGGAGGCATCAGGCAGTCAGATAGTTGACAGAAAATTCAGAAAAAAGTTCATAGAAACTTGTTGGAAGGGCTTAGGGTCACTCTGAAGACTTACATGGGCTTGGTTATGTCTAACTAATACTGTGGAGGGAAAGTAAGGCTGTATTTTGGGTGATATTTTTGTGTAACAAAGCCCAAACCTCCATGATCTCTATAGCTAGTTTATTAAAAGGACAGTAACTGATTACTACTGCCAATCATGTCCTGTACTAGCTAGTGTTTGTTCCTTCATTCATTATGCTATGACCACTGGTCTGCATTTTCTTCTGCATTCTTCACATTTTAGTTACACCCTGTATTCACAGGCTTTAAGCCTTCTCACAGGTCCCTAACAGTACATATTGTGTACCGCTTATCCTTGGGTTAGGAAGGTTAAAGTAGACTATCCTGCAGTATTATTAAGGGGTCACTACATGCCAAATGAACAAAAAATCCAGACCCCTTTTGATTTTCTGGCACAAACATGGACCCTATCAAGAAACTTTCTCACACCAAAATTTGGCTCATTACATTGGTCTCCCTTTAAGTTATGACCACTTAAAGAAAGTTTCTGTTAAAAATTTCATCTTATGCTTCTTTAATAAAATGTTCATAACTATGCTTGTGACTAACATAGAAACTTCTGGTTTGGATACTTGAAATCCTTATTAAATACTTGTTCAGGTGATATATATATAACTTACTATAATTACTCAAAGGAAAAGGTAAAACCGCAAAAATGTAACTTTTTCCTTTGGTCTCAATTTTTAAAAATATATTCTTTAACCAATTGAGTAAAAGAAAGGTGATCCATTTTTTGTTACAATATATAGAATGTTTGAAAGATAGCTATATGGAACATTACAGTTTCTTATCTGCTTTATGGTACTTTAACAATATTGTTTGCTTTCAATCCTTTCATTATTTAGTACTGCCAAATATACGTATCCATAACTACTGCATGATGATGAATTGTATAAATCTGTACAAACCAAGTAATGATAATATTGAATGTACCAGAATGAACCTGGAGAGAAAATACAGGTAGGACTATAGGTAAGCAATAGCACACAGTTTGATGGACTATATAGTAGTATTATCAGGTGCACATGCACTACACACACAGACAGACATCAGTAGGCTAAATACATTTTGGTACTAACAGTATACAAATTAGAGGTGTGTTTCTAGTGGCGACGCATTTCCGTTGACCTCTTCGTCTCCTGACATTGTTTTCATCTTATGTTCTTGCAGGGTAGTTGTGTCCTGGTGAGACTTGAACTGTACATAAATTGTAACAAAAACCAGTTAATGATATGTTACATCTAAAAACCTATGCAAGTGCCCAGTCAATTAATCATCCAATTATAGCCATGCCAAAACAATGTAAAATCATTTCTAAATATCATTACAGCCATTTCTTGGTAGAAACTTTTGATTTCACAACCTAATTTTTGAATGCTATATCTTTCTTTATACAGTTTGGCTGTTTGTGCATAAATATCACTTTTTGTTGTTCAAAGCTGGCTTATGGATAGAATATGCTCAAAATTTTGCCCAAAATGCTTTCAGGAATTACCTAAACTGATCACCTACTATATGCTATTCAGTGTTTCCATTATGCTTGCATTACGCTCCTTGGTTAGCATCATTTCTTACAATTACCTTAGAACATTTGAATCAGTGAATGCTCTATTAGTGTATTTCACTACTAAGCGACTGTTCTATTAGCTTATTTTTACCTGCTCTTTTCTTTTCACAGGCATCATAATGGATATTTAAAGGTTTCAGTATACTTAACATGTTGAAATGTGTATCACAGAACAGTTATTTATTGCACTCCATTACTACACTCACTGTTTTTTGTACTTTTTATTTGTAGAGTTGTTTCTGGTTCCAGTTATCTACCTCCCCTTAATTTTTACCTTAAAAGTACCCTATGCCTACATGCTAAGGCCACTTCAACTAAATCTTTTGTTTCTTGGACTGAAACTAGTTGAAAAGTGGGTCGGTAGGTAGGTATAAATTAGGTGGTAATAATTTTTAAAATTGAAGTTATGGCAACATGTATAACTAAGACGTTTGATAATGATTAGTATATTTAAATGACCACTGAAGCGTCCATCCATAGTCTACTTTTACAACTCTTCTTACCAAGCTTGCCCCAAGCATAGCAGATATGGATGACCAACAATACATCGATGCCACAAGCTCATGTGATCAAACATGTGATCTTAAAAAAATGAACAAAAGCATTTCATTTACAAATTTTATGGGTTGGTCAGGTCCGAGAAACAAGAAATTTAGTTGAAGTGGCCTAATGTTACTATATAAGGTAGAAATTAAATCTGCATGTGACTGTGTTGTATAGTGGCTATGGTGCTTAGCAGGTGAAAATGCATTTATTGGATATGTTAGAAGCCATTTCTGTGTATATACTGTTGTGCTGATGACTGGAAACAAATAACATATTTCAAAACATGGACAGGAGTTATCTTGTGTTGATTACTGTCAGTTGCGTGTTGTCTTTGTTATAAACAAGTGAACAGAATGGTGGAATAGTGGAGTGTTTTAAAAGGTCTAATGTATCATTTTTATACTCTGATGATTCAGAAGTACAATTGCCACAAAGTCAGGTTATTATATCCCATTATACCTTTGTGTGTCTCATTATATATACACAAAATTTGTTATTGCAATGCATTTAATGAAGTCAGCTGTACACTCAGTTGCAGTTTAGTTTGGGAATATCAAGCCTTAAGGCATAACCCAAAATGGGAAAATCAGCATAAGTTGCTGATTATCATTTTGAAGGATTTATACAATTTGTATTCAGGGGTGTGGCCAGACTATTGGTGATGCCGGACCTAGCTACATAACACTATAGATAGGGAAGGCATACCTTAGTGTACAACGCACACCAGCATGTAAAGCATGCCATCCTAGTGGGGTCTGTGGGCATGTCCCTCCCAAGAAAGTTTTGAAAATCAGACCCTCTGAGATTGAATCTGAGAGTAAGTCTGTTACATTATTTTTATTTTGACTGTTGTATTAGGGTAACTGCTCTATTAGTGTATCTCGATCTTGCTCTCTGCCTAAACATGCTATCCAGACCCTTTGAAATTGATTGATTTGTATTAGAGTAGCTACTAATATTTGCCTGACTGCTGTAATAGGGTGACTCTTCTATAAGATCTTTACATAGTGTACAATTATTGTTTCTTGGGCCTGAGCCTGGGCCCGGATTCTGGCTACACCCTAGTTTGTATTATGTACTTACAGAAACACAACAATTCAGCGGAGTATGCTGTGAAACTTGTGTATTAAGGACAACTTGGGACTGTGTCCTGATTACCATGGTGTCCAGATTTTCTAGGTCAGTTCACGTGTTAAGGGATACTATGGGACCAACACCAAGTATCCAGATTATGTAGGTATCCTAGCATTCTGATTAACAGGTTTCACTGTAGCAATTCCATAAGCACTTTTTGAAGTGAAAATGTGAATCCATGGTCTAAAGTAGCAAACAACATGAGGAACACACTAAATGTAGTTACCATGTATTAACAATTATTTACGTATGCTTATAGCTAATGTCATAAATTTCATCCAACTGTAATATACAAGATTCTTTGCAGTTAGTGTGGATAAAATTTCATTCCACTATTCTGCAGTAGTCCATTCCACTGTTTATACTTTACTCTGGCTTTTAATTTATTAATAATTTGCCCACTTGTGTTTACATCACAGCATTGTGCTTTGTATTAATGATATGTCATAATAATATTGTTGAATTACATAAACATTGCAGTGGTCTGGCAAAAGGAATGTGATAATATGGCTAGCCTCGGAGTATTGGGATCATAGGGAAAACATTAATAAAACACAGTTGGGAAAATATAGCACATGTACAGCACACCAGAAGCTTTGAAGTGTGCAGCTAGGTATACAATATGGCACAGTTTTCTTGCCCATGCAAAGTACAACACTAAAGTTTACCATTTCCAATTCTTTAGTGAGTCCTTTAATTTCAAAATTGAGATCTTCTATTCTTTTCTTATAATCATCTTCAGAAAACTTAACAGTAGTTTTGGTAGTACTGCTAACATTGCTATGACTTTGCTCTAGATAGTTTGCTCCTTCTGGATCACGATACACCTTGTACATCTATGTGCAAAGACTATACATCAAAGTACTGTACACATGACACTAGACTACACACCTTTGAAACAAATACCAAACCCAATATTAAAGTTGTAACAAACAGCAACATAATTCCCATTATCCCATATTGTATATTTGGAAAATCATTTAGCAAAAATCCAATTGGTGTGAGAGCTATTGAAGCTGTTACCGCTCCATAAACTGACATTGCCACAAATCGAGACTCATTTAAAGATCTGATTTTTACTTTACGTGTCTCAAAGGCCAGAAACAGTCCAGCTAGCAGCACTAATCCTTTGTATGCTAATAAGACTGTTATCCAAGGCAGCGAATTGTCTGATCTGCAAACTCCAATTATTCCAGGCAGATCACCAGCCTACAAAATTGTATTATCAAGTTATATAAACATTATATTAAATCACTAACTAACATCTTCTCCTTCAACTTCTTCTTGTTCCCTTCTCAAGATGGCACTAGACACTGCTGTTGGTGGGATCAGTATTACAATATCTACTAGAATTAGTACTCCGACAATTGCAAACAAGTAAATGTCTTTCATTTCCTGCAAAAATGGAACAAAACTGTACATAGCTAGCTATGCCAGTATATTAACATCATGCACAAGAACCTACCAATTTAGTTTTTGGTTTAATATAATTAAAGATAAAATATATCCTCCATGTTTTGGCAAAGATTGTCCCAAACAATAAACTAAATCCAATTGCCACCAACCAGACTTTTGTCTGACACAGGTGATCTACTGTTGAAGATGATGCCACATTTTCATCCACTCCAAAAAAAATCACTGTTATGTAAAATATAACTGCTCCAGCTATAATCATCACATTGACATATGGGCTACCCAGTTTCACCAGCCTATGCAGGACATGTTATTGTAAAAGACTATACTCTAATAACCAGGTGCGGTTCTAGGGAAATTTCACTGGTTTCTGGAAACCAATCAGCTTTTCAAAAATATGGGTATACTTTAATAGAACAGTCAGAATAATATCAAGCCAGAAAAATTCCCTGGCCAGTTTATTACTAAACAGAATACTTATCGTACAACCTTTAGTGGTAGCCTCATAAAGAGTATTGATTTATCAGAAAACCACGAAAAATTACTTCTCCAGTACTTTCAGATGCATCAGACTTAACGTATCCTTTGATGTATTTACAATAGGCTCAAAACATTGACTGTATAGTGTTAGTTAGCATTTGCAACTTGATCTTGTACTTTTGCCATAAGTTTAGGACTGTTTGAGGCCCAGCTTTAAGCATCTCTATGATCTTGCATATGTAGGTAAAGCACTACTTTGAAATTAGAAACCAGTCAGCAAAATTTCTAGAACCGCCCCTGATAATAACATACTTTTGCTTTCTGAACCACAGATTGAAAACCAAACAAATGATGGAAAACAACACTCCCAGTAGAGATAACATGGTGTAGACCACAAATAATGGCAAAGAAATGTAAAAGTGTTCTTCATCATCTACAATATCATCTATAGATGAAAATATGTTCAAGTTTATTTGTGGAGCAAACATGCAAGCGTCCAAGTGTCCAATGAAAACAAACTTAATACTGATTATTCATTTAGTATATTTCATCATACTACTGGAATTTACAGTGGGAGTTCTTTGCTTAATAATTGTGATGTTGTCCAAATGGCCTATTGTCACACACACTTAAAGGCAACACAATACATCATGATAACTGCATCTTTGGAAAGATCGGTTAGTGCATCAACTAGTGATACAAATGTGAAGTTCCTAGTGGTATAAAAATAAAATTAATTTTATATAACTTTCAAACCTGCCATAATTTTAAATGCCTATTATTATTTTCTATACAAGGCATTTGAGTATGGAAAAGTAATGAAACAAGGGAGATTGCCTTACTTGCCTACACTTCAAATTTTCTGCTTATACGGTAAGTCTATGATGTATCATCCATCATAGCTGCTGCGGTAGGCCAAAAGGCACCTCTTGGTCAATTAAATAATGAAGAAATCAAGCCTGTGGTGCTAAAATAGTTGACTTATGCTTGACTGAAGGAATCAGCTAGTCATTTAGTCAGTCAGTAGAAATTCAGTTTTAAAATATCCATAGAAACTTATTGGAAGTGTTTGGGGTTGCTCTAGAGGCATGTTTGGGTTTGATTATGCCTACTCAATATTGCCAAGCTGTTGTGAAGAAAACGTGAGGCTAGTTTTAGTGATGATATTATTGGACAAGAAAGCCCACACCTTCATGATCCCTATACTATAGGTGTGATATACACTGAGAAATCAGAATTCTGCCATAGTCATGACACCAAAGGCTGGATGACAGATGAACATCAATGATGGGTATGTATATCAGGAATAGCTTGGATGACTACAGTAAAATTTTGTGTGTTGATGCCAAACTTTGAAAACTTAGGGCCATACCTTTACACATAAGAATTAATGCTTTCAGAAATACTTCCAGTGCAAGGTAGCATGATGCATAGCTCTTTGGCTATACTCCACCTGATACCATTACAATGGATATCCATTGAATCAATCTATGTACAAGGATTACCTGTGGTTGTCTAGACAAAGACTAAATGTCAGATTTTCCTCAGCTAAATATTGTAGAGCAGTAAATCTCTCTGTTTACCACCACCAACTAGCATAAATTTCTTAATTAGCATTACTACATTACACTTTTACCAGAAAGAAACTGAAGCATTTTGCTATCCTATACTTCGTGTACAATAAAGCATATGTGTTTATGAGGGTGAATCCTTGCCATGTAATACAAACTATTAAAATGACAAGTATTTGAGTCACACCTGTAAAAACTGTAGTCACACTTTCATTGTCATCAAATACTAGACTTCCCTTTTCCACTGTCCCAAATTGTACTTTGGTCAAGTTACCATTACCTATTAAGACAGCATAATTCAATAATTAATTCTATATTTATTAGTGATCTAACTCCATCTATATTGTAGCACACGAACTTTTCCAGGTCTGTCACCATTGTCACGAAATGAAACATTACCCTATGAAATTGTGTAAGAATAGTATTGCAATCAATTAAGCTAGATTGCACTTACAGTTAATCCAAAAAATTCCACGTTTATTAATTCCTGATATATACTTTGAGAAATATTAATTGCCTTTTCACCATCATACGTAAAGTTGAGTAAATCTGCATCAGTATTGTTCAGAGCTAGTGCTACTGCCCATACTGCATCAAACATGTATGCACTGTCTTCTAGTTGAGAAGAAGCATTACGTCCTAACTTTGGAAATGCCTCATTATGATACGATACAAATTCCTTGAAGCTCTGAAAAAGTATAACAATAGTTAAAGTAGCAGAGTAACAATATATTACAGTATGCATTTAGTAAAAATCAAAAATTACACAACATATTTTGATACAAATATTCACGATGAGCAAATGAATTACAGCTTACTATATTTCCCACGTTCATTTTATCCTTATCATTCTCATCAATTCTGGGATAGTGATCAAATATGAGTGAAGTTGACAAGATGTCTTCTATAGCCATTTTTTTCTCTGTGTCATTTTTTGTACAGCTATTGTCAAACCACCAGTTATCTGGGTACCAGTTGAAAAACATCCACGCATGTGTAGGGTGAGCCATATTATGTTTGAGTGCCTACACAAACAAATGTATAATTAGTAATACAATGCAATTAAACATTAAACTATGTGACCCAAAGCAATGGAACATGAAATGAAACAAACTACAGATGAGTCAATTTTGCTGGAAATTAATCAGAGCACAAAAGGAAAGAGCAACGATACATTAAGTAGCGGATGAATAGAATTCTTTCCTATACCAACTAGAGAATTTGCAGGTAAAAGATTCTGTAATAGAAGCAAGCATACCACTTTGAAATAATCTTACTGTGTGCTGCATATAATTTTGAGAAAAACATAATAATTCTGGTTAAAAGTTTGAACAAAATAGATAAAAAGAATCACTGGAAGAAAAACAATGGGAAAAGCACAAATTGAGTGACTTATCTCACAATACAAAATGTGAAATTTTATGGTACCTAATACGACCCTCACAGTATAGTGTCTTTTGATCAAATGCTTCTAGATTCATGAAATACACTTCTAATCTGAATTTCATGTTCACATAAAACGGAATATGCCAGAATAGAATGACATGCTTCAGTTTTAGTGCTAAGCAAACAATTAATTACAAGAGAATGCGTGGCCTTGGATTTTAAAAGTAGGTGTCAGTGGCAGGCTTCAGTATACGCTTCATAAAGGACTCACATGAACAAGCTTAGAAGTGAAACCTAATTAGTGCTTAGGAGCAATAAAGACCTTTGTTTAAGGGTGTGGTGAACTCAAGAGCAGTCTCAAGCAAACTTGGTAATTCAATAAAATGTGATTGACTAAAGTGCATGCAGTTTAGATTAAGAACTTTGTGTATTTGTGTATAAGCTTAGAGCTCCATAGGAAACATTTTACTACATAGTTGATTATTATGAACTGTTAAACAAAGCATCTGCTTTTAAAATATAAACACTGTATTTATCAATATCTTAGAAAATGATATGTTAGCAATGTTTTGAAGTTCAATTAAAATAGAAGTTTCTATATTATGAAGAGACTCCAATAGATGTTTCTTGGTACTAAGAAGACTCATGGTTAACCACACCAGTTAATTAGTTATCACCATGCAGGGTTAACTGCAGTGCCAAGGTGGGTATTGGTGTCTTACTTTCCTAGAAAATGGGCTGCGCTGCCGTGACAAGTAGCACTTTAATGTTGCTAGCTCTATGACACCCACTTTCACTTCTTCTACACGAGCAGGGTGAAACAATCCAATAACTGACTAAGTCTCACTCATGGTAGTTGTGATGAAACTTACTTTCACACTATGTGATGCATTCAAACTGATAGAATACTAGTTGATGCCACTAAAGTTAAGCAGCGTATCACCAGTCTACCACAGTAAAACATCTGGCTCAGTATTCAGAAGGCAGTACATTTTCGAGTGGAGTTTCCTGTACAGCCTTTCGTAAACTCTTCACTGACTTGGCCACAAAGCTGAGTGGTGCAAGGCATGGCTAGCTACATTAACTTGTCCCTGGCTGACCATTTCCTAAAACAGTTAGACACCATATGCCTTGGTTTCTATGTTGCATCATTCTAACACCTCCTACTCAGCATTTATGCCTCGGAGATGCTGGTATTTGGTGTCTAACTATAACAAAGATGGGATCAAATGCGCACACATGGGCTTAGTTGTATGCTGGGTGCTTAATTCTGAGGCATAGAATTTATACCAGGGTCCATTAAATGCTGGGCTGCTAAAAACTAAACAATTCTAATAAATGCTGGAGTTGTATGCAATGTTAGTCTATATACCTGCTTCACATTTCATTCCCAACTGTAAGTCTATAATATAAACCTGCATGACTATGCTGCATGGTTACACATGCCTGAATAGATTCCAGGCTGACTTAAACACTGGGTCCAAATAAACACCTGGACTTCTATACAGATAAAAATACAGAGCACCACTCCATGCACAATACTCACCTCACACATAACTCTTATTGCATATTCTTGATACATGTTTAAAAATATAATCCGGGCTGGAGAATTCTACAAATTACAAAATTATTAGTGAACATGTGATGATACTGTATGGTACTGTGCATACACATTACAGTAAGACAGTATTGATGAAGCATTATGAATTTTGTATGTTATTACTGCACAAAAACAGCCAAGCTGTGAAAAAAGGTGCAGCCTTAAAAAGCCTGGGTCAAAAAAGTTTTGAAATCAAAGGTGGCAGCCAATTGATGATGTTAATACTAATAAATTTTAACAATTCCCACAGCCATTATAAAATTTTACATCACTGCAGCCATTTGTTGGCTGCCACCTTTGATTTCACAACCTTTTTCACCCAGGTTTTTTAAGGCTGCACCTTTTTTCACAGCTTGGCTGTTTTTGTGTGGATATCACTTCTTTTTTAATTGCAAGTTCCAAAGCCATCCTATGGCTAGCCTTAATAATTCCTTTTAATTGTCCCCCTTTACTACAGAAGACTGCGTGGCTACATGAAGAACTGAAATAAGATGAATTTGAAGGCGTGTATACCTCAATGATAGCTGGGCAGATTTGACTCACAATAGGAATGGGAGATGCCCTACCCTGAGGAAGCTTCCACTGCAGAAATAGTTAATCATACCATTCAAGCACTATGGAGCTACAGATACATGATAACCTTTTTAATTTAGATGTTTTATTATTATTATTCCCAGGGTTACCAGCACCCCTTGCCACCACCCTGACATCACACAGCTATATGACACTATATACTTCTTCTGAAGAGAGACAAGGAGATCAAGTCTTCTGTAAAATATAGCAGCAACATGATGAGATTTTATTTTTTTATTATTATTAGCACTTTACAGTGACCAGCACTGAAGGTCTGACAGCAACATGTGCTGCAGCCTTAGGATTACCTAACCTAATTTCAGGGACTTAGACCTAATGACTTGACTTACTGACTGACTGATAAGGTGTAACAGAAAAGGGGCCAAAGTAAGGAAAAAAATCCCTCCAACCCCAGAATTTAATTGCATTACTTAATTAATACACACACAACTGATTCAACTTACTTACCCTCAATTCCCTCACAACCAACTCAACACTCTCATCTGTGTTGAATGTAACTTCTTCTAATAGCTGCAAGTTTACCTCATTAAGGTGAATTTTAAATTCTGTAGAAAACTAGAATAAAAGTTATAATATGCATACATGTGTCTTTAAACACAGTGATGTTTTAACTATTGAACGGTGCATGCAGGTATGTGTCAATATTCATCCTAGCAACTTGTGTAAAATACATATCCAAGTGTGCACTTTTTTTATTAAAGTAGCCTTGTGCCAGCATAATTTCAAACATAATAGGCTAGCAAAAGTATCAAGCATTATGCAGGATGATTTTCAAGATTTTTAATTAAAATGCACAGTGTGTGTGCCAAAAATACAAAAAATGAATACACTGCACCTTATATACTGCATGTCATATCAAGAAAATGTGTAATGTTACTATTTTCTTGGCTGATTTGTGGAAATGAGATCGAGATACTCTAATAGAGAAGTCACTTACTCTTTCTTATACAGCAGTCAGGAAAGACTGATATACTCTAATAAAAAAGCCAACTCTAGATCACAATCTTGATTTTGAAAGTATAATAATAGGAGCACTCCTCAAAAGTATAATAGGCTATTTTCAAAGTATAGTTGGCTCAAGCCTATGTTGCCTATCTAAAAGACCTCAACTTTGGAAGTAATACATTCTAAACATGTAGGTAAGAATTGCTACATATCTTGGCTTGGAAAGAGAGAACATCATTGTAATCATGAAATATGTTTTACAATGGCTGTACATACATACACTTGTGATGAATAACTGGCATCAGAAATCATAAAAAAGTCCAACTTGAAGTAAAATTTTAAGGTGATATCCACATAAAATGAAACATCCAAACAAACTATACCCCGGTGTTTTAATCATCAACATAATTATTGTAGATTTTATCCTTTGGGGGAAATCAATGTTTCATTGCTTTGGAACTGCAAACAGATGGCATAACATGTTTCCATAGTTAAACCATCTTTGTATCAATATAGAGGACTGTGGCTTGGTTGGCAATACATATTATAGTCCTCAACTCAGTATACAAAAAAAACAGAAAATTTCTTACTACCAAAATTTTAATACTACAGACTAAATTACAAGAGAAGAAAAGGCTCATCCTCCAAACTGATGCCATTGTACTCTTTACACAATCTTACCAAGGAAAATAACATGCAGTCTAATTGCTTTGACAAACATACCATTTTTCAAGTAGGACTTCTGCCATTCACTGTAGTACAGCATTACTCTGCTACATGTATGTGTCATAAATTTGTACTCCATTGGCTAGTTAAATAGAAAGAATTAACTACCGCAACTGCCATATGGCAGAATCAACTATAAACACCCGTAGCATTACTATGTAAGTGTTTTATAACTTCTGTGTACACTTTAATAGTCCCTGTGCTTATCCTGCAGAGGTCATACCCTTAAGGAACGAGGATATTAGGTTCCACGTGCACTATTGTGGGTAAGATGACATCATTGCATACTTTTTGATAGTCAATTTGAGTATATAGGGATCATAGAAATAAAAAGCAATGAAACAAGGGAGGTCATCTAGTTACACTTACAGCTATAGGTCGAGTCATTTAATCCTTACTTTCATGGCCATACCATTGGCAGGCTGCATGTAGCTATATAAAATGTCCACTGGTATAGCTGCAGGTGTAGATGACCTAACTCTCTTTTTGATTGCATTTTATTTCCATGATCCCTACTCAAAAGTAAAATTTTAATTTTCCAAACATTTGTATGTTATAATCCAGGAGCACAGTCAGGATTTTTCAAAAGCAGTTTTCAACAGCAGTATTGAGTTACTGATTTAGGGGTCTGGAGGCACAGCCCCCAACTGCTGAGCAATCTAGAACATTTTAATGATTCAAAATTCAACAGATTTCTATAATGTATGAACTTCATATACAGTAATTATATGATGTTTTCAGCTTTTTACTAGCTATGCATATGTAGAATTCAATTCTGAACAACTGTTAAAACTTTCATGACTTACAAATGTAAAGATATTCTCCGATTGTGTTATTAAAGCAACTCTGGACCATCCAAATTCCTTCATGGCTGCTGTTATTCCTACAGCAATTTCTGCATCACTTGACACTGTTCTTAGGAATAGTGGAAATATGTTGGAATTAGAAAGACGAGGTGATGAAGATGCTGCTGAAATCTACAGAAAGTAAAGCGTAGTAATCTGTACCATACTTTACAGTCATGCGTGCATGCTATTAAAACAGTTGGATTTTGTCAGGTAAACTATACAAGTAATTTTACAATAAACGTTAAACATTACAATAAAAAGCACTGAAACAAGGTAGATTAGTGTAAACTTAATCCTTAATTTAGCCAATATATTATGGGCAAAAACCAGCATGGCTTGCAAGTTAGGTTAGAGTATTTGACTGACTACTCTATTAGAGTATCTCGATCTTGTATATAGTTTTCCTTTTGAGAGGGGAAGGGGGGTGTGTGCACCCTTGGATCTGCCACTGCATCTGGCTGAAACCACCAGAATTTAGAGTCAATGAAAAAGTTACTGATTGTGTGAGGATAGAAACTGTTTTGGATACTATTTAGCTGCCAGTTAATATTGGGTCTCCTGCAAGCAATCCATAATTATAACAGAATTTTGGTATTTCATATATACATCCTTCTCTGGGGCATAGTGATATTGTATATTAAATTTATTAGTGCCTGTGGAGGCATTTTGGCATGTTTCTTCCCAGATAACAGAGATACAAGCCTTCAAAGAGCTGCTTCAAAGAGCTAGCTTCACTGTAAGAAAGTACTAAAAGTTCAATAAAATGTCTTAATCACTTCCACAGGACCTAGATATTTTAGTTGTTTAGTTACTTATATTTGAAATTATAAGAATTCAGTAATTTGTTAGTCTGGTTTTTGGCAGCATGTTGTTGTAAAACATTGCCCTATCGTAGACCACACACCCAAGAACAGTTGTTGTTCTACAGTAAAAGCAAACAAGTACAAATAGTTATATTGGCAGTTGCTGAAATTGTTTATCCCCGCTTGGGGTAAAGGCGGGTTTTGTAATTTGTCATGCCATGCATTTTAAAATATACTGTAACCTTAACCGTTGTAGAAGTGCTTTTGAAAGAAATCAAGATCAAGACCATGAAGATACAACACGAAAACCAACAGTATGTAACAATCACGCAATCAAGTTTTGTCAATAAAAACATTTAGTTGCCATGCTTACTAGGCAAATCGCGTATAGGAATAAACTGGTATACGTGGGTGGATTAATTATCGTAGAATAACCTTTCAGTGGTTTAGAAGAATTCACAATAAAAACACTGTGAAAACCAACTACGTGTAACAAATGTTAAAAAAAATTGTATGATGTAATTTTTTGTTGCATAAGTAGGTACTTACCATATAGCCTAAATATTTCGAGGGGAAAATGTTTGCTGATTTCACGGTTTTGGGTGTTAGCAAAAATTTTACCTTTGAAATATTTAGACCTCCATATAGTCTAATACATTTTGGGAGTGTTTGCAAATCCGCGAAATTTTTATTTTAGCAACATTGCTCAACCTCGAAATATTTGCCCCTCAAATATTTAGGCTATATGGTATATTCTGTGCTTTCAGGGCATAGCTGAAAAACAGCCTTCTTTGGCTGAAAAACAGCCTTCTTTGCTATTTTCCCAGACTAAGAAACATTTTAAAATGTTTGATTGAGATACTCTAATAGTGCAGTCACCCTATTATTGATTTATTCTTTGTTTAACCTTGTGGTAGTTGGCAAAAGCTGTTCTTCCCTACCAGAGCACACACACAACAGTAAACACAATACAAAACACAACCACTAGATAACATACAATAATACAAAATAGTTATATAGTACACTAGCTTATTTAAGTTAACAGAGGATATAAATTCATCATAATTACAAGTACCACTTGTGACAGCAGTGAGAGAATTTGACCAAGAAGTGGCAGATGAACGAAAGAAGTTTTTGGTGAAGGAAAAATGACAAGTTTTCAGGTTAGCAAAGCTGTCCTTAAACCTGTGTAATAACTATGTTATGGGATTGGTGGATCGAGAACATTAGAACATTCAGTAAGTATCAAGTCATCCTGTAGAGAGCTCAGCTACAATCAAGTGACCATGTAGAGAATTCAGCTACAAACAAGTCACCTTGTAGAGTATCAGCTACAAACAAATTACCCTGTAAAGAGTTCAACTACAAAATAAGGCACCCTGTAGAGAGTTCTGCTTCAAACAAGTCACTCTGTAGAGAGTTCAACTACAACCCAGAGAGTTCAGCTAACAACAAGTCACCCTATAGAGAGTTCAGCCATAACAAATCACCCTGTAGAGAGTTCAGCTACAAAAATTCACCCTGTAAAGTTTAACTATGTTACAAGTCACTTCAAAGAGAGATCAGCCACAATCAAGTCACCATGTGGAAAGTTCAGCCACAAAAAACTGTTTAAAAAACCAAATGTACATAACGAATTCTTTATTATCTTCCTGTAGTAAGAAAAAGACAAGTAATAAGGAAGCTTCAAAGCTGGTCCACTGGCCAGCTTTGGTGTATGCAACTACAAAGAAGTGATATCTAGACCAAAACAGCCAAGCTGTGAAAAAGGGTGCTGCCCCAGGGTGAAAATATGTGAAATCAAAGGGTATCATTATTGTTTGGAGTGCCATGATACAACAGTGTTAAGTTTTGAATGAAGAATGTCAGCTGTAGTTGATAAGCAATTTCTTGGCTGCCACCTTTGATTTCACATCTTTTTCATGCTGGCTTTTTTGGGGGTCGCACCCCTTTTTCACAGCTTAGCTGTTTTGGTTTAGATTGTATTATAAGTCGTTGCCCTATTCTGAGTACTGCAGTATGGGCATTACATTGCGTAGAAGCAACAAGTAGCTACATTTTTTAGTAATGACCCCAACTCTGTTTTATAACTTGCAGCATATGCCAAAATGGCATGTGTAATGTGTATGCCTCGAGCAACTTCTACTGTAAAACGATCAAGCCTGTAGCACAATCACCATATGAAACATTTGTATACAAATTAGTGCTAACTTTAAGAATTTAATATAAACTCTTTGCTGCCTCATGGTTATATACATGAGCATGACAAGGATCATGAAGGCTTGTATTTTCTTGTCAGAAAGTATCGAACAGAAACCAGACTTCTACATGGCACGTTGGCAGTACTAGTTAGGTACAATCAAGCTAATATGTGCCTTCAAAGTGATGTAAAGTGCTTCTGATATATTTTTACAAATTATATTTAATTAATCAAAATGCGGAGTAATCCAGACAAGTCTTTATGGGAGCATTTGTGGTGGCAAAATGTCTGGGTAGTGTAATACCGTAGAGCCAGGCACCAAAACTTTTTCTCATGCCCCTGAAAATAAACTACTGAACTGATATTTGGTAATGACTCTGTCAGGATGCTTTTGTATCTAAGAAGTGATTAATTCTAATAGCTAATCTTTCAGTTTGGTAAGGTTAGGCAAATTAGATTTGCCTCTATAAACATTTTCATTATTGGTTTCTTGAGGAACCTGTCACCTGAGAAATAAAATGACCCGTGTGCTTCAGGATCAGGTGTTGTTTACTTACCATGTATCATAGAATCCCGGTCCTCACTAGGCCACTACACAATTGCAAAGTGTGATCTGATCCAATCAGAAACTCAATTTTTATTGTGTTTTTGTTTGTCTGTGGTGTTGGTATATGTATGCTGCTGATACATTAGTAATTTATTGCTAAAAAAGGTGAATCCCTAGCAACCATGGTATAAGTGTTTAAGTGTTTATACCAACCATTCAGGTATAGCGTAAGTCACTAATTATTGGCATACATCAATTATCGGAAATAATTGTATTAATTATTGTAACTGTGATATTCGGGATTTTACAGCAGTTACTATCACTTGATGTCTCTATGTCTATTTGTACTTTTTTGACGATACTTACAACTGATTGTAAGGGGAAACATCGCTTGCATCATTCACAGTCAGCACCTGCTGTTTTACACTCACTTTCGTAAAGCAATGAGAAAATAGTAGACTGATATCCAGCTGCAGATGAGGGCAGCTGTGGATGCTGTTAAGAGTGAAAAAGTTGCAGTTGAATACAAAGTACTGATGTCCACACTACAAGACAGAAAACTAGGACATGTAGTCCATAGGTGCTAAACTGTATTTAAGCCAAGCTGGAGAAGAAGAGCTTAGTGAGTTTATAATCACTGTAGGAAAGATAGACTTTAACAAAACATGTAAACAAATCAAAAGTATTATAGAAAAAGATAATCAATGGCTGGTTTGCAAGCTTTATGAAGAGACACCTGGAAAATTGTCATTACAGAAAGGAATTGTACTTCTTAGTCACGTATAAAGGCCAAGAACAACAGACATGCTATTGTGCAATATTTTGCTGTTTTGAATGAGTGTTTGGAGAAGTATGACTTAATGGATATAAGCCAGGCCAAATTAACAATTTTGACGTACCTTTGGATCACAGACTGCCACACGTTGTTGTCAAAAAAGGCATTATCGTTCATCAGGTAGCAAGAATCAAAGTAATAGAAACTGATTTCAACTTTTCTGTCATGCAATAATCAGTTTCAACATACCAAACCATTATACAGTATACAGTGGAGCAGTAGATCAGTGGAACACACTTATGCGGCATTCATTGGTTGTGATTGCTATGCAAGGATTTTTAGGTACAAAGCCACTCATTTGTATGCAAGGATTTTTTTGTGGAATTCCTTGCCAGCCGACATTAAAGAACTTCATTCTTTTAGAGAAAAGCCATTTCTTGTCATCTATGTAATTCAGTGTTGTTTGTGTGTGTGTGGTGTTATGTTTGCTATTGTCTTACTTTGTGTCTGTTTATGCATGTATGTTTAGTTTTTTTGTATCACTCCAACAAGGAGGAACGTACGGCATTGAGCTGATTGTTGTAAGTATAAAAAATAATTATATCAAATCGAATCATTGGGATGAGATATGACACTGCTTTTGTACACTCTTGTTGTAAAAGATGCATAAATGTACCTACCTAGCTAGTTAAATACACAACGTTTCCATAGTGATTCAATTGCTACTGTACTGTACCAGATTTGGGGTCAAATACATTGCATAGCATTTAAATATTAACACAATTAATCTTAAATTGTGAAATAATTAAAATACTTAGCTGCTATTAGGTACTATAAATGATAAAAGTTTGGTATGACTTAAGTTTGGTGAATCAGCATCTGATGTAGGTTGGCAGATAAAGTCTCACAAAGCCAACATTAAACAATATTAAATAGCTAAGTTCCAACAATTTGTCAACATATGTTAAACTTTAGTCACTCCAAACTCTCATTGTTTATGGTAATGCATATTTGACAAGCGAGTCAAACATTGTATTATAATTACAGAGTGGCTATTTGTACAGAGACTAATACCAATAGTTCATTTATATGGCATTTAAGCAGACCACATAAAGTCATCCAATAGTCATCCATCACAACTCAAGTATCAAACACGCTAATTGTGAGCTAGGTT
This sequence comes from Dysidea avara, assembly GCF_963678975.1. Taxonomy (NCBI): domain Eukaryota; kingdom Metazoa; phylum Porifera; class Demospongiae; order Dictyoceratida; family Dysideidae; genus Dysidea; species Dysidea avara. Next base: position 43,710,267 of record NC_089274.1, read on the forward strand.
AGAGGGCTGGCCAACCCTAAACCACCTCAAACTTACCAAAAGCTTACCTTCATACAGACAGTGAATATCAATAAAAGTGGTATTAAGGTCGAGTTCAGCTTTGGTTTCTTCCTCACCCTAGTACTTACAGTAGCTATAGGTCATACAAATAGCAATGGCCTTATAATTATTAATGTTATTGTGTTAATGCTACTGTATTATTATTGAGGTGTCAATAACAGGGATGTTAGCTTCAAAAGGGACTGTGTTGCTTTTGAAAAAAGTGCAAAGTTATATGTCATATTCTTAGTAATCAAAAGTCAAGTATACTTTTAAAAAATATTTAAATTCAATTACAAATACATGCAGTTTCCAAAACATAAAATGTACAAACAAATATATATTTAAAATACAAATACCCAAGTATTTGATTACAAGTCTGCATTGCACTTTAATAAACCTGATACAACTATGATACTGTTATTACAGTTGCACAAGGCTACATGCATACATGGATTATACAAAATACCATTATACTGTATAGGGCTTACGAACATATGTATTAATTGTTATGATTAAATTGAGCGAAAAGTATACAGAAGAGGTTGCATAAGCCTTTTGATTTGATTTAACTGTTCTAACTGTGGAATTCGGCCAAGGTTGTTCTATTCCAGAGTATACACACAGTTTCATACTGAGACACACACAACAAATACAGAGTAATATAATATAGAGAAGCACAACATCACTACACCAAGCACAACACAACATAATTACACAACATAATTACACAACATAGCTACACACCCAGTACATCTATTTGCAGACATAAATCTGACAGTGTTGAACTTGTTGTTGATATGCATTTGTCCAGCATAGCTAGCACTAATCTAACTTGGACAAGCTTACCAGCGGTATAATATTAATAATACTAATGATGATGATGATAATAATAATAATAATAATATCTGATATGAATTCAACACATATCAGTGTTGGGATTCCTTGTTGATATCAGCATGGCTAGCACTAATCTAACTACAGAATTGCTTGGACAAGCTGTCTGTAGTTACCAGTGGTAATTTTTATAATAATAACCAATCAGTTCCATGAAAATACTACCTAAAAGGTTTGTGGGAATTCTTTCAAAAACCTATAAGCTCAATTAATTTTTACTATCTATCTTAAGTTACTATGAAGCTAAATCTAAACACACCTTGCTTGAAAGTTCGTATAACTATATGCTAACAAAACTCAATCAGGAATTAATCTAGTATCCATAAACTCCTGCTCACTAGGAAATATTTCTCTTATAACAACCTTCTTGTGTTACACTTGACCTCGGTTCTGCCTCAGTTTCATGCGTTTGGGTGGGTACTATCATATGTAGCATTGGAATGTTATTAGATCTCATTGCTATAAGTCCCTTGTCAGACCCATACTAGAATATGCTTCACCTATATGGGCTCCTCACCTTCAATCTGATATTTTTGCCATAGAAAAGATTCAACGTAGTGCTGCAAGGTATACAATGAACAATTACTCCTGGAGAAGTAGTGTTACTAACATGCTCACATCACTTAATTGGCCCTCTCTAGAATCACGACGTACATTTTGCAAACTAGTCATGTTTTATAAGATAATCAATTGTCAAATGGAAGTTCCATCTATCTCACTAACATCAATGTCATCAGTTACCAGAGGTCATTCACAACGTTTCAGAATCCCACAAGCAAGAATCAACTCGTACTTATTTTCCTTTTTACCATCCACTATTAAATTATGGAACACTTTGCCAGAAGATGTGGTCAATCAGCCATCTATAAACTGTTTTAAGGACATTTTGTTAAATCATCTGAATTTACTTTGATTTTGTTTTTGTATCTGTGTGTTATACTCCTTGATGGAGTCCTACACAGTAATAAATAAATAAATAAATAAATATTCAACCTACCCAACAGGTGATAGCTAATAATTAAAAATAATTTGCTTCTAATATTATTAAGGGTATGGCTTCTGGTCTTCACTTTATAAATAGATATACCTCAAAAGGTTTCCCAAGGTACAAATTAACTGTCTGAAGATTTATAATATTATGTGAATTAAGGTGATATAACCGGATGTTTGCATGTTTAATTTATTTTCATTTTTTCCCTAAAAGGAATTTAGAGATGGGTTTTTTAAGATCTGTTAAGCAGTCTTGGAATTATAGCACTGGATAACAAACAGCAAACAGATTGATGTGTACAGCATCTACACAGGAAATTAATTTTAATTACAGGTTCAATTATAAATCAGGTTCAACTAAACTTATAAGCAAAGTAGCCATTTTGCTTTCAACTATGTTCTGCTTGTTACACAGGCCTACACACAGAGAACAATATGGGAAGCCAATCTGTTTACTTTGACTGTTGGAGGCATGGTGTAAGTGATAGACAACACATGAAGCCAGCAATGCATTATCACTAGACAGATGCTAAAAGCATAATGATTGTGAGTGAGCCTGATCTCGAAGCTATTTAATGCAATCAATTGAACATACAATGACAGTTAAATGAAATGAATGGTTCTAATATTTAAAAAGGTTACTTGAAGTGTTTAAACTATTAAATGAAAAACATATACTATGGTTGGTGGAAGCTGTGTAAATTGAGGCGTGATGATCCACTGTGAGCATATTCTTGTAGATGTGGCAATTCTTGATTACTGGAGAATGCTGTATGTTAGATTCAAAGGTATCTTCTTGTTCTAAGTATTCGTATTCATTGAGAACTTCAGTATTGTCTCCACTTTTGTATGATAGCTATGTTGTTGGCATAAAACACCATCTTCCTCACCTTCTTCTGTCTCGTCAATCTGCCATAATTGAGTGGGAAAATTGAAGCACTGAGGTATTTGCATGTGCTTACAAACCTTGCTTGTGTTTTCTTCATTGGTTTCCTGTTCTCTTCTAAGTCTGTCACACTCCCTTGTTTTTCTGAGCCTATCAAACCTCTTTCACTCGCAGTTTCAACACTTCTTGGCACATTGTTAGCCATTGCACGAGAATGTGCCATGTGCACAAGCTAAAAAGCACAAGGATGTGCTACATGCCACGTGCATGAGAAGGGGTTTTTTTTGCATGAGAACATGCAACGTGCACTTTTGCGCATGTGGCAGTTGATGGATTTCCGTGTTCTTTGTGTAAACTTTCATGTGCGTACAAAAAATGCAGCATGAGGGTGTGTGTCAAGAGACTAAAACAGCAAGCCAAGTGCTGTAGTTAGTCACCATATACCCCCGAGTGTTGTATTTTTGTACACACAGTGCTTTGAGTGTTATATAGTACTTTCTTATTTGTCTTCTTTGGGCAGTCATCTCGACTATTCACATTGTTTCAGTTCTTAGCCATCGGACCATTAGCAAGTGTCCATATAATCTGTTTCTATAGTCATAGAACTAGCAGATAGGATCGTTTGGCTAGTTTTAGCAATATTCATGCGATTACACTAGCTGTTTATCTGTAAAGACTTTTCATAACTGTGCATAAGTTAATTGGCATGCTTTTCATAGCTGTACTGTATCTAACCTGTAACTGTTTTTTATTAGTCACAAAGAACCTTTGCTTCTTTATAACCATCAAACCACTCTTCCTTTGATCCTCTCATGCAAAGTACCATATTTTATAATAAATGCCCCCGCTCACCTAACATGTCTATTCATTGTTTCAAGTTGCATTAGTAGTAGCAGCCATATCAACTACAACACAAAGCATGCTTTCTGCTGGCTCATCTTGACAATTACTGATTATCAGAATTACTGGAGTGATTAATTTAGGGTTCTAGCAATGTGAAAGATGGTAGCTATTACGACATAACTATATGTGAATTTTTAAAACGTAATAGACAATGTGAAGCCATATGTGTGCTTCCATGAATTGACACCTTTGAACAGTCAGAGAAAAGAAATGGGACACAAAGGTAACTTCATGATGTTTGCATTATATGTACGGAGGTATGTAAAAATTCAAAAGGCACTTGTTGGACTGAGGTGGTATCTAGCTATAACAGTGAAAAGCTCAAGCCTGCATGCAGCATCAGTCGTTAGCTTGTCTACAGACATCAGATAGTCAGTCGATTAAATTTTCATAGACAGACGGTTTGCCATGTACAGAAGCCATCCATGCACTCTCTTCATATCATACAACCCATTCAGTGCACTTGCGTTGATACTTAGCTACTGGAATACTATAGAATCTGCAGCATATAAGTCTTCATTAATTATAATTTCCACATACTCTAGTTTCTGCAATAATAAAAATAGGTATTTAATTAGCTAGCTAAACCAGAATTTTACAATTTGGAATCTTTGAAATCTGCACACAATTGTCAGGTCCCACGGATAATTACATTCGAAAAATTGTTTATGAACTATATAGCTAGCTACCTATATACTGAGCTAGCCAGCTACCTATATACTGAGCTAGCCAGCTACCTCGCTAGCTCAGTATAACTACTTGTAAGATGCAGCAAGCATACTGACAAGCTTACCACTTACAGATAGCACAGACTGACCTGCACAAGGTTCCAGTTGGGAGCAATCTCTGCAACGGGTTCGGTGGCCACAGAGCAATCTGAACCAATCAGTATGATCTGGCTATGGTTGAAGATTTGATCTATGAAACTCCGAAGGCTAGATGCCGCTGCACACTACAACAAAAAGCTTGTCCGTTACGTTCTCACGAAGCTTTACTGATCGCTCACCATTGAGTCGTCGATTCTAACATCAAATTTATATTGAAACGAAGCATCATTTTCAATCGTTTGTAACGCCAAATGCAGGGCAGGAATAAATCCTGAAAAGTCAAATTCTCCATCTTGAGAAACTAGCACTCCAAGATGAAGTGTTTCTTTCTCATGGGTCACTCCAGTACTAGCAGAAACAATGGTTATGGCTAGAAGTATTACTTTAAGCTTCGCTGCCACCATTGCCGCGGTGACCAACTTCGATCAACACATGCAACTCTTTCAATTAAGCCACGTGTAAAACCCTCCTAATTTTATAGCTCTCTGTCTTGCAAAATGCTTTAATAATCATCTACAAAATAAACCCTGATCCGCCCACGTGCTCAATCACGTGACCTTTGCGTGGCTTAGTGCGTGGGCAACAGAGAGATATGCTGCACCCCTATAAGTGTTGCAAGTTAGACTGGGTATGAGAAAAACGCCACCTTTGTCAAAGATGGCGTTTTTCTCATACCCAGTCTAACTTGCAACACTTATGCGCATATCAATGTTTTGCCCCACTAAGGTAAGGAATATATAATCTATGGTATTTCGAACTATCCTGAATCTGTTTCACTCGTGATGCATTGTTACGCACGTCGACCACACGTAGGTCACATGATATACAGTTCCTTTTTTCCACCCGGGCTTGACGGACTGCCCTTGCCTGCCACCCCCAGCACCTCGCCCAGCACAAAGAAAGGTGCGTGCTGGACAACTGTAAAAGACAATGGAAAAGCAGAGTAACGCAGCTAGCATGTTACTCTGACAAGCGGGACTCCACTTGCACTAAATCCATTGGTGTGGTGGAGCCCTAGTGTAAGCACCAATGGATGAACGCGCACCTCGAATGCATTCAATTGCTGAACGGAGCAGAAGACAACACCGAAGCCAACCCACCACCAATATACAGTTTCCGGTGATACGTAATGTTGTGTAAGCCCTATAGACCTTGTGTGCGTGCCAAGGCGTGGTCTGGAAAAACCGAGGAAAAGTTGCTACGGATTCAAATTTCATGATAGTTTACGAGAAAAGTGAGGGCAAAAGTATCGAGCATTCTATTGCAAAAACCTTCCCTAGGCGGAATAACTCGCCATGCAGCAAGCATGTTATATACTTTTACCCAGTAACTTATTTATACCAGCGCTACTCTATCTTTAGCACGATTCCTTCGTATTAGCATTAAAAAAATTTCGTAGGCGGATGCGTTATTTTGATGATGTAACAAAGTGCCACGCCTTGGCGCACACATGATCCGGCTATAATTAGAAATCTCGCTATAATTCCAGCAAATTCTTATGGTTTTACTATAAATATAACAGAATTTTGGAGAGCGCAAATTCGAATTAACAAGTGCAAAATAAATACCGATAATACTATGCCTGGACACAAACTCTACTTGCAATATGGAGAAATCCACGAGGGACTGAAGTGTACATATTGTCGACTGGTGTTGAAGGATCCCATACAAACTAGTGAGACTGGACAACGATACTGTCAGGAGTGCTTTAAAGATGCAGCAAGGTCAGAAGTGTGAACTATTACAATGAATGCTATACATGCCGAAGCGATAGCTAGTTAGACCCTTAGTTAGCTAGTCGTGCGGAACTCACCCCTGCCTTCTCATGAGCGGCAATGGACTGGCAGTCCAGGAAACTCGGCGGTAGCAACTGCATCTAGCTAGCCATAGAATTTACGATTATCTATGATTTTACTTTAGAGGCGCGCAGCCAAGTCGGTACGCGGTTTTCCCTCGGGTTTTCCGGATCCATGCACGCACATGTAAATTCACCAAGGTTTTTCATTCTGCCATTTTGCATGTACAGTAGCTATATAACTTCTTGCAGTTTGTTTTTGTTATTTGTGTTATGTAAATATTTATTTTTTTGTAGTTTGTGTTGTGTGTCGTGTAAATGTTGTATTATTTGTTTGGGGGCGTTCTAATAGGCCCTTTAGCCTTTTACTCTCCCCTGTGAATTTTCACAAATTAATAAAAATCTAAATCAAATCATGTATCCACCATATACTGCCTGTAAGGAGAGTGCATGCTAGCTCTCCTGCTGCAGTCACGACTTGCATTGCTAACACTCAGGATCTGTAACGAAAATTTTGGTCCGGGGCAAAAATCGGTCCGGCCGGACCATTTTCAGTCGACCAAATTTAGTCCGCCCGGACCATTTTTAGCATCCGAAATTGGTCCGACCTGACCAAAATTGGTCCGGCCCAAACCTAGTTGGCCACATGCACTCCTGACCACTCGGCCAATATTGGTAGACCAAAATGGGTCCGGGTGGACCACTAACGAATGCAGCCAATGATGCATATAGCTATAAATTGTTTGTGACGGAACACTGCAGCCGACTTAGCCATAGCTATTCTCATTTATCAATCTCGAATAATGAGCATTGCAGGCATTAGCTATCACTGCATGGATTTGTGCTTAAAAGGTTATCCAACAAGGGCACGGATCATTGCATGCACAGGATCAGCTAGCCGCATTGGAGGTGCTTAAGATCGAGATACTCTAATAGAACAGTCAGCTCTCTGACTGTTCTATTAGAGTATATCGATCTTTTTCTGTGATGTGTATTTTGATAAGAAAGAATTACGGTAATGCACAAGTGTTCTGCCTATTATGCTAGCATTATGCTCAATGCTTTCAGGCACCTATTATGCTCATTATTATACCGGCATAATCGGCGGGTCCCTACTCATCCACCCCTCTGGATCAGTCCCTGAAATAATATGTGTATCTGTTTATGACAATGCGTGCATGGGTATTCCCAGATTAATTAAAAAAAGCTGACCAAGGGTCAGAATTAACAAATTAAATTCTGAGCTATATATGCAGAAGTTGAAGATAAGACATGTTTTAATGATAGATTTTACATATTGTCTACCATCCTCAAGTATAAGTGATCCAGCATAGACTGGTGATTTCCATCATGTTGCTATAGTTGTTTGTCATAATCAACACAAACAAGCTGGATGAAAGATTCAACCAAACACTGCAGAGCTGATGATGCTTGTGAAGTTTATTGAACATTTTTAAAAATTTAATTGGTAATTTATATCAATAATACAAGAAAGGGTTTTCACATTCAAACAGTGGTTGAACATATAAAAACATAGTTGGGAAGAATATTTTGATACCTGTGTTTTTGCATGCAACATTGACCACCATGAATCCAGCATTGACCATGCATTTGAGTTGATGTATGCCGGAAGAAAACCTCTACTTCCCAGCTAGCTATTGACATGGAGAAGAAGAATGCAGGACTTTTATCATACCACACTGCTTTAAATTAAAACAGCATTAATTTTGTGACTGTGTTCATCGCTGCATATAGCTATATGACATGGAATTTAGTTTCTAGCTACTATATGCATTTTCCTTAAATCAACTCGGGAAATTAAACTACGCTACTCATTTATATAGTTTCCAGGCTAAGTCGGCTGCAGTGATCCATCACAATATACTTAGCACGGACCGACCTGTCCACACAATGCCGGATACACCCGCGGACCAACCAAAATTGGTCCAGGTGGTCAGGGGGTGCATGTGGCCAATAAAGTTTGGGCCGGACCAATTTTAGTCAGGCCGGACCAATTTTGGATGCCAAAATTGGTCCAGCCGGACTAAACTTGGTCAACCAAATTTGGTCCGGCCGGACCAGTTTTGGTATCCAAAATCGGTCCGGCCGGACCGATTTTACCCGGACCGATATTTCCGTGACAGATCAAGTTAGTTTGTCAATTATAGCTTGTGATTGTAGGACTTAATGTTGGGGATGTCATTGATAGATAACAACTGATGTACTTGACATAGCTAGCTAAAGCTTAAGACAATCTTACCTGGAAGTTTACCTAAGTGGTCAACTGTGACATCAACTGACGTCACATGCATTCATTGGAATGTAAACTATGGTCAAGTGTAATTTACTTAGATGGTGTAAATTATTATACTGTACTTTGTATCTCTATGACAGCAGAGATTATTATACTGTACTTTGTATCTCTATGACAGCAGAGATTATTCTACTGTACTTTGTATCTCTATGACAGCAGAGATTATTCTACTGTACTTTGTATCTCTATGACAGCAGAGATTATTATACTGTACTTTGTATCTCTATGACAGCAGAGATTATTCTACTGTACTTTGTATCTCTATGACAGCAGAGATTATTCTACTGGAGTGGAGATACACAACAAAGTAAGTAACATCTAACAATTAGCTATATACTTCAGTGTCAAATATAATCAGGGGGTAAGCTATATAGTCTGAATTTTTTTTTCTTTCATCAGCTTTAGAACTTGAAAGAAATTATTGCCATGCATAGTCTTGTGCAGAGTGCATGCATGTTGCTAGCTTGAAATCTTCCTGTTATACCTACAGCAGGAACTCATTAATGTAATGAGACCAATGATACCATTAATTGGGCTATAAACGACATCATAGCTATGTTTTTGCTTGATGTGGCCAGTACTAATTTGAAATACAAATTTAGGTTTGGTTCACCCCCTGAAATTCATATCATACATGTACATCATTTAACTAAACATTGTTTCATTAGCCATGGCCTGATCATGCCATCGCGAGAGAAATCAATAGATTACTAGTGAAGTGTCACAACCATGAAATGGGATGTGAATGGAAAGGATTGTTTAAAGATCTCAATGTGAGTTGGTCCATTTTCTGTCAACAGATAACCTTACACAATTACACTATTACAGGATCAACACTTGTCAAGTTGTCAGTACATCACAGTGGAGTGTAGGAACACTGGATGTGGTGATAGAGTATTACTGTCTAAACTAGAAGATCACTTGAAGAATGAGTGCCTACATAGACTAGTGGAGTGTAAGGACTGTGGAACAACACTACATTTTAAGGATTTGGAGGTATGATGTAATGTATAGAATGTCCCTAATAATCTAAACCTTCATTGTGTGAATTTCTATTCACTCTTATTACGTCATATAAGCTTCTTTATTAGAAATTATGTTTTGTTAGCTGTTTAGTGGGAGTGTACTGCATACTCACGTTATACAATTTGTACTATGAATTTGTGCTACACTGGTGGCTACTAATGTACTAAATGAATGGGTTCATTTATCTTGTATGGTGACGTTGTGATTGACTATAAAGCAGTGGTTACGTTAAATAGAACATATGTGACCTGAATTACCTTTTAGGCACAATTACATTCATAGGTAAATGGTATTCTAAAATGGTATTAACCAGCAATACATGGGTGGAATTTCCATAAAGATGGAGACATTTACAGATCATCTAGAGTATAAGAGACAGCATCTACAATTTCCCACCAATTTGATAGGTTTCATTTTCATGAGTGTTCAGCTGGATCACAAGTCCTCACAAAGGGGCGGAGGTGGGGGTGGTAGGGTGGACAACACCTCAGGTTCAAAATAGGTATGGGTCCTAATAGCAAACTCTAGGCCTGACTATACACACCCCTGGGAGCTCTAGATAGGGACCCGCCGATTATGCTCATTATTTTACCTATTATGCTATGCTGTACTGCTAAAAATTTTGCCTATTATGCTTAAATTAATGCTAAATATTTACCTATTATGCTCAAATTATGCTCAATATTTATACCTCAATTCCCATGTTTTTCTAGTAAATTTGCACTTTATGGGAAAACAGTAAGTTTCTGAAGCATAGACTCTGAATCTTTGCTTGTCAAAATGCATGTCACAGAAAAGATCGATATACTCTAATAGAACAGTCAGATGTCTGATTATTCTCTGACTGTTCTATTAGAGTATATCAATCTTTTTCTGTGATATGTACTTAGTAAGCAAGAATTTATGGTAATGCACAAGTGTTCTGCCTATTATGCTAGCATTATGCTCAATGCTTTTAAGCACCTATTATGCTCATTATTATGCCAGCATAATCGGCGGGTCCCTAGCTCTAGATGGACTGATGGTACATTTCATGTTTGTATAGCTTTGTGTAACACTCCAAGCCAATAACATTGGGGCCTCTAGAGTGATGTATGGGCCTTGACACACCTACAGAAGTCCGTCTCTAGTAAACAGACCTGGCAATGTTGTATGTGAAAATTTTTAGTCAGCATGGAGCCATCTCATGCTGCATGTGCCCAAAAGGTAGGTTTTCCAAAGTCAGGTCACATTATATAGTGGCATCATGCTAAACCCTGCTTTGGAATTATGTAGATTAGCTACGAATCAGCCTGGAAAGTATATAGCTATGGGAGGGATTTTCACTGTGACAGTTACTGAAAGTCTTTACATGTCTATATATATTGTATATATTTTTTAGGAACATGGAGACAATTGTCCTAATGCTCTGAGAAAGTGTAATCAATGCCAACAAGAGATGCTAGCAATTAAGGTAATATTATCTCTAAGTACTGCTGTATTGATATTATTTTGTTGCTGTTTAGCTTAATGATCATCAGATGAATGAATGTACCTGGATCAAATGCCCTTGTAGTGATGAAGCATTATTTGAGGTGTGTGCGTGTGTGTAGCTATAGTGATCAACTATGGCTTTTAATTTTACTACTGTATGTTGCTGCTTACATGCGTAGCAAAGTAGCTTTGTAGTACGTATAACTAGATGTGTATATAGTTAGAGAACAGATAATTATACTTTTGCATGAGGTTGTCAATTTGTAGACATGTTTATAGTGAAAATCATTTCAGAGAGAAATGTAACACCTGGCAAACATGTAATTGACCATCCTGGGTAATACTATTGTATCTATGATGAAGACAATGGTTACATTATTTTATGTGTTCTCGTAAATACATGTACATAATTTTATGATTGCATTAGGCGAATAACAAGGAATACTTTGAGCACCTGCAGAACACCAACAAGTTAGCCAGTCACCTACAACCATTACTGGTCCAGTTCTCCAAGATGAGTCAGTCAGTAGAGAAGATGACCAATGATTACCAACTGGTCACCAGTAGAATTGAACTACTAGAGACTAAGTGTGATGATCTGGAGAGGAAGAATGAAGAACTACAGAAGGACAACAATGAGTTGTGCAAAACAATCACTACATTGACAACAAGAGTGGAAGAGAAGGAAAACAAATTGGGAAAAGTGGTCAAATCTCAAGTTGGTAACATTGTATGTGTCACTGATGATAGGCTCTCTACTTTGGAACAAAATTATGGCAAACTGATTAGTGAGATTATCACTTTCAAGAGCTCCATGACTCAAAGCTGTGCTCAAATTGAAGCGTTCAATGGTGAAATTGAGCAAATGAAACAAGATTATTTGTCACATGCATCAAAGGGCAATGAAATGGTCCCATACAACGACAACAGCTCTTATCCACTGGATTATATCAAACAAGTTGAGGAAAAGGTGTTGGAAGTTGAACGAACTGTGAATGTCCTGAATGTCCATCATTCAGAACTAGAGTTACAATTACAAGCATCTCTTGCGAGTACACACAATGGAGCTTTTCTCTGGCGTATACCAGAAATGAGGAGGAGAATTCGTGATGCTAAAATTGGTCGAATCACCAGCATCTACTCACCACCATTCTACACAGGAAGAAATGGTTACAAGATGTGCATCAGAGCTTATCTTAATGGTGATGGCACTGGAGAAGGAACACATCTTTCAATTTTCTTTGTTTTGATGAGGGGCGAGTATGATCCATTACTTCAGTGGCCCTTTGAGCACAAAGTGAGCTTGATTCTTGTTGATCAGGATCAAAAGAAGCATTTGGTGCAGACATTCAAACCCAACATACAATCAAGCAGTTTCCAGAAGCCAAAGTCAGATATGAATGTTGCCAGTGGTTGTCCAGAATTTGCCAAGTTGTCAATCCTTGATAACCCAAGTTATGTCAAAGATGATGTGATGTATATTAAAGCTGTTGTGGACACTTCAAAGATACTGCATCCATAAATAATATCTGTATCCATTGGCTTCTGCACATTTATTGTAATAGTACATAAAATTTTAACCCACATGTAAATAATCAGCAACGTCTGTGTTCCATTGATTAAAGTTTTGTAGATAGCTACAAACAAATCATGTAAATTTAGTTGTACATATTATCACATTTTAGACTCACATTATTGTTATACTCATGCAGAAACTTTCATTTCATCAAAATTACATCAGTTATAATATCCACACATGTATAATTTTACACATCAATGACTAGTCTATACATTTTTCATGTATGCAGGGCATATGAAAACTAATATTCTGAATCTGAATGACTAAAATGGACTAAATGTTTAATCTGCCAGCAAATAATTGGGATATAGAGTCTAATCTATTACATTGCATATTCATTATATGTATGGTGTGGTTTTAAATCAACGACGTCAGAGTAGGTGCGGTGCGACCAGTGAGGTCAGGCACTTTTTGGCTGAAATTTTGAAAACTTTCAAACTTGATAAAGCTAAAACTAGTGAACATGGAATACTTAGCATATATTTAATGGTAACAATTGACAGAAACAACACTTATCTAGCCTCATAACATTTTCATGTCGACCATGTCCGTATTAAGCGCCTCTAAAATAATTATTGTTATGTTTAGATTTGACTTTGTTTCTACTTTGGAACAATATTTACAGTTTATCTATTACTAATAAGGCTCAAATGGTAAAATTTTAAAAATTAAACAGGTACTTTTTGATCATGCACTGACCAGCTTTATCATTGAACAGACAATGAACACTTGTCGGGCCAGCTAGCTAGACCTTTCACACAGCAGCTACTCTAGCCCAAAACTCCCTCCAGATAACATCTCAGTATGCGTAGTTTCAAAATTTTCCTAGGGGCATGCCCCCCCCCCCCCCCCCCCCCAAGCCCCCTAGACCAAGCCTTACCACTTTCACTTTTACTCTGACACCACTGTTTTAAATCATATGGTAATATACAGTGGAATCTCAATTATCCAAACCCCTTGGGACCAGGGGTGGTCCATCACAGTCTGTATCTCTGAAACTGTGTATAAATAACCATCAAGAAAAGTTTTTTTTTATCAGTATTATCAACTACCCTAATAGAACAGTCACTACTATAATAGAGCAGTAGTAATTTCCGTAGTTCAGTTAACCGAGAATCCGGATATGTAGCAGAATGAAGATATTCTATTGTATTTATGTACATATAGAGTCGATGTAATCTATAAGGTAGGGTCCGCAATCCGAAAAATCAACTTCTACAAATCAATCCCCCTACCATTGTGGGATGTTCATTGTAGTATCCCATTGCTTGATCCACCATGAAACCGGAGGCACGATTGTTGTCTTCACAGAAATATTGTTTTCAGTATCTCGCAAGATGCAAAATTTATTTTTAAAATTTCGTGCTCCACACAAAGGACCGGATGAAACTTGCTACTTAGCCAAATCGTATCCAGAGTTGTTGTAGTTGAAAAGTACGCACAGAAATAAGTAAATGATTTGTGCTTTCTTTGAAAAAACAGACAAAGAGATACGAAGTTTCGAATTCAAACTGCCCTACCACCCAGGGCAAGAGAAGCCCAACTCTTCCTCATAGTGTTTCGATACGGTTGGGTGCATAGTCTGTCTATGCTGTTAGTTTGGAAAAGATCTGAGACTTCTCACCATCTGGGTGACGAGCGTCAAAATTTTCTGCAGCATCAAAGAATTGTGTCGCTCTTTCTAGCCATTTCCAGCGCTTCTGCAGCCACAACAATCATCAATTATAAACTAAAACTATGGCAAAAGATGTCCCTGAACGTTTGGTAGCAGTGGTTGTCAATAATTATTTCATCCACGGCTTCCACGCCTCGCTCTAAGCTATGCATCAAGGGAGGCAGCAAAATCGTCCAAATTTGACTTCACCTCTCACGCTCCACAGCAGCTTCAAATCTTCACTAGATCACCCTACATCACCATTATGCAGCAAAACATCCAAAAACAAATCGAAAAAAGCACAAAATCTTTCATTTTTGATTCGAGCTGGGTGGAGCTCCTGGTGAGCTGCTGGTATACTGCATCATATGAAATCACAGAAACACCAACTGCTATTACTACCAAACGTTTTGATCCATCATTTATCATCATTCTAAACAAAATTAAGTGACCAGTGTGGTATCAGAAGTACTGGAAAGCCCTTTGGTACCATTGAGAGAATCCCTTGAAATGATGCACAAAAATTTTGACGTTCTTCACCCAGATGGTGAGAAGTCTCAGATCCTTTCCAAACTAACAGCATAGACAGACTATGCATCCAACCTTATCACATCACTATGAGGAAGAGTTGGCTTTTCTTGTCTTGGCTGGTAGGGCAGTTTGAATTCGAAAATTTGTGTTTCGTTTTCTGCTTTTTGAGAGAAAGCAACCCTGTGCCGGGAACCCAGTGAATCATTTGCTTATTACTGTGCATACTTTTAAACTACATTAACTCTAGATAATATCAAGCTAAGCAGCAAGTTCTATCCTGTTCTTTGTGTGGAGCACGAAATTTAAAAAATAATTTTTGCATCTCATGAAATGCTAAAATTGATATTTCTGTGAAGACAAGAATCGTGCCTCCGGTTTCATGGTGGATCTAGCAATGGGATACCACAATGAACATCCCACAATGGTAGAGGGATCGATTTGTAAAAGATGATTTTTCGGATTGCGGACCCTATATAAGGTGTAAGTTTCTATCTATAGGGACCCGCCGATTATGCTGGCATAATTATGAGCATAATAGGTGCCTGAAAGCATTGAGCATAATGCTAGCATAATAGGTAGAATATTTGTGTAATACTATGAATTCTTGCTTATCAAAGTAGCTATCACAGAAAGATCGATATACTCTAATAGAACAGTCAGTAACTCTAATAGAACAATCATATAGCTGACTGTTCTATTAGAGTATATCGATTTTTTTGTAATATGCATTTTGACAAGTAAGTTTGTGCTTCAGCCACTTATTATTTATCCATAAACTGGAAATCATTAACAGAGCATGAGAACTGAGGCATAAATAATTGAGCATAAATTTAAGCATAATAGGTAAATTTTTGAGCAGTGCAGCATAGCATAATAGGTAAAATTATGAGCATAATCGGCGGGTTCCTATCTATCTAACTGTAACCATTACACAAGTGTATTTCCCAAGCACCATTAAGAGTCCATATCAGGGGTGGTGGAGTAGGTCATGATCAAAGACTGAGGACTGTGAGGCAGGGCCGCCCACGGGGGGAGGGGGGAGGGCCCAACTGGGACATTTTGCCCCAGGCCCCAGCCTGAAAGGGGCCACAGACCCTATAAAGGGCCCACAGACCCCATAAAGGGTCCCTTGGAGAGCCGTATTCTTACTGATTAGAACAATTGTTTTTTTTTTGTTTTTGTGTTGTTAAAACGTATTATTAATGAACACGTTTTAACAACACAAAAACAAAAAAACAATTGTTCTAATCAGTAAGAATACGGCTCTCCACTAAGCGAAGCTCAGTGGAGACAGCGGGGAGCTCTGTTGACTGCAGCTTTCTGCTCCCACGAATGACCAGTACAGCGGAACGTAATAGGGAAAATGATAAAGCACAGCGCATCCAGGAGAGTGTCTAGTTGTAGCTTCTGTGATAAAAGATCTGCCACTGAAACGGTTGTAGAAAATAGTAGCCTCCTTGCCCAAACCACCAAAAGTTGAAAAAAACTAGCGGGGTGAAAGATTCACAGTCAACATTACGTATACGATCCCCTTATTCTCGCTTCTTCTCGAGCTCATGCCGACGAAAAAGGGAAGTAGCTAACCCGGGTCTGACGATAACTTGGTGCGTTGGGATGGAAACCCTGACGTCAAACAATGCACCTTGGCCCCTTGAATACCTGTTTAAAAGATCGATATACTCTAATAGAGCAGTCAGATCTATGATACTCTAATAGAGCAATCACAGTATTCTTCAGAGGAGCAGTGTAGCAAGCTTATAAATAAGGAGATATGGTTGGTGAGAGTAGCTATTGTCATTGTTAGCATGTTATGACCTCTTTTTTTTTCTTTTTTTTTTAGTCTTTGACTTACAGCTTGGTTGTGATTCAGAATGGAAACCTCATTGCCCCTGGAGCCCCACTTTAACTCTTTGCCTTGGGCCCCTTATTTTTCTGGGCAGCCCTGCTGTGAGGAGACCAACTTCTGGCTATCGATGTTTTAAAGTATACAGAGTTGAAGCATTAATGGACATGGCTGATGTTCTGAGGGGATCTGAAGACATGCTTCCAGCAAAATTTTCTGCTGCAGAAAAATTTTCTGATTGTATAATCTCTGAGGTGGAAATTTGTGCTGTTTTAACTGCACATGCAGTTGCAGGCAAATCCAGTCATTTCTTGCAGTACAAAAGTAGAGTGTATAGTGGGTAGTTAAGCAATTGGCTGAGTATACAGCAAGTAAAGGGCCCAAAAACACGTGGTTTTCACTAAACTTACAGATGTCACAATTAACATTCAAATTGCTTGTGTTTTGCTATTAACCGCAACTGTTTATTTTCCTTATAGTTCAGTATAGCTACTGTTTAATTCTGTTTTTAGGCCTCAAATATACCATTTATTTTAATGCCTCATGTAGTATATTGTCAGAGCCCAAATCTATATGCTGTTTTAATAATTACATTAAGAACGATTACATGTTTTTAGGGTAGCTGTGGTATATAAAGTGTAAAAATAAATATGTATAAATTTTATATATGCAACAGCGGAAATTTGGGGGAGAAGCTCACCAGTTCTACTTTCTTATCACAATGCAGACATAATTCGGATTATCTTTGGCTGCATTCCAGATTGATGAACATTTTTGCGCTCTGAAATTCTCCCTAAAAATGCCAAGATCATCACAACCATGATTGAAACATGGAACCATGACAGAACCCGTGACCGTCACTCATGATGGGTGCTGAAATGATTTGGGGGAAGTTACTCACTTAACGATAACTGTGATCCTTTACTGTCCATCAAACAATGA
This sequence comes from Dysidea avara, assembly GCF_963678975.1. Classification (NCBI taxonomy): domain Eukaryota; kingdom Metazoa; phylum Porifera; class Demospongiae; order Dictyoceratida; family Dysideidae; genus Dysidea; species Dysidea avara. Next base: position 43,727,966 of record NC_089274.1, read on the forward strand.
TCCCTACCCCATCATACAACTTGGTGAATCTTACAAGTATTATTTGTTGTATTGTGCAGACCTCAAGAAGAGTGTAGTGCACAAAAGAAACAATAGTACAATTACAATCATACATAATTACTAATTAATTAATTAAATAGTGTCTAGACCAGCTAGGTTGTGCTTGAATTGTTCAATCTCTGTCAAGTTGATCACATGTTGGGGTAAAGAATTCCAAATTTTAATAGCAGATGGAAAATTTGTAAGAATCAATCCTTGTCATTGGTATCATAAATCTTTTATTGTGTCCTCTGGTGTGGTAGATGTCAGGGTTAGGAATAAGAAGATTGTTAGCATTTATATCAACTTGGCAATTTATCATCTTATACAACATTATAGCCTTTTGTTCATTTCTACATCTGGTTAACGTGGGCCAGCTCAGGTTGGATAACATTTCAGTCACGCTTGAATCTCTAGTACTTATGGAAGAGATTCAATTAGCACTAGACCATCAGCATCAAATTGACTTGATTTCTTCAAAAAACCCACCAGAGATCAGTGAACAAATTGAAATTTATGGTTTTAAAGGCTATACCCTCAATTGTATGAGTATATACCTGGCTGACCCAGAGATCCCAAAGAATCATACTGCCGAATGGTGATTACTCATGAGTTTCTTCCTGTTGAATGTGGTGTCCCCCAGGGGACAGTTGTTATGTTTTTACTCTATATTAATGATATCGGTGATATTTCATCTTCAATAAGACTGTTTGCTGATGACTGTGTATTATATAATAATCAAGTCTGATGAAGATCGCTGTATTTAACACCATCATACTTTCCTGGTCGCAAACCTGTCAAATGTGATTTAATGTAGCCAAGTGTGTAACCCTACAGTGTAGCACATCACTAACACCATCCCTATTAATTATATATCAACTCAATAGCTGTGAGCTAATTAACCAACATATTTTTCTGGGAGTTACACTAACATCCTCCATGTCATTCTCAGCAGAATCAGCACATACAAATAACATAATTATGTACCAAAGCATCTAAAATGCTAAGCACAACCTTCATGAGCACTCTGAAGATGTCAAATCTATGACTTCAGAAGCCTGGTAGTCTAATATTGGAATATTCATCCCTAGTATGGGATCCATACCTGATTAAGGACATTCAAACCTTGGAGAAGGTACAAAGGAGGGCTGCCTTCCGAGATAACAGTGACTGCCATAATACTATTCAATGGTATCTCCTATAAAGTCTGCTGTAACTGTACTCATACTATATATAGTTAATTAAATTATGTGCTCTTAGGCAGCACTATTCATATCAAATGGTATGGTAGTACCATTTAATAGGGATTGCCCCAAAAATTTTGTGCGCTGTCTGAGTTCCGCCTTTGAAAATCATCCTAGAAACATCTTATACAATAAAAATTGCCTTTATGGAATAGTACTAGTTCTTAATAAATACAGCATTAAATATGTTACAGGTAGCCGGATACAGAATTTTAAAAGAATTGCCAAAACTAGATTTTAATCTTACTGCCTCACTGCATATTCTAACAAAACAGTGACAAGTTACACTGTAGCTAGCTAGCTGTGCTACAACAAAAAAATTAAACAAGCAGGTATTAAAAAAAAAAACTGTTAACTTAAAAATGATGTAGGGATCTATACAATAAAAGTAGTGAAACAAGAGATGAATGATGGTATTACAGCATAGCTCAGTGGGAAAGTTCCTACTTTGGCACATAGCTATTTTGTTCAATGCCATGTGCCATAGTAGGGACTTTTCCACCATGCTATGCTGTAATACCATCATTCATCTCTTGGCGAGCTATGCTGTAATAACATCATTCATCTCTTGTTTCACTACTTTTTATTGCATAGATCCCTACTTCATTAACAAGTTTTTTAAATACTATAGTATATGAATTGTATGTATTTTTGGGCTTTGTTCCTAAGTATCACCAGCATCTTTCTGCCTACCAAATTCAAATTCAAAGTGCCTCATCAAAGATCTATTTAAGTTCTTGAAATAATACTATCAACATTAGTCAAATATTTGTGACCACTTTAGCTACTTACTTTTCTCATGAAACTGCTCTCTCAACAGAAACAACATCCTGATATCTTGCAACAGGCATGGTGATGTGGCAAATGATACTTGAAATAGTGTACTTATGAGTATTGGGTGTTATGTTTGCTAATGTATGAGTGGGAAAATTGCTCCATGCATTAAAATATTGAAAGACGCAGAAGAGACTCGTTGCATGAGTAGAGGTACTTTTTGGTAGCTTCTTACATGACAACAATTCATTGTTGTGAATACTTATGCCTTACTAGCAACTGCAGTTTTGCCCCTCCTATACCCCCATGAGGGCAAACGAGGGGCATAACAAGGGGATCAGATAAACTTTTATGCCCCAGGTGTGTGGTTTAGGCAATGCTTGTAACAATGGATCTATAGATGGAGAAATGAATGGATTAGGCCTACAAATTTGCCCCAGCGTAGGGGAATTAGACTTAAGAGCAGCTGGTTAGGACTTGGAAAAGTGACAAGATCGAGTACATTTTTTTGGTCTTCAGCTTATACAGCTAGACCCTGGCATCACCAAGACCACTCTCACTGGCTGCGGCTAGTGAGAGTGGTCACTAATGCACCTATCAAAGTTTTGCCCCACCTACTCCATGTGAGATTTGATCTGACTAGCTGCATGACCTCATAAATATGATGACGTCAACTATGAAGCCATGACATAGATCTCCGTGTGCATATAGAAGAAACCATCATGATTGATGAAAATATGTACAACAAATAAAAGTGTGAGCATGTGAATCCTCGGGCAACATGTGACCACAATCAGGACCACGAATGGAACCAATGTGGGCATGGCAAGGAAGAATAAAATACAAAAATAAGTTATAAGCTACAATATATACATAAGTACTTAACCTAATTAGTGTGCCACTCTTTACATTCCCTTGCTAGAAAAATTCTTCTAGAAACCATTATTCTGGCAAAGGCTGCATCATCTAGACATTTCTTGATAGTAGACTTTGATGTACTCACTTCAGGGTGAACAAAATTTAATAAATTAAACAGATTCGTGATTGCAGATAGCTGGTAGTGGCTTAGTACTGATATCTCAATTGTTTCATAGTAATTAGGGATGATACGGTGGTCAAATTCAGCCAGCAACTGAAAAGTGTTCAATGGTGAAATTGAGAAAATCAAACAAAATTATTCATCACATGCATCAAAGGGAAATGAATTGATCCCATACAATGACAACAGCTCTTATCCACTGGATTATATCAAACAAGTTGAAGAGAAGACATTGGAAGTTGAACGTACTGTGAATGTCCTGAATGTCCATCATTCAGAACTAGAGTTACAATTACAAGCATCTCTTGCCAGTACACACAGTGGAGCTTTTCTCTGGCGTATACCAGAAATGAGGAGGAGAATTCGTGATGCTAAAGTTGGTCGAATCACCAGCATCTACTCACCACCATTCTACACAGGAAGAAATGGTTACAAGATGTGCATCAGAGCTTATCTTAATGGTGATGGCACTGGAGAAGGAACACATCTTTCAATTTTCTTTGTTTTAATGAGGGGTGAGTATGATCCATTACTTCAGTGGCCATTTGAGCACAAAGTGAGCTTGATTCTTGTTGATCAGGATCAAAAGAAGCATTTGGTGCAGACGTTCAAACCCAACATACAATCTAGCAGTTTCCAGAAGCCAAAATCAGATATGAATGTTGCCAGTGGTTGCCCAGAATTTTCCAAGCTGTTAATCCTTGATAACCCAAGTTATGTCAAAGATGATGTGATGTATATTAAAGCTGTTGTGGACACTTCAAAAATACTGCATCCATAATATCTGTACCCACTGCATGGTTTTAGCTTCCATTGGCTTTAGCTTCCATACATTTGTTGTTGTAATACATAAAAATTTTAACCCACATGCATGTAAATAATCAGCAATATCTGTGCTCCACTGATTAAAGTTTTGTAGATACGAACAAATCATGTAAATTTAGTTGTGCAAATTATCACAACTTTTAATGTATTCAAACAATAACACGAAACGTTTATTTTATTTCATCAAAATTATATTAGATCAATTATACTATCCACACATTTATGTATATGATTGTATAATAATATATTATGTTTTTAATTTCACACTTATTAACTAGTCTATATATTTATTCAATTTCATGCATGGGCATATGAAAACCAGGCACTACTATACTTTATACCAGCAAAGAACACACAGAAAAATTCTAAATCTGAAAGATAATTTTTACAAGAACTACAATAGCCTTTCACAGGATACTCTAAACAATAACAATGCATATAAATTATACTTTCATTTTTAAGATTTTTCATATGCAACCGGCATGTATGGTTTTAAACTATGAGGTTGGTTTTATAACTATTAAGACTTTTCAGTGTCCTCCCTTCAGACTTATTTGTAAGTGCTTAATACAACTATGCACCTTGTTGGCAATTTTCAACCATATATTGGTCATAACAGAATGAAGATTTTCTGTAAGTGCAGTGTTCAAACATGTTTTCACACATTTTTCAAATGCTGCAGTCACATATCAAGGCACATGATGGTGTCATGCAGCCAAGTATATACAGCCAGTGCTGGTGTGTAACAGACAAGTGTGTATTTTATAGGAACCAAGAAAACACTTGATTTTTGAAAATGCAAAAGTGATCAAGTATTAGCTGATTAAGACAAAGCTGCAGTATTCAACTAATAATCATTTGAAAGCAATGTGCAAGGCTATTCCACTTTGCTTCCAGCTTTGTTGTACAGCATCACAAATGAAGAACAGTAAGACAAGCATCTCTGCAATCAACCCAGTCACTACGGAAATTGTGATTAAATGCATGACCCAGCTATCAATACTGAGAAATGAAGTGGACTTTGTACTTTGTTTTCAGGTGTGTTCTATCTGTTACACAGTGTTACAAATGAATAGAAGTATGAGAAATACCTCTGCAATCAACCCAGTCACTACAGAAATTATAGATGTCTGCCGTGACAGTCACCTGGCACTGACACCATCAAGTTCAACACCTATGCGGTAGTGAAGAAAGAAATGGAACACAAAGGAAAACAGAGGTAAGTCCATGCATGATACCTAAATGTGGTTAGTAAAAAGGTATGGGTTGGGCCGAAGAAACATCTCAGTGATAAAATCAAGGTTGCAGCCTTATTCATACTTTACTGGAGGAATCAGGCAGTCAGATAGTTGACAGAAAATTCAGTTAAAAATATAAAAAAAGTTCATAGAAACTTGTTGGAAGGGCTTAGGGTCACTCTGAAGACTTACATGGGCTTGGTTATGTCTAACTAATACTGTGGAGGGAAAGTAAGGCTGTATTTTGGGTGATACTTTTGTGTAACAAAGCCCAAACCTCCATGATCTCTATAGCTAGTTTATTAAAAGGACAGTAACTGATTACTACTGCCAATCATGTCCTGTACTAGCTAGTGTTTGTTCCTTCATTCATTATGCTATGATCACTGGTCTGCATGTTTTTCTGCATTCTTCACATTTTAGTTACACCCTGTATTCACAGGCTTTAAGTCTTCTCACAGGTCCCTAACAGTACATATTGTGTACCGCTTATCCTTGGGTTAGGAAGGTTAAAGTAGACTATCCTGCAGTATTATTAAGGGGTCACTACATGCCAAATGAACAAAAAATCCAGACCCCTTTTGATTTTCTGGCACAAACATGGACCCTATCAAGAAACTTTCTCACGCCAAAATTTGGCTCATTCCATTGGTCTCCCTTTAAGTTATGACCACTTAAAGAAAGTTTCTGTTAAAAATTTCATCTTATGCTTCTTTAATAAAATGTTCATAACTATGCTTGTGACTAACATAGAAACTTCTGGTTTGGATACTTGAAATCCTTGTTAAATACTTGTTCAGGTGATATATATATATATATAACTTACTATAATTACTCAAAGGAAAAGGTAAAACCGCAAAAATGTAACTTTTTCCTTTGGTCTCAATTTTTAAAAATATATTCTTTAACCAATTGAGTAAAAGAAAGGTGATCCATTTTTTGTTACAATATATAGAATGTTTGAAAGATAGCTATATGGAACATTACAGTTTCTTATCTGCTTTATGGTACTTTAACAATATTGTTTGCTTTCAATCCTTTCATTATTTAGTACTGCCAAATATACGTATCCATAACTACTGCATGATGATGAATTGTATAAATCTGTACAAACCAAGTAATGATAATGTTGAATGTACCAGAATGAACCTGGAGAGAAAATACAGGTAGGACTACATAGGTAAGCAATAGCGCACAGTTTGATGGACTATATAGTAGTATTATCAGGTGCACATGCACTACACACACAGACAGACATCAGTAGGCTAAATACATTTTGGTACTAACAGTATACAAATTAGAGGTGTGTTTCTAGTGGCGACGCATTTCCGTTGACCTCTTCGTCTCCTGACATTGTTTTCATCTTATGTTCTTGCAGGGTAGTTGTGTCCTGGTGAGACTTGAACTATACATAAAGTGTAACAAAAACCAGTTAATGATATGTTACATCTAAAAACCTATGCAAGTGCCCAGTCAATTAATAATCCAATTATAGCCATGCCAAAACAATGTAAAATCATTTCTAAATATCATTACAGCCATTTCTTGGTAGAAACTTTTGATTTCACAACCTAATTTTTGAATGCTATATCTTTCTTTATACTATTTGGCTGTTTGTGCATAAAATATCACTTTTTGTTGTTCAAAGCTGGCTTATGGATAGAATATGCTCAAAATTTTGCCCAAAATGCTTTCAAGAATTACCCAAACTGATCACCTACTATATGTTATTCAGTGTTTCCATTATGCTTGCATTACGCTCCTTGGTTAGCATCATTTCTTACAATTACCTTAGAACATTTTAATCAGTGAATGCTCTATTAGAGTATTTCACTCTAAGCGACTGTTCTATTAGCTTATTTTTACCTGCCCTTTTCTTTTCACAGGCATCATAATGGATATTTAAAGGTTTCAGTATACTTAACATGTTGAAATGTGTATCACAGAACAGTTATTTATTGCACTCCATTACTACACTCACTGTTTTTTTGTACTTTTTATTTGTAGAGTTGTTCCTGGTTCCAGTTATCTACCTCCGTCCCCTTAATTTTTACCTTAAAAGTACCCTATGCCCACTATTATTACATGCTAAGGCCACTTCAACTAAATCTTTTGTTTCTCAGACTGAAACTAGTTGAAAAGTGGGTTGGTAGGTATAAATAAAATAATATTAGGTGGTAATAATTTTTAAAATTGAAGTTATGGCAACACGTATAACTAAGACGTTCGATAATGATTAGTATATTTAAATGACCACTGAAGCGTCCATCCATAGTCTACTTTTACAACTCTTCTTACCAAGCTTGCCCCAAGCATAGCAGATATGGATGACCAACAATACATCGACGCCACAAGCTCATGTGATCAAACACGTGATCTTAAAAAATGAACAAAAGCATTTCATTTACAAATTTTATGGGTCGGTCAGGTCCGAGAAACAAGAAATTTAGTTGAAGTGGCCTAATGTTACTATATGAGGTAGAAATTAAATCTGCATGTGACTGTGTTGTATAGTGGCTATGGTGTTTAGCAGGTGAAAATGCATTTATTGGATATGTTAGAAGCCATTTCTGTGTATATACTGTTGTGCTGATGACTGGAAACAAATAACATATTTCAAAACATGGACAGGAGTTATCTTGTGTTGATTATTGTCAGTTGCGTGTTGTCTTTGTTATAAACAAGTGAACAGAATGGTGGAATAGTGGAGTGTTTTAAAAGGTCTAATGTATCATTTTTATGCTCTGATGATTCAGAAGTACAATTGCCACAAAGTCAGGTTATTATATCCCATTATACCTTTGTGTGTCTCATTATATATACACAAAATTTGTTATTGCAATGCATTTAATGAAGTCAGCTGTACACTCAGTTGCAGTTTAGTTTGGGAATATCAAGCCTTAAGGCATAACCCAAAATGGGAAAATCAGCATAAGTTGCTGATTATCATTTTGAAGGATTTATACAATTTGTATTCAGGGGTGTGGCCAGACTATTGGTGATGCTGGACCTAGCTACATAACACTATAGATAGGGAAGGCATACCTTAGTGTACAACGCACACCAGCATGTAAAGCATGCCATCCTAGTGGGGTCTGTGGGAATGTCCCTCCCAAGAAAGTTTTGAAAATCAGACCCTCTGAGATTGAATCTGAGAGTAAGTCTGTTACATTATTTTTATTTTGACTGTTGTATTAGGGTAACTGCTCTATTAGTGTATCTCAATCTTGCTCTCTGCCTAAACATACTATCCAGACCCTTTGAAATTGATTGATTTGTATTAGAGTAGCTACTAATATTTGCCTGACTGCTGTAATAGGGTGACTCTTCTATAAGATCTTTACATAGTGTACAATTATTGTTTCTTGGGCCTGAGCCTGGGCCCGGATTCTGGCTACACCCTAGTTTGTATTATGTACTTACAGAAACACAACAATTCAGCGGAGTATGCTGTGAAACTTGTGTATTAAGGACAACTTGGGACTGTGTCCTGATTACCATGGTGTCCAGATTTTCTAGGTCAGTTCACGTGTTAAGGGATACTATGGGACCAACACCAAGTATCCAGATTATGTAGGTATCCTAGCATTCTGATTAACAGGTTTCACTGTAGCAATTCCATAAGCACTTTTTGAAGTGAAAATGTGAATCCATGGTCTAAAGTAGCAAACAACATGAGGAACACACTAAATGTAGTTACCATGTATTAACAATTATTTACGTATGCTTATAGCTAATGTCATAAATTTCATCCAACTGTAATATACAAGATTCTTTGCAGTTAGTGTGGATAAAATTTCATTCCACTATTCTGCAGTAGTCCATTCCACTGTTAATACTTTACTCTGGCTTTTAATTTATTAATAATTTGCCCACTTGTGTTTACATCACAGCATTGTGCTTTGTATTAATGATATGTCATAATTGTTGAATTACATAAACATTGCAGTGGTCTGGCAAAAGGAATGTGATAATATGGCTAGCCTCGGAGTATTGGGATCATAGGGAAAACATTAATAAAACACAGTTGGGAAAATATAGCACATGTACAGCACACCAGAAGCTTTGAAGTGTGCAGCTAGGTATACAATATGGCACAGTTTTCTCGCCCATGCAAAGTACAACACTAAAGTTTACCATTTCCAATTCTTTAGTGAGTCCTTTAATTTCAAAATTGAGATCTTCTATTCTTTTCTTATAATCATCTTCAGAAAACTTAACAGTAGTTTTGGTAGTACTGCTAACATTGCTATGACTTTGCTCTAGATAGTTTGCTCCTTCTGGATCACGATACACCTTGTACATCTATGTGTAAAGACTATACATCAAAGTACTGTACACATGACACTCAATTACACACCTTTGAAACAAATACCAAACCCAATATTAAAGTTGTAACAAACAGCAACATAATTCCCATTATCCCATATTGTATATTTGGAAAATCATTTAGCAAAAATCCAATTGGTGTGAGAGCTATTGAAGCTGTTACCGCTCCATAAACTGACATTGCCACAAATCGAGACTCATTTAAAGATCTGATTTTTACTTTACGTGTCTCAAAGGCCAGAAACAGTCCAGCTAGCAGCACTAATCCTTTGTATGCTAATAAGACTGTTATCCAAGGCAGTGAATTGTCTGATGTGCAAACTCCAATTATTCCAGGCAGATCACCAGCCTACAAAATTGTATTATCAAGTTATATAAACATTATATTAAATCACTAACTAACATCTTCTCCTTCAACTTCTTCTTGTTCCCTTCTCAAGATGGCACTAGACACTGCTGTTGGTGGGATCAGTATTACAATATCTACTAGAATTAGTACTCCGACAATTGCAAACAAGTAAATGTCTTTCATTTCCTGCAAAAATGGAACAAAACTGTACATAGCTAGCTATGCCAGTATATTAACATCATGCACAAGAACCTACCAATTTAGTTTTTGGTTTAATATAATTAAAGATAAAATATATCCTCCATGTTTTGGCAAAGATTGTCCCAAACAATAAACTAAATCCAATTGCCACCAACCAGACTTTTGTCTGACACAGGTGATCTACTGTTGAAGATGATGCCACATTTTCATCCACTCCAAAAAAAATCACTGTTATGTAAAATATAACTGCTCCAGCTATAATCATCACATTTACATATGGGCTACCCAGTTTCACCAGCCTATATGCAGGACATGTTATTGTAAAAGACTATACTCTAATAACCAGGTGCGGTTCTAGGGAAATTTCACTGGTTTCTGGAAACCAATCAGCTTTTCAAAAATATGGGTATACTTTAATAGAACAGTCAGAATAATATCAAGCCAGAAAAATTCCCTGGCCAGTTTATTACTAAACAGAATACTTATCGTACAACCTTTAGTGGTAGCCTCATAAAGAGTATCGATTTATCACAAAACCACGAAAAATTACTTCTCCAGTACTTTCAGATGCATCAGACTTAACGTATCCTTTGATGTATTTACAATAGGCTCAAAACATTGACTGTAGTGTTAGTTAGCATTTGCAACTTGATCTTGTACTTTTGCCATAAGTTTAGGACTGTTTGAGGCCCAGCTTTAAGCATCTCTGTGATCTTGCATATGTAGGTAAAGCACTACTTTGAAATTAGAAACCAGTCAGCAAAATTTCTAGAACCACCCCTGATAATAACATACTTTTGCTTTCTGAACCACAGATTGAAAACCAAACAAATGATGGAAAACAACACTCCCAGTAGAGATAACATGGTGTAGACCACAAATAATGGCAAAGAAATGTAAAAGTGTTCTTCATCATCTACAATATCATCTATAGATGAAAATATGTTCAAGTTTATTTGTGAAGCAAACATGCAAGCGTCCAAGTGTCCAATGAAAACAAACTTAATACTGATTATTCATTTAGTATATTTCATCATACTACTGCAATTTACAGTGGGAGTTCTTTGCTTAATAATTGTGATGTTGTCCAAATGGCCTATTGTCACACACACTTAAAGGCAACGCAATATATCATGATAACTGCGTCTTTGGAAAGATTGGTTAGTGCATCAACTAGTGATACAAATGTGAAGTTCCTAGTGGTATAAAAATATAATTAATTTTATATAACTTTCAAACCTGCCATAATTTTAAATGCCTATTATTATTTTCTATACAAGGCATTTGAGTATGGAAAAGTAATGAAACAAGGGAGGTTGCCTTACTTGCCTACACTTCAAATTTTCTGCTTATACGGTAAGTCTATGATGTATCCATCATAGCTGCTGTGGTAGGCCAAAAGGCACCTCTTGGTCAATTAAATAATGAAGAAATCAAGCCTGTGGTGCTAAAATAGTTGACTTATGCTTGACTGAAGGAATCAGCTAGTCATTTAGTCAGTCAGTAGAAATTCAGTTTTAAAATTTCCATAGAAACTTATTGGAAGTGTTTGGGGTTGCTCTAGAGGCATGTTTGGGTTTGATTATGCCTACTCAATATTGCCAAGCTGTTGTGAAGAAAACGTGAGGCTAGTTTTAGTGATGATATTATTGGACAAGAAAGCCCACACCTTCATGATCCCTATACTATAGGTGTGATATACACTGAGAAATCAGAATTCTGCCATAGTCATGACACCAAAGGCTGGATGACAGATGAACATCAATGATGGGTATGTATATCAGGAATAGCTTGGATGACTACAGTAAAATTTTGTGTGTTGATGCCAAACTTTGAAAACTTAGGGCTATACCTTTACACATAAGAATTAATGCTTTCAGAAATACTTCCAGTGCAAGGTAGCATGATGCATAGCTCTTTGGCTATACTCCACCTGATACCATTACAATGGATATCCATTGAATCAAACTATGTACAAGGATTACCTGTGGTTGTCTAGACAAAGACTAAATGTCAGATTTTCCTCAGCTAAATATTGTAGAGCAGTAAATCTCTCTGTTTACCACCACCAACTAGCATAAATTTCTTAATTAGCATTACTACATTACACTTTTACGAGAAAGAAACTGAAGCATTTTGCTATCCTATACTTCGTGTACAATAAAGCATATGTGTTTATGAGGGTGAATCCTTGCCATGTAATACAACTATTAAAATGACAAGTATTTGAGTCACACCTGTAAAAACTGTAGTCACACTTTCATTGTCATCAAATACTAGACTTCCTTTTTCCACTGTCCCAAATTGTACTTTGGTCAAGTTACCATTACCTATTAAGACAGCATAATTAAATAATTAATTCTATATTTATTAATGATCTAACTCCATCTATATTGTAGCACACGAATTTTTCCAGGTCTGTCACCATTGTCACGAAATGAAACATTACCCTATGAAATTGTGTAAGAATAGTATTGCAATCAATTAAGCTAGATTGCACTTACAGTTAATCCAAAAAATTCCACGTTTATTAATTCCTGATATATACTTTGAGAAATATTAATTGCATTTTCACCATCATACGTAAAGTTGAGTAAATCTGCATCAGTATTGTTCAGAGCTAGTGCTACTGCCCATACTGCATCAAACATGTATGCACTGTCTTCTAGTTGAGAAGAAGCATTACGTCCTAACTTTGGAAATGCCTCATTATGATACGATACAAATTCCTTGAAACTCTGAAAAAGTATAACAATAGTTAAAGTAGCAGAGTAACAATATATTACAGTATGCATTTAGTAAAAATCAAAAATTACACAACATATTTTGATACAAATATTCACGATGAGCAAATGAATTACAGCTTACTATATTTCCCACGTTCATTTTATCCTTATCATTCTCGTCAATTCTGGGATAGTGATCAAATATGAGTGAAGTTGACAAGACGTCTTCTATAGCCATTTTTTTCTCTGTGTCATTTTTTGTACAGCTATTGTCAAACCACCAGTTATCTGGGTACCAGTTGAAAAACATCCATGCATGTGTAGGGTGAGCCATATTATGCTTTAGTGCCTACACAAACAAATGTATAATTAGTAATACAATGCAATTAAACATTAAACTATGTGATGGAACATGAAATGAAACAAACTACAGATGAGTCAATTTTGCTGGAAATCAATCAGAGCACAGAAGGAAAGAGCAAAAAGCTGGAAAACTATTTAAGCAACGATACATTAAGTAGCAGATAAATAGAATCATAATTCTTTCCTATACCAACTAGAGAATTTGCAGGTATAAAATTCTCTAATAGAAGCAAGCACACCACTTTGAAATAATCTTACTGTGTGCTGCATATAATTTTGAGAAAAACATAATAATTCTGGTTAAAAGTTTGAACAAAATAGATAAAAAGAATCACTGGAAGAAAAATAGTGGGAAAAGCAAAATTTGAGTGACTTAACTCACAATAATACAAAATGTGAAATTTTATGGTATCTAAGTCCCACATAGTATAGTGCCTTTTGATCAAATGCTTCTAGATTCATGAAATACACTTCTAATCTGAATTTCATGTTCACATAAAACGGAATATGCCAGATTAGAATGACATGCTTCAGTTTTAGTGCAAAGCAAACAACTAATTACAAGAAAATAGGTGGCCTTGGATTTAAAAAGTAGATGTCAGTGGCAGGCTTCAGTATACGTTTCATAAAGGACTCACACAAACAAGCTTAGAAGTGAAACCTAATTAGTGCTTAGGAACAATAAAGAGCTTTGTTTAAGGGTGTGGTGAACTCAAGAGCAGCCTCAAGCAAATTTGGTAATTCAATAAAATGTGATTGACTATAGTGTATAAAGCAGTTTAGATTAAGAACTTTGTGTATTTGTGTATAAGCTTAGAGCTCCATAGGAAACATTCTACTACATAGTTGATTAGCATGGATTGTTAAACAAAGCATCTGCTTTTAAAATATAAACACTGTATTTATCAAGAAAATGGTATGCTAGCAATACTTTGAAGTTCAATTAAAATAGAAGTTTCTATATTATGAAGAGACTCCAGTAGATGTTTCTTAGTACTAAGAAGACTCCTGGTTAACCACACCAGTTAATTAGTTATCACTATGCAGGGTTAACTGCAGTGTATTGGTGTCTTACTTTCCTAGAAAATGGGCTGTGTTGCCATGACAAGTAGCATTTTAATGTTGCTAGCTCTATGCCACCCATTTTCACTTCTTCTACACAAGCAGGGCGAAGCGATCCATTAGGCCATGCCTATTTGAAAAGTTGTTGCTCGGACCCGACCGACCCTCTTTTTATAAAAGACCAAAAAAAAAAACTCACGTGATTGTTATGTTGGCGGACTTGTAGCCGAAATGGCGGCTAATGCGTGGTTATCTGTTATTGTGAAGAAAGGAGCTGTTGTTGTGTACCCTCGTACAATTCGTTGTCAACAATGGAATGACACGTTTGGAATGGTTTTTTAAAAATATGATGGTTTTTTTTCCCGACCTACCGACCCTAACTTTTCCTTAAAAAATCCGAGCAACAATTTTTCAAATAGGTATGGCCTTAACTGACCAAGTCTCACTCATGGTAATTGTGATGATACTTATCTGGACTTACTTTCACACTACGTAACGTATTCAAACTGATGGAATACTTGTTGATGCCACTAAAGTCAAGCAGCGTATCACCAGTGTACCACAGTAAAACATCAGGCTCAGTATTCAGAAGGCAGTACATTTTCAAGCGGAGTTTTCTGTACAGCCTTTCGTAAACTCTTCACTGACTTGGGCCAGCGTTGAAACCGGGTCACTACTGCTGACCTGGATGACCCACTGACCCGGATTAGGCCACTCCAAATAAATTCTCTGTTTCCCGTCCTGGACTCAAGCATATTTGCATGCGGGCAGGTGGTTCATTTCCATTGTTCATTATAAGATTGGCAGCTTTTCAAGCCATTATTTGCCTTGCCCAATCATAAAAAGCTGCATAAAAGTATGCTTAAGCTTGTTTCTTCCTTTTGAGGTTGCAAAAATAGCACAAACGTGAAGTTTGTGCAGACTTGATAGCACTGCTAACACGTGAGCTGACATGGTTTCAAATGAGCCTGTCAGTATGCAACAATAACCGGAAAATAATGGAAGAATACGGAATAATGGAATATAATAGAGCTGACGGTAACTAGATGCGGGCGGTGGACGGGAAACAGAGAATTTATTTGGAGTGGCCTTAACTAAAGCCGAGGCGTGCGATAAGAGCTATGTTTCGGCTAGCGAGACTACGTTTTGAGCGTTCGATTCGTGTTGAGTAAACAGGGGCGGATCCAAACTTTTAGAATTGCAACTTCAGCCTAGCTGTAGGTTGAAGACCAAAAAAAAAAAAAAAAAGGTCATCACCTACTAACAATAGCTACCCCTCACCATAGATACCCTCAGTTTCGTGCTACATACTGCACTTAATAATAAATGGGCGTGGCTGAGCGTATGTTTGCAATGCGGTAAGTGGGCGTGGCTCACGAAAGAGCTTCGCGATAGCGTTTATAAGTTTCCACATCGTCAAACGAGCAATTTATTTCTCACGTGATCTAATCCGGGTCAGACCCGGATAATTTGTAAACCGGGTCAGACCCGGATGTCCCGGAGAAAATGTGACCCGGTTGACCCGACCCGGTTTCAACGCTGACTTGGGCACAAAGCTGAGTGGTGCAAGGCATGGCTAGCTACATTAACTTGTCCCAGGCGGTGGGGTCTATTCTACGGAATGGAACGGAACGGAATGATGGACTAAACTACGGAACGGAATGCTTTCTCAAATTGAAGCTTGCAGCTTACCATTGCTGTACAAGTTATCGGTGGCACTTCCAGCTGGTAAACAAACGTACCCCAAGAAACATAAAAAGAATTTAAGGATCGATTGTGGGTTCTTGCTGTTTATCTTCGGATGTATCAAGTAGGGAACTTAATGCATGACTTTATTGCTAATATGGAGTTTTTTTTTTGCTAATACGGAGTTGTTTTTGCTTACTTTGACTTTAGAATGTACAATCTGGGGCTCAGCCTTTCTAATAGGCATAAATCCGGCAGTATGTAGCTACACTACAAGGAAACAAGTATGGTGACAAGCTGAATCAACTCTGTCAGGCTAAACAGAATCTAAATGAATTTTGTGCAGTGTGTGAAAAACAAACATTCAGATACCACAAGGAGGCTATATTGTGTGAACATCAATGATTCATTAACAGAATAGTGGACTACAAAATGTCAGATATCTTAGCCTGAGTAGTGAGTTGAATCCAGGATGGGGTCTATTTTACAGAATGGGGTCTATTTTACAGAATGGAATGCTTTCTGAATCAAAACTTACAGCTTGTCTAGCCGCTATCATTGCTGAAGTTGCATTCATTAGTGGAACTTCCAGGAAATGGAATAGGATAATAATAAAATATTAATAGCTGTTTTATGCAGTGAGTTGTTCTACTACCTGATATATCAAGCAGGTCTCTTCAATTCATTTATTGCATGACCAAGACAAGTTTTGTTACTACAATACAGTAGCTGATTGGATGTCAGTTGCTTTTGGTGATCTTGACAAGATAAATAGTTTAGAAGACCACTCAATTTCTTCAGTTTCAGAGCGTAATATCCACGGAGAAATTAAGTAGAAAGTTACTGGTGACAGGAAAAGTCTAGGTGATCATGACTTTATTCAGTCTAATAAACAGAATATATGGTTGATTGAGTGAGGTATCACTTGCAGAATGTTCAGACAACCAGCGATGAGATGCATGCATGGATTCATAGAATTTTTGTTACAGTTGGAGACATTAAATATCCAAAAGCAAACTGACTGTATAATATTAATTCACTTGCTTTATATTTTCTCAATTTTGAGCCTGTATACAAATAATTAAATTTTTCTCAGTCCTAGAATAAGATGGGAGAGAAAATTTATCTTTGTTTAACTATACTGTACAACTTCAAAGGAAATGAAGAATAAAATTAGTAAAACCACAACAAGGTGAATTACAGATTTAAATACTAAATATGAATTAGAGCCTTTAGATAATTATTGTTCCAAAGCAAAATTGTAGATGGAAAAAACAAGGACTGGTGAGATCTTGATTATTTAATGACAGCGGTTGGAGATTATAAGGGTGGTAACTTCTTGTTCTTGAATATGTTGCAAAGTGGAGGTACAAATCAAAATGGGATATCAATTTCATTATGAAAAATTTGTATACTTAAATAATCTAGCATTACTGTATTCATTTGTCCTCCACTTAAATATGCTACAACAGTGTCGGTACATTGGCAGTCTACCTTGAAATCTCAACTCTAGAGTAGATCCAACACAGAGCAGCCCACACTGTAAGATCCCACTGTAATTTCATGGACCATGCAGCTGGACTGGGAATCCCTTGAAAATAGATGAACAAATTTAACCTGTTTTGTTTGAAGTGAAGCATGTGAAATGTTACACTTAAGAAATCCTAGGATTCTTAGGTGGTATGTAATTAATGTGAGTGTTCCATTTCCGGTCTGACTAGATACATTGAAATTACACACACATCTTGGTCCAAATCACATTTGCCTGGTGGCTATGGGCATGGTTTCACATGCATAGCTAGGCTTATAATTGAGATTTGGTTGATCTTGGAGTTTTGGCATTTGGCCTGATTCAAGGCTAGCAGTCAGACACATCCTTGAATTTGTGCAACAGAAAAAATCAGTTCACTATTGAATACAGCATTAGTCCACTGCACCGGCTATTAATAACTCAATGCATACAATTCAGTGATGTTTGCAGAATATAGCCCCTTTGCGATCTGCCAAAATATTTGCTCCTCTCACACTGCACAAAATTCTTCAAGTTTTAATTCAGCTGGCTCTTTCCTGTTACCAGTGTCTTCCTGCTTGCTTTATTTGTACACTGACATATGACTTGAAAAGCTGGCCCAGACTGTTTTCTAAAGTCAAAATGAGCAAACCAGCTCACATAAAGTGCCCTTCTTGGTATATCCGTAGATGAACCAAGGATGAACATCACTGATACAGCTCATCCCACAATTAATACTTCGTTACTAATGACAACCAACAAGAACCCACAATCGATCCTTTAATTCTTTTTATCTTGTGTTTAATCACCCACTGGAGGTGGCACTGATAACTCGTAAGGGCAGTTTCAGCAATGGTAAGTTGCAAGCTTCAATTTGAGAAAGCGTTCCGTTCCGTAGTTTAGTCCATCATTCCGTTTCGTTCCGTTCCGTTCCATTCCGTTCCGTAGAATAGTCCCCACCGTCCCAGGCTGACCATTTTCTAAAACAGTTAGACACCATATGCCTTGGTTTCTATGTTGCATCATTCTAACACCTCCTACTCAGCATTTATGCCTCGGAGATGCTGGTATTTGGTGTCTAACTATAACAAAGATGGGATCAAATGCGCACACATGGGCTTAGTTGTATGCTGGGTGCTTAATTCTGAGGCATAGAATTTATACCTGGGTCCATTAAATGCTGGGCTGCTAAAGACTAATAAATGCTGGAGTTGTATGCAATGTTAGTCTATATACCTGCTTCATGTTTCATTCCCAACTGTAAGTCTATAACATAAACCTGCATGACTATGCTGTATGGTTACGCATGCTTGAATAGATGCCAGGCTTGCTTAAACACTGGGTCCAAATAAACACCTGGACTTCTATACAGATAAAAATACAGAGCACCACTCCATGCATAATACTCACCTCACACATAACTCTTATTGCATATTCTTGATACATGTTTAAAAATATAATCCGGGCTGGAGAATTCTACAAATTACAAAATTATTAGTGAACATGTGATGATACTGTATGGTACTGTGCATACACATTACAGTAAGACAGTATTGATGAAGCATTATGAATTTTGTATGTTATTACTGCACAAAAACAGCCAAGCTGTGAAAAAAGGTGCAGCCTTAAAAAGCCTGGGTCAAAAAAGTTTTGAAATCAAAGGTGGCAGCCAACAAATGGCTGCATGCAATGATGTTAATACTAATAAATTTTAACAATTCCAACAGCCATTATTAAATTTTACATCACTGCAGCCATTTGTTGGCTGCCACCTTTGATTTCACAACCTTTTTCACCCAGGTTTTTTAAGGCTGCACCTTTTGTCACAGCTTGGCTGTTTTTGTGTGGATATCACTTCTTTTGTAATTGCAAGTTCCAAAGCCATCCTATGGCTAGCCTTGATAATTCCTTTTAATTTTCCCCCCTTTACTACAGAAGACTGCGTGGCTACATGAAGAACTGAAATAAGATGAATTTGAAGGCGTGTATACCTCAATGATAGCTGGGCAGATTTGACTCACAATAGGAATGGGAGATGCCCTACCCTGAGGAAGCTTCCACTGCAGAAATAGTTAATCATACCATTCAAGCACTATGGAGCTACAGATACATGATAACCTTTTTAATTTAGATGTTTTATTATTATTATTCCCAGGGTTACCAGCACCCCTTGCCACCACCCTGACATCACACAACTATATGACACTATATACTTCTTCTGAAGAGAGACAAGGAGATCAAGTCTTCTGTAAAATATAGCAGCAACATGATGAGATTTTATTTTTTATTATTATTAGCACTTTACAGTGACCAGCACTGAAGGTCTGACAGCAACATGTGCTGCAGCCTTAGGATTACCTAACCTAATTTCAAGGACTTAGACCTAATGACTTGACTTACTGACTGACTGATAAGGTGTAACAGAAAAGGGGCCAAAGTAAGGAAAAAATCCTCCAACCCCAGGATTTAATTGCATTACTTAATTAATACACACACAACTGATTCAACTTACTTACCCTCAATTCCCTCACAACCAACTCAACACTCTCATCTGTGTTGAATGTAACTTCTTCTAATAGCTGCAAGTTTACCTCATTAAGGTGAATTTTAAATTCTGTAGAAAACTAGAATAAAAGTTATAATATGCATGCATGTGTCTTTAAACACAGTGATGTTTTAACTATTGAACGGTGCATGCAGGTATGTGTCAATATTCATCCTAGCAACTTGTGTAAAATACATATCCAAGTGTGCACTTTTTTTATTAAAGTAGCCTTGTGCCAGCATAATTTCAAACATAATAGGCTAGCAAAAGTATCAAGCATTATGCAGGATGATTTTCAAGATTTTTAATTAAATGCACAGTGTGTGTGCCAAAAATACAAAAAATGAATACACTGCACCTTATATACTGCATGTCATATCAAGAAAATGTGTAATGTTACTATTTTCTTGGCTGATTTGTGGAAATGAGATCAAGATACTCTAATAGAGAAGTCACTTACTCTTTCTTATACAGCAGTCAGGAAAGACTGATATACTCTAATAAAAAGCCAACTCTAGATCACAATCTTGATTTTGAAAGTATAATAATAGGAGCACTCCTCAAAAGTATAATAGGCTATTTTCAAAGTATAGTTGGCTCAAGCCTATGTTGCCTATCTAAAAGACCTCAACTTTGGAAGTAATACATTCTAAACAGGTAGGTAAGAATTGCTACATATCTTGGCTTGGAAAGAGAGAACATCATTGTAATCATGAAATATGTTTTACAATGGCTGTAATACACTTGTGATGAATAACTGGCATCAGAAATCATAAAAAAGTCCAACTTGAAGTAAAATTTTAAGGTGATATCCACATAAAATGAAACATCCAAACAAACTATACCCCGGTGTTTTAATCATCAACATAATTATTGTAGATTTTATCCTTTGGGGGAAATCAATGTTTCATTGCTTCGGAACTGCAAACAGATGGCATAACATGTTTCCATAGTTAAACCATCTTTGTATCAATATAGAGGACTGTGGCTTGGTTGGCAATACATATTATAGTCCTCAACTCAGTATACAAAAAAAAAACAACAGAAAATTTCTTACTACCAAAATTTTAATACTACAGACTAAATTACAAGAGAAGAAAAGGCTCATCCTCCAAACTGATGCCATTGTACTCTTTACACAATCTTACCAAGGAAAATAACATGCAGTCTAATTGCTTTGACAAACATACCATTTTTCAAGTAGGACTTCTGCCATTCACTGTAGTACAGCATTACTCTGCTACATGTGCTACATGCATGTGTCATAAATTTGTACTCCATTGGCTAGTTAAATAGAAAGAATTAACTACCACAACTGCCATATGGCAGAATCAACTATAAACACCCGTAGCATTACTATGTAAGTGTTTTATAACTTCTGTGTACACTTTAATAGTCCCTGTGCTTATCCTGCAGAGGTCATACCCTTAAGGAACGAGGATATTAGGTTCCACGTGCACTATTGTGGGTAAGATGACATCATTGCATACTTTTTGATAGTCAATTTGAGTATATAGGGATCATAGAAATAAAAAGCAATGAAACAAGGGAGGTCATCTAGTTACACTTACAGCTATAGGTCGAGTCATTTAATCCCTACTTTCATGGCTATACCACTGGCAGGCTGCATGTAGCTATATAAAATGTCCACTGGTATAGCTGCAGGTGTAGATGACCTAACTCTCTTTTTGATTGCATTTTATTTCCATGATCCCTACTCAAAAGTAAAATTTTAATTTTCCAAACATTTGTATGTTATAATCCAGGAGCACAGTCAGGATTTTTCAAAAGCAGTTTTCAACAGCAGTATTGAGTTACTGATTTAGGGGTCTGGAGGCACAGCCCCCAACTGCTGAGCAATCTAGAACATTTTAATGATTCAAAATTCAACAGATTTTTATAATGTATGAACTTCATATACAGTAATTATATGATGTTTTCAGCTTTTTACTAGCTATGCATATGTAGAATCCAATTCTGAACAACTGTTAAAACTTTCATGACTTACAAATGTAAAGATATTCTCCGATTGTGTTATTAAAGCAACTCTGGACCATCCAAATTCCTTCATGGCTGCTGTTATTCCTACAGCAATTTCTGCATCACTTGACACTGTTCTTAGGAATAGTGGAAATATGTTGGAATTAGAGAGACGAGGTGATGAAGATGCTGCTGAAATCTACAGAAAATAAAGCGTAGTAATCTGTACCATACTTTACAGTCATGCGTGCATGCTATTAAAACAGTTGGATTTTGTCAGGTAAACTATACAAGTAATTTTACAATAAACGTTAAACATTACAATAAAAAGCACTGAAACAAGATAGATTAGTGTAAACTTAATCCTTAATTTAGCCAATATATTATGGGCAAAAACCAGCATGGCTTGCAAGTTAGGTTAGAGTATTTGACTGACTACTCTATTAGAGTATCTCGATCTTGTATATAGTTTTCCTTTTGAGAGGGGAAGGGGGGGTGTGTGCACCCTTGGATCTGCCACTGCATCTGGCTGAAACCACCAGAATTTAGAGTCAATGAAAAAGTTACTGATTGTGTGAGGATAGAACTGTTTTGGATACTATTTAGCTGCCAGTTAATATCGGGTCTCCTGCGTGCAATCCGTAATTATAACAGAATTTTGGTATTTCATATATATATCCTTCTCTGGGGCATAGTGATATTGTATATTAAATTTATTAGTGCCTGTGGAGGCATTTTTGGCATGTTTCTTCCCAGATAACGGAGATACAAGCCTTCAAAGAGCTTGCTTTACTTTAAGAAAGTACTAAAAGTTCAATAAAATGTCTTAATCACTTCCACCGGACCTAGATATTTTAGTTGTTTAGTTACTTATATTGAAATTATAAGAATTCAGTAATTTGTTAGTCTGGTTTTTGGCAGCATGTTTTTGTAAAACATTGCCCTATCGTAGACCACACACCCAAGAACAGTTGTTGTTCTACAGTAAAAACAAACAAGTACAAATAGTTATATTGGCAGTTGCTGAAATTGTTTATCCCTGCTTGGGGTAAAGGCGGGTTTTGTAATTTGTCATGCCATGCATTTTAAAATATACTGTAACCTTAACCATTGTAGAAGTGCTTTTTGGTGGTTTGAAAGAAATCAAGATCAAGACCATGAAGATACAACATGAAAACCAACAGTATGTAACAATCACGCAATCAAGTTTTGTCAATAAAAACATTTAGTTGCCATGCTTACTAGGCAAACCGCTTATAGAAATAAACTGGTATATGTGGGTGGATTAATTATCGTAGAATAACCTTTCAGTGGTTTAGAAGAATTCACAATAAAAACACTGTGAAAACCAACTACGTGTAACAAATGTTAAAAAAAAATTGTATGACGTAATTTTTGTTGCATAAGTAGGTACTTACCATATAGCCTAAATATTTCGAGGGGGAAAATGTTTGCTGATTTCACGGTTTTGGGTGTTAGCGAAAATTTTACCCTTGAAATATTTAGACCTCCATATAGTCTAATACATTTTGGGAGTGTTTGCAAATCCGCGAAACTTTTATTTTAGCAACATTGCTCAACCTCGAAATATTTGCCCCTCGAAATATTTAGGCTATATGGTATATTCTGTGCTTTCAGGGCATAGCTGAAAAACAGCCTTCTTTGGCTGATGCTATTTTCCCAGACTAAGAAACATTTTAAAATGTTTGATTGAGATACTCTAATAGTGCAGTCACCCTATTATTGATTTATTTTTTGTTTAACCTTGTGGTAGTTGGCAAAAGCTGTTCTTCCCTACCAGAGCACACACACAACAGTAAACACAATACAAAACACAACCACTAGATAACATACAATAATACAAAATAGTTATATAATACACTAGCTTATTTAAGTTAACAGAGGATATAAATTCATCATAATTACAAGTACCACTTGTGACAGCAGTGAGAGAATTTGACCAAGAAGTGGCAGATGAACGAAAGAAGTTTTTGGTGAAGGAAAAATGACAAGTTTTCAGGTTAGCAAAGCTGTCCTTAAACCTGTGTAATAACTATGTTATGGGATTAGTGGATCGAGAACATTAGAACATTCAGTAAGTATCAAGTCATCCTGTAGAGAGCTCAGCTACAATCAAGTGACCATGTAGAGAATTCAGCTACAAACAAGTCACCTTGTAGAGTATCAGCTACAAACAAATTACCCTGTAAAGAGTTCAACTACAAAATAAGGCACCCTGTAGAGAGTTCTGCTTCAAACAAGTCACTCTGTAGAGAGTTCAACTACAACCCAGAGAGTTCAGCTAACAACAAGTCACCCTATAGAGAGTTCAGCCATAACAAATCACCCTGTAGAGAGTTCAGCTACAAAAATTCACCCTGTAAAGTTCAACTATGTTACAAGTCACTTCAAAGAGAGATCAGCCACAATCAAGTCACCATGTGGAAAGTTCAGCCACAAAAAACTGTTTAAAAAACCAAATGCACATAACAAATTCTTTATTATCTTCCTGTAGTAAGAAAAAGACAAGCAATAAGGAAGCTTCAAAGCTGGTCCACTGGCCAGCTTTGGTGTATGCAACTACAAAGAAGTGATATCTAGACCAAAACAGCCAAGCTGTGAAAAAGGGTGCTGCCCCTAGGGTGAAAAATATGTGAAATCAAAGGGTATCATTATTGTTTGGAGTGCCATGACACAACAGTGTTAAGTTTTGAATGAAGAATGTCAGCTGTAGTTGATAAGCAATTTCTTGGCTGCCACCTTTGATTTCACATCTTTTTCATGCTGGCTTTTTTGGAGGTCGCACCCCTTTTTCACAGCTTAGCTGTTTTGGTTTAGATTGTATTATGCCTTATTCTGAGTACTGCAGTATGGGAATTACATTGCGTAGAAGCAACAAGTAGCTACATTTTTTAGTAATGACCCCAACTCTGTTGTATAACTTGCAGCATATGCCAAAATGGCATGTGTAATGTGTATGCCTCAAGCAACTTCTACTGTAAAACGATCAAGCCTGTAGCACAATCACCATATGAAACATTTGTATACAAATTAGTGCTAACTTTAAGAATTTAATATAAACTCTTTGCTGCCTCATGGTTATATACATGAGCATGACAAGGATCATGAAGGCTTGTATTTTCTTGTCAGAAAGTATCGAACAGAAACCAGACTTCTACATGGCACGTTGGCAGTACTAGTTAGGTACAATCAAGCTAATATGTGCCTTCAAAGTGATGTAAAGTGCTTCTGATATATTTTTACAAATTATATTTATTTAATCAAAATGCGGAGTAATCCAGACAAGTCTTTATGGGAGCATTTGTGGTGGCAAAGTGTCTGGGTAGTGTAATACCGTAGAGCCAGGCACCAAAGCTTTTTCTAATGCCCCTGAAAATAAACTACTGAACTGATATTTGGTAATGACTCTGTCAGGATGCTTTTGTATCTAAGAAGTGATTAATTCTAATAGCTAATCTTTCAGTTTGGTAAGGTTAGGCAAATTAGATTTGCCTCTATAAACATTTTCATTATTGGTTTCTTGAGGAACCTGTCACCTGAGAAATAAAATGACCCGTATGCTTCAGGATCAGGTGTTGTTTACTTACCATGTATCATAGGATCCCGGTCCTCACTAGGCCACTACATGAGCGGATCTAGGATTTATAAAAGGGGGGGCTAATTCAAGGTACTAATCTCTTGGGTAGAGGTGTGCAAAGCACACTTCCCAGCATGCAAAGCATGCTGGAACTAGGGGGGTCTGGGGGCATCCCCCCCCAGGAAAATTTTGAAAAATAGATGCTAAAACACTGCAATTTGGAAACATTTCCACATAAAATTCATAATATTATCTGCCTGTAGGTATTTTATATGCTGCCTTTAGATTATAGGTATGGCTCTCTGAAGCATTTTGTTAATGGAAAGTTTGGGTAGGTACAGACAACCAAGTACATGATGCACCCTCTCACAATTGCACAACACTGAATAGGTGTATATTAGAATAATAATGTTGAAAGTGGAAAATTTTGAAATTTGAGCAATACAAGATTAAATCTGAGAGCATTTTCAATGGAAATTGTGTACCTGAATTAAGTATTGCCATACATATTAACTACACAAGTAGATGAATGAAGCCCTTTAAACAGACCAATTCACTTCATTGTATGTATAGGTGCAGGCAGATTTGGAAAAATTCCATAACAGAACCAACTACATGCTTCCAGTGAATGTTCTATTAGAGTAGTTAGCTGACTGCTCTATTAGAGTATCTCGATCTTGTACACCTCCAATGCTGATCCGGGTCCTTGTTGCATAAACTTTAGCATAAATCCACTGATAATACCTTGGAAAGATGTTTATAAGGTGGTTTTATGAGTATTTGTATTACTAGTGATCATATAATTATGCTAAGACAAAATTTCATTATAATACTCAGCATATTGATCAAGTAAAGCCTAAATATGAAGGGGGGGGGGGCTTCAGCCCCCAAAGCCCCCCCCCCCCCCCCCCCCCCGGATCCGCCCCTGCACTATACAATTGCAAAGTGTGATCTGATCCAATCAGAAACTCAATTTTTATTGTGTTTTTGTTTGTCTGTGGTGTTGGTATATGTATGCTGCTGATACATTAGTAATTTATTGCTAAAAAAGGTGAATCCCTAGCAACCATGGTATAAGTGTTTAAGTGTTTATACCAACCATTCAGGTATAGCGTAAGTCACTAATTATTGGCATACATCAATTATCGGAAATAATTGTATTAATTATTGTAACTGTGATATTCGGGATTTTACAGCAGTTACTATCACTTGATGTCTCTATGTCTATTTGTACTTTTTTGACGATACTTACAACTGATTGTAAGGGGAAACATCGCTTGCATCATTCACAGTCAGCACCTGCTGTTTTACACTCACTTTCGTAAAGCAATGAGAAAATAGTAGACTGATATCCAGCTGCAGATGAGGGCAGCTGTGGATGCTGTTAAGAGTGAAAAAGTTGCAGTTGAATACAAAGTACTGATGTCCACACTACAAGACGGAAAACTAGGACATGTAGTCCATAGGTGCTAAACTGTATTTAAGCCAAGCTGGAGAAGAAGAGCTTAGTAAGTTTATAATCACTGTAGGAAAGATAGACTTTAACAAAACATGTAAACAAATCAAAAGTATTATAGAAAAAGATAATCAATGGCTGGTTTGCAAGCTTTATGAAGAGACACCTGGAAAATTGTCATTACAGAAAGGAATTGTACTTCTTAGTCACGTATAAAGGCCAAGAACAACAGACATGCTATTGTGCAATATTTTGCTGTTTTGAATGAGTGTTTGGAGAAGTATGACTTAATGGATATAAGCCAGGCCAAATTAACAATTTTGACGTACCTTTGGATCACAGACTGCCACACGTTGTTGTCAAAAAAGGCATTATCGTTCATCAGGTAGCAAGAATCAAAGTAATAGAAACTGATTTCAACTTTTCTGTCATGCAATAATCAGTTTTAACATACCAAACCATTATACAGTATACAGTGGAGCAGTAGATCAGTGGAACACACTTATGCGGCATTCATTGGTTGTGATTGCTATGCAAGGATTTTTAGGTACAAAGCCACTCATTTGTATGCAAGGATTTTTTTGTGGAATTCCTTGCCAGCCGACATTAAAGAACTTCATTCTTTTAGAGAAAAGCCATTTCTTGTCATCTATGTAATTCAGTGCTGTTTGTGTGTGTGTGGTGTTATGTTTGCTATTGTCTTACTTTGTGTCTGTTTATGCATGTATGTTTAGTTTTTTTGTATCACTCCAACAAGGAGGAACGTGTATCACTCCAACAAGGAGGAACGTATGGCATTGAGCTGATTGTTGTAAGTATAAAAAATAATTATATCAAATCGAATCATTGGGATGAGATATGACACTGCTTTTGTACACTCTTGTTGTAAAAGATGCATAAATGTACCTACCTAGCTAGTTAAATACACAACGTTTCCATAGTGATTCAATTGCTACTGCACTGTACCAGATTTGGGGTCAAATACATTGCATAGCATTTAAATATTAACACAATTAATCTTAAATTGTGAAATAATTAAAATACTTAGCTGCTATTAGGTACTATAAATGATAAAAGTTTGGTATGACTTAAGTTTGGTGAATCAGCATCTGATGTAGGTTGGCAGATAAAGTCTCACAAAGCCAACATTAAACAATATTAAATAGCTAAGTTCCAACAATTTGTCAACATATGTTAAACTTTAGTCACTCCAAACTCTCATTGTTTATGGTAATGCATATTTGACAAGCGAGTCAAACATTGTATTATAATTACAGAGTGGCTATTCGTACAGAGACTAATACCAATAGTTCATTTATATGGCATTTAAGCAGACCACATAAAGTCATCCAATAGTCATCCATCACAACTCAAGTATCAAACACGCTAATTGTGAGCTAGGTTAGAGGGCTGGCCAACCCTAAACCACCTCAAACTTACCAAAAGCTTACCTTCATACAGACAGTGAATATCAATAAAAGTGGTATTAAGGCCGAGTTCAGCTTTGGTTTCTTCCTCACCCTAGTACTTACAGTAGCTATAGGTCATACAAATAGCAATGGCCTTATAATTATTAATGTTATTGTGTTAATGCTACTGTATTATTATTGAGGTGTCAATAACAGGGATGTTAGCTTCAAAAGGGATTGTGTTGCTTTTGAAAAAAGTGCAAAGTGATATGTCATATTCTTAGTAATCAAAAGTCAAGTATACTTTTAAAAAATATTTAAATTCAATTACAAATACATGCAGTTTCCAAAACATAAAATGCACAAACAAATATATATTTAAAATACAAATACTCAAGTATTTGACTACAAGTCTGCATTGCACTTTAATAAACCTGATACAACTATGATACTGTTATTACAGTTGCACAAGGCTACATGCATACATGGATTATACAAAATACCATTATACTGTATAGGGCTTACGAACACATGTATTAATTGTTATGAATAAATTGAGCGAAAAGTATACAGAAGAGGTTGCATAAGCCTTTTGATTTGATTTAACTGTTCTAACTGTGGAATTCGGCCAAGGTTGTTCTATTCCAGAGTATACACACAGTTTCATACTGAGACACACACAACAAATACACAGTAATATAATATAGAGAAACACAACATCACTACACCAAGCACAACATAATTACACAACATAGCTACACACCCAGTACATCCATTTGCAGACACAAATCTGACAGTGTTGAACTTGTTGTTGATATGCATTTGTCCAGCATAGCTAGCACTAATCTAACTTGGACAAGCTTACCAGCAGTATAATATTAATAATACTAATGATGATGATGATAATAATAATAATAATAATATCTGATATGAATCCAACACATATCAGTGTTGGGATTCCTTGTTGATATCAGCATGGCTAGCACTAATCTAACTACAGAATTGCTTGGACAAGCTGTCTGTAGTTACCAGTGGTAATTTTTATAATAATAACCAATCAGTTCCATGAAAATACTACCTAAAAGGTTTGTGGGAATTCTTTCAAAAACCTATAAGCTCAATTAATTTTTACTATCTATCTTAAGTTACTATGAAGCTAAATCTAAACACACCTTGCTTGAAAGTTCGTATAACTATATGCTAACAAAACTCAATCAGGAATTAATCTAGTATCCATAAACTCCTGCTCACTAGGAAATATTTCTCTTATAACAACCTTCTTGTGTTACACTTGACCTCAGTTCTGCCTCAGTTTCATGCGTTTGGGTGGGTACTATCATATGTAGCATTGGAATGTTATTAGATCTCATTGCTATAAGTCCCTTGTCAGACCCATACTAGAATATGCTTCACCTATATGGGCTCCTCACCTTCAATCTGATATTTTTGCCATAGAAAGGATTCAACGTAGTGCTGCAAGGTATACAATGAACAATTACTCCTGGAGAAGTAGTGTTACTAACATGCTCACATCACTTAATTGGCCCTCTCTAGAATCACGACGTACATTTTGCAAACTAGTCATGTTTTATAAGATAATCAATTGTCAAATGGAAGTTCCATCTATCTCACTAACATCAATGTCATCAGTTACCAGAGGTCATTCACAACGTTTCAGAATCCCACAAGCAAGAATCAACTCGTACTTATTTTCCTTTTTACCATCCACTATTAAATTATGGAACACTTTGCCAGAAGATGTGGTCAATCAGCCATCTATAAACTGTTTTAAGGACATTTTGTTAAATCATCTGAATTTACTTTGATTTTGTTTTTGTATCTGTGTGTTATACTCCTTGATGGAGTCCTACACAGTAATAAATAAATAAATAAATAAATAAATAAATATTCAACCTACCCAACAGGTGATAGCTAATAATTAAAAATAATTTGCTTCTAATATTATTAAGGGTATGGCTTCTGGTCTTCACTTTATAAATAGATATACCTCAAAAGGTTTCCCAAGGTACAAATTAACTGTCTGAAGATTTATAATATTATGTGAATTAAGGTGATATAACCGGATGTTTGCATGTTTAATTTATTTTCATTTTTTCCCTAAAAGGAATTTAGAGATGGGTTTTTTAAGATCTGTTAAGCAGTCTTGGAATTATAGCACTGGATAACAAACAGCAAACAGATTGATGTGTACAGCATCTACACAGGAAATTAATTTTAATTACAGGTTCAATTATAAATCAGGTTCAACTAAACTTATAAGCAAAGTAGCCATTTTGCTTTCAGCTATGTTCTGCTTGTTACACAGGCCTACACACAGAGAACAATATGGGAAGCCAATCTGCTTACTTTGACTGTTGGAGGCATGGTGTAAGTGATAGACAACACATGAAGCCAGCAATGCATTATCACTAGACAGATGCTAAAAGCATAATGATTGTGAGTGAGCCTGATCTCGAAGCTATTTAATGTAATCAATTGAACATACAATGACAGTTAAATGAAATGAATGGTTTTAATATTTAAAAAGGTTACTTGAAGTATTTAAACTATTAAATGAAAAACATATACTATGGTTGGTGGAAGCTGTGTAAATTGAGGCGTGATGATCCACTGTGAGCATATTCTTGTAGATGTGGCAATTCTTGATTACTGGAGAATGCTGTATGTTAGATTCAAAGGTATCTTCTTGTTCTAAGTATTCGTATTCATTGAGAACTTCAGTATTGTCTCCACTTTTGTATGATAGCTATGTTGTTGGCATAAAACACCATCTTCCTCACCTTCTTCTGTCTCGTCAATCTGCCATAATTGAGTGGGAAAAATTGAAGCACTGAGGTATTTGCATGTGCTTACAAACCTTGCTTGTGTTTTCTTCATTGGTTTCCTGTTCTCTTCTAAGTCTGTCACACTCCCTTGTTTTTCTGAGCCTATCAAACCTCTTTCACTCGCAGTTTCAACACTTCTTGGCACATTGTTAGCCATTGCACGAGAATGTGCCATGTGCACAAGCTAAAAAGCACAAGGACGTGCTACATGCCACGTGCATGAGAAGGGTTTTTTTTTTTGCATGAGAACATGCAACGTGCACTTTTGTGCATGTGGCAGTTGATGGATTTCCGTGTTCTTTGTGTAAACTTTCATGTACGTACAAAAAATGCAGCATGAGGGTGTGTGTCAAGAGACTAAAACAGCAAGCCAAGTGCTGTAGTTAGTCGCCATACACCCCCGAGTGTTGTATTTTTGTACACAGTGCTTTGAGTGTTATATAGTACTTTCTTATTTGTCTTCTTTGGGCAGTCATCTCGACTATTCACATTGTTTCAGTTCTTAGCCATCGGACCATTAGCAAGTGTCCATATAATCTGTTTCTATAGTCATAGAACTAGCAGATAGGATCGTTTGGCTAGTTTTAGCAATAATCATGCGATTACACTAGCTGTTTATCTGTAAAGACTTTTCATAACTGTGCATAAGTTAATTGGCATGCTTTTCATAGCTGTACATCTAACCTGTAACTGTTTTTTTTATTAGTCACAAAGAACCTTTGCTTCTTTATAACCATTAAACCACTCTTCCTTTGATCCTCTCATGCAAAGTACCATATTTTATGATAAATGCCCCCACTCACCTAACATGTCTATTCATTGTTTCAAGTTGCATTAATAGTAGCAGCCATATCAACTACAACACAAAGCATGCTTTCTGCTGATTCATCTTGACAATTACTGATTATCAGAATTACTGGAGTGATTAATTTAGGGTTCTAGCAATGTGAAAGATGGTAGCTATTACGACATAGCCATATGTGAATTTTTAAAACGTAATAGACAATGTGAAGCCATATGTGTGCTTCCATGAATTGACACCTTTGAACAGTCAGAGAAAAGAAATGGGACACAAAGGTAACTTCATGATGTTTGCATTATATGTACAGAGGTATGTAAAAATTCAAAAGGCACTTGTTGGACTGAGGTGGTATCTAGCTATAACAGTGAAAAGCTCAAGCCTGCATGCAGCATCAGTCGTTAGCTTGTCTAAAGACATCAGATAGTCAGCCGATTAAATTTTCATAGACAGACGGTTTGCCATGTACAGAAGCCATCCACTCTCTTCATATCATACAACCCATTCAGTGCACTTGCATTGATACTTAGCTACTGGAATACTATAGAATCTGCAGCATATAAGTCTTCATTAATTATAATTTCCACATACTCTAGTTTCTGCAATAATAAGAATAGGTATTTAATTAGCTAGCTAAACCAGAATTTTACAATTTGGAATCTTTGAAATCTGCACACAATTGTCAGGTTCCACGGATAATTACATTCGAAAAATTGTTTATGAACTATATAGCTAGCTACCTATATACTGAGCTAGCCAGCTACCTCGCTAGCTCAGTATAACTACTTGTAAGATGCAGCAAGCATACTGACAAGCTTACCACTTACAGATAGCACAGACTGACCTGCACAAGGTTCCAGTTGGGAGCAATCTCTGCAACGGGTTCGGTGGCCACAGAGCAATCTGAACCAATCAGTATGATCTGGCTGCGGTTGAAGATTTGATCTATGAAACTCCGAAGGCTAGATGCCGCTGCACACTACAACAAAAAGCTTGTCCGTTACGTTCTCACGAAGCTTTACTGATCGCTCACCATTGAGTCGTCGATTCTAACATCAAATTTATATTGAAACGAAGCATCATTTTCAATCGTTTGTAACGCCAAATGCAGGGCAGGAATAAATCCTGAATTGTCAAATTCTCCATCTTGAGAAACTAGCACTCCAAGATGAAGTGTTTCTTTCTCATGGGTCACTCCAGTACTAGCAGAAACAATGGTTATGGCTAGAAGTATTACTTTAAGCTTCGCTGCCACCATTGCCGCGGTGACCAACTTCGATCAACACATGCAACTCTTTCAATTAAGCCACGTGTAAAACCCTCCTAATTTTATAGCTCTCTGTCTTGCAAAATGCTTTAATACCATCTACAAAATAAACCTTGATCCGCCCACGTGCTCAATCACGTGACCTTTGCGTGGGCAACAGAGAGATATGCTGCACCCCTATAAGTGTTGCAAGTTAGACTGGGTATGAGAAAAACGCCACCTTTGTCAAAGATGGCGTTTTTCTCATACCCAGTCTAACTTGCAACACTTATGCGCATATCAATGTTTTGCCCCACTAAGGTAAGGAATATATAATCTATGGTATTTCGAACTATCCTGAATCTGTTTCACTCGTGATGCATTGTTACGCACGTCGACCACACGTAGGTCACATGATATACAGTTCCTTTTTTCCACCCGGGCTTGACGGACTGCCACCCCCAGCACCTCGCCCAGCACAAAGAAAGGTGCGTGCTGGACAACTGTAAAAGACAATGGAAAAGCAGAGTAACGCAGCTAGCATGTTACTCTGACAAGCGGGACTCCACTTGCACTAAATCCATTGGTGTGGTGGAGGCCTAGTGTAAGCACCAATGGATGAACGCGCACCTCGAATGCATTCAATAGCTGAACGGAGCAGAAGACAACACCGAAGCCAACCCACCACCAATATACAGTTTCCGGTGATACGTAATGTTGTGTAAGCCCTATAGACCTTGTGCGTGCCAAGGCGTGGTCTGGAAAAACCGGGAAAAAGTTTCTACGGATTCAAATTTCACGATAGTTTACGAGAAAAGTGAGGGCAAAAGTATCGAGCATTCTATTGCAAAAACCTTCCCTAGGCGGAATAACTCGCCATGCAGCAAGCATGTTATATACTTTTACCCAGTAACTTATTTATACCAGCGCTACTCTATCTTTTAGCACGATTCCTTCGTATTAGCATTAAAAAAAATTCGTAGGCGGATGCGTTATTTTGATGATGTAACAAAGTGTCACGCCTTGGCGCACACATGATCCGGCTATAATTAGAAATCTCCAGTAAATTCTTATGGTTTTATTATAAATATAACAGAATTTTGGAGAGTGCAAATTCGAATTAACAAGTGCAAGATAAATACCGATAATACTATGCCTGGACACAAACTCTACTTGCAATATGGAGAAATCCACGAGGGACTGAAATGTACATATTGTCGACTGGTGTTAAAGGATCCCATACAAACTAGTGAGACTGGACAACGATACTGTCAGGAGTGCTTTAAAGATGCAGCAAGGTCAGAAGTGTGAACTATTACAATGAATGCTATACATGCCGAAGCGATAGCTATAGTCGTGCGGATCTCACCCCTGCCTTCTCATGAGCGGCAATGGACTGGCAGTCTAGGAAACTCGGCGGTAGCAACTGCATCTAGCTAGCCATAGAATTTACGATTATCTATGATTTTACTTTAGAGGCGCGCAGCCAAGTCGGTACGCGGTTTTCCCTCGGGTTTTCCGGATCCATGCACGCATATGTAAATTCACCAAGGTTTTTCGTTCTGCCATTTTGCATTTACAGTAGCTATATAACTTCTTGCAGTTTGTTTTTGTTATTTGTGTTATGTAAATATTTATTTTTTGTAGTTTGTGTTGTGTGTCGTGTAAATGTTGTATTATTTGTTTGGGGGCGTTCTTATAGGCCCTTTAGCCTTTTACTCTCCCCTATGAATTTTCACAAATTAATAAAAATCTAAATCAAATCATGTATCCACCATATACTGCCTGTAAGGAGAGTGCACGCTAGCTCTCCTGCTGCAGTCACGACTTGCATTGCTAACACTCAGGATCATGTTAGTTTGTCAATTATAGCTTGTGATTGTAGGACTTAATGTTGGGGATGTCATTGATGGATAACAACTGATGTACTTGACATAGCTAGCTAAAGCTTAAGATAATCTTACCTGGAAGTTTACCTAAGTGATCAACTGTGACATCAACTGACGTCACATGCATTCATTGTAATGTAAACTATGGTCAAGTGTAATTTACTTAGATGGTGTAAATTATTATACTGTACTTTGTATCTCTATGACAGCAGAGATTATTCTACTGTACTTTGTATCTCTATGACAGCAGAGATTATTATACTGTACTTTGTATCTCTATGACAGCAGAGATTATTCTACTGTACTTTGTATCTCTATGACAGCAGAGATTATTATACTGTACTTTGTATCTCTATGACAGCAGAGATTATTATACTGTACTTTGTATCTCTATGACAGCAGAGATTATTCTACTGTACTTTGTATCTCTATGACAGCAGAGATTATTCTACTGGAGTGGAGATACACAACAAAGTAAGTAACATCTAACAATTAGCTATATACTTCAGTGTCAAATATAATCAGGGGGTAAGCTATATAGTCTGAATTTTTTTTTCTTTCATGAGCTTTAGAACTTGAAAGAAATTATTGCCATGCATAGTCTTGTGCAGAGTGCATGCATGTTGCTAGCTTGAAATCTTCCTGTTATACCTACAGCAGGAACTCATTAATGTAATGAGACCAATGATACCATTAATTGAGCTATAAACGACATCATAGCTATGTTTTTGCTTGATGTGGCCAGTACTAATTTGAAATACAAATTTAGGTTTGGTTCACCCCCTGAAATTCATATCATACATGTACATCATTTAACTAAACATTGTTTCATTAGCCATGGCCTGATCATGCCATCGCGAGAGAAATCAATAGATTACTAGTGAAGTGTCACAACCATGAAATGGGATGTGAATGGAAAGGATTGTTTAAAGATCTCAATGTGAGTTGGTCCATTTTCTGTCAACAGATAACCTTACACAATTCCACTATTACAGGATCAACACTTGTCAAGTTGTCAGTACATCACAGTGGAGTGTAGGAACACTGGATGTGGTGATAGAGTATTACTGTCTAAACTAGAAGATCACTTGAAGAATGAGTGCCTACATAGACTAGTGGAGTGTAAGGACTGTGGAACAACACTACATTTTAAGGATTTGGAGGTATGATGTAATGTATAGAATGTCCCTAATAATCTAAACCTTCATTGTGTGAATTTCTATTCACTCTTATTACGTCATATAAGCTTCTTTGTTAGAAATTATGTTTTGTTAGCTGTTTAGTGGGAGTGTACTGCATACTCACGTTATACAATTTGTACTATGAATTTGTGCTACACTGGTGGCTACTAATGTACTAAATGAATGGGTTCATTTATCTTGTATGGTGACGTTGTGATTGACTATAAAGCAGTGGTTACGTTAAATAGAACATATGTGACCTGAATTACCTTTTAGGCACAATTACATTCTTAGGTAAATGGTATTTTAAAATGGTATTAACCAGCAATACATGGGTGGAATTTCCATAAAGATGGAGACATTTACAGATCATCTAGAGTATAAGAGACAGCATCTACAATTTCCCACCAATTTGATAGGTTTCATTTTCATGAGTGTTCAGCTGGATCACAAGTCCTCACAAAGGGGCGGAGGTGGGGGT
Organism: Dysidea avara; assembly: GCF_963678975.1. Taxonomy (NCBI): domain Eukaryota; kingdom Metazoa; phylum Porifera; class Demospongiae; order Dictyoceratida; family Dysideidae; genus Dysidea; species Dysidea avara. The sequence continues at coordinate 43,764,781 of NC_089274.1, forward strand.
GGTAGGGTGGACAACACCTCAGGTTCAAAATAGGTATGGGTCCTAATAGCAAACTCTAGGCCTGACTATACACACCCCTGGGAGCTCTAGATAGGGACCCACCAATTATGCTCATTATTTTACCTATTATGTTATGCTGCACTGCTCAAAATTTTTCCTATTATGCTTAAATTAATGCTCAATATTTACCTATTATGCTCAAATTATGCTCAATATTTATACCTCAATTCCCATGTTTTTCTAGTAAATTTGCACTTTATGGGAAAACAGTAAGTTTCTGAAGCATAGACTCTGAATCTTTGCTTGTCAAAATGCATGTCACAGAAAAGATCGATATACTCTAATAGAACAGTCAGATGTCTGATTATTCTCTGACTGTTCTATTAGAGTATATCAATCTTTTTCTGTGATATGTACTTAGTAAGCAAGAATTTATGGTAATGCACAAGTGTTCTGCCTATTATGCTAGCATTATGCTCAATGCTTTTAAGCACCTATTATGCTCATTATTATGCCAGCATAATCGGCGGGTCCCTAGCTCTAGATGGACTGATGGTATATTTCATGTTTGTATAGCTTTGTGTAACACTCCAAGCCAATAACATTGGGGCCTCTAGAGTGATGTATGGGCCTTGACACACCTACAGAAGTCTGTCTCTAGTAAACAGACCTGGCAATGTTAAATGTGAAAATTTTTAGTCAGCATGGAGCCATCTCATGCTGCATGTGCCCAAAAGGTAGGTTTTCCAAAGTCAGGTCACATTATATAGTGGCATCATGCTAAACCCTGCTTTGGAATTATGTAGATTAGCTACAAATCAGCCTGGAAAGTATATAGCTATGGGAGGGATTTTCACTGTGACAGTTACTGAAAGTCTTTACATGTCTATATATATTGTATATATTTTGTAGGAACATGGAGACAATTGTCCTAATGCTCTGAGAAAGTGTAATCAATGCCAACAAGAGATGCTAGCAATTAAGGTAATATTATCTCTAAGTACTGCTGTATTGATATTATTTTGTTGCTGTTTAGCTTAATGATCATCAGATGAATGAATGTACCTGGATCAAGTGCCCTTGTAGTGATGAAGCATTATTTGAGGTGTGTGCGTGTGTGTAGCTATAGTGATAAACTATGGCCTTTAATTTTACTACTGTATGTTGCTGCTTACATGCGTAGCAAAGTAGCTTTGTAGTACGTATAACTAGATATGTATATAGTTAGAGAACAGATAATTATACTTTTGCATGAGGTTGTCAATTTGTAGACATGTTTATAGTGAAAATCATTTCAGAGAGAAATGTAACACCTGGCAAACATGTAATTGACCATCCTGGGTAATACTATTGTATCTATGATGAAGACAATGGTTACATTATTTTATGTGTTCTCGTAAATACATGTACATAATTTTATGATTGCATTAGGCGAATAGCAAGGAATACTTTGAGCACCTGCAGAACACCAACAAGTTAGCCAGTCACCTACAACCATTACTGGTCCAGTTCTCCAAGATGAGTCAGTCAGTAGAGAAGATGACCAATGATTACCAGCTGGTCACCAGTAGAATTGAACTACTAGAGACTAAGTGTGATGATCTGGAGAGGAAGAATGAAGAACTACAGAAGGACAACAATGAGTTGTGCAAAACAATCACTACATTGACAACAAGAGTGGAAGAGAAGGAAAACAAATTGGGAAAAGTGGTCAAATCTCAAGTTGGTAACATTGTATGTGTCACTGATGATAGGCTCTCTACTTTGGAACAAAATTATGGCAAACTGATTAGTGAGATTATCACTTTCAAGAGCTCCATGACTCAAAGCTGTGCTCAAATTGAAGCGTTCAATGGTGAAATTGAGCAAATGAAACAAGATTATTCGTCATATGCATCAAAGGGCAATGAAATGGTCCCATACAACGACAACAGCTCTTATCCACTGGATTATATCAAACAAGTTGAGGAAAAGGTGTTGGAAGTTGAACGAACTGTGAATGTCCTGAATGTCCATCATTCAGAATTAGAGTTACAATTACAAGCATCTCTTGCCAGTACACACAATGGAGCTTTTCTCTGGCGTATACCAGAAATGAGGAGGAGAATTCGTGATGCTAAAATTGGTCGAATCACCAGCATCTACTCACCACCATTCTACACAGGAAGAAATGGTTACAAGATGTGCATCAGAGCTTATCTTAATGGTGATGGGACTGGAGAAGGAACACATCTTTCAATTTTCTTTGTTTTGATGAGGGGCGAGTATGATCCATTACTTCAGTGGCCCTTTGAGCACAAAGTGAGCTTGATTCTTGTTGATCAGGATCAAAAGAAGCATTTGGTGCAGACATTCAAACCCAACATACAATCAAGCAGTTTCCAGAGGCCAAAATCAGATATGAATGTTGCCAGTGGTTGTCCAGAGTTTGCCAAGTTGTTAATCCTTGATAATCCAAGTTACGTCAAAGATGATGTGATGTATATTAAAGTTGTTGTGGACACTTCAAAGATACTGCATCCATAAATAATATCTGTACCCATTGGCTTCTGCACATTTATTGTAATAGTACATAAAATTTTAACCCACATGTAAATAATCAGCAACGTCTGTGTTCCATTGATTAAAGTTTTGTAGATAGCTACAAACAAATCATGTAAATTTAGTTGTACATATTATCACATTTTAGACTCACATTATTGTTGTACTCATGCAGAAACTTTCATTTCATCAAAATTACATCAGTTATAATATCCACACATGTATAATTTTACACATCAATGACTAGTCCATACATTTTTCATGTATGCATGAGCATATGAAAACTAATATTCTGAATCTGAATGACTAAAATGGACTAAATGTTTAATCTGCCAGCAAATAATTAGGATATAGAGTCTAATCTATTACATTATATGTATGGTGTGGTTTTAAATCAACGACGTCAGAGTAGGTGCGGTGCGACCAGTGAGGTCAGGCACTTTTTGGCTGAAATTTTGAAAACTTTCAAACTTGATAGAGCTAAAACTAGTGAACATGGAATACTTAGCATATATTTAATGGTAACAACTGACAGAAACAACACTTATCTAGCCTGTTTTTCACTCATAACATTTTCATGTCGACCATGTCCGTATTAAGCGCCTCTAAAATAATTATTGATATGTTTAGATTTGACTTTGTTTCTACTTTGGAACAATATTTACAGTTTATCTATTACTAATAAGGCTCAAATGGTAAAATTTTAAATGTTAAACAGGTACTTTTTGATCATGCACTGACCAGCTTTATCATTGAACAGACAATGAACACTTGTCGGGCCAGCTAGTTAGACCTTTCACACAGCAGCTACTCTAGCCCAAAACTCCCTCCAGATAACATCTCAGTATGCGTAGTTTCAAAATTTTCTTAGGGGCATGCCCCCCCCCAAGCCCCCTAGACCAAGCCTTACCACTTTCACTTTTACTCTGACACCACTGTTTTAAATCATATGGTAATATACTCAATTATTCAAACCCCTTGGGACCGGGGGTGGTCCATCACAGTCTGTATCTCTGAAACTGTGTATAAATAACCATCAAGAAAAGTTTTTTTTATCAGTATTATCAACTACCCTAATAGAACAGTCACTACTATAATAGAGTAGTAATTTCCGTAGTTCAGTTAACCGAGAATCCGGATATGTAGGGTCCAGATAACTGAGGTTCCACTGTATAAAGCTAGAACAGTTTTTCAACCATTCATTGCAGGTTGTAGCAGAATGAAGATATTCTATTGTATTTATGTACACATAGAGTCGATATAATCTATAAGGTGTAAGTTTCTATCTAACTGTAACCATTACACAAATGAGTGTATTTCCCATGAGCACCATTAAGAGTCCATATCAGGGGTGGTGGAGTAGGTCATGATCAAAGACTGAGGACTGTGAGGCAGGGCCGCTCACGGGGGAGGGGGGAGGGCCCAACTGGGGCATTTTGCCCCAGGCCAGGGGCCACAGACCCCATAAAGGGCCCCTTGAAATTTTTTTATACTCAATTTTTTTATTATTAATGAACACGTTTTAACAACACAAAAACAAAAAAAAAAAAAAACAATTGTTCTAATCAGTAAGAATACGGCTCTCCACTAAGTGTAGCTCAGTGGAGACAGCGGGCAGCTCTGTTGACTGCAGCTTTCTGCTCCCACGAATGGCCAGTACAGTGGAACGTAATAGGGAAAATGATAAAGCACAGCGCATCCAGGAGAGTGTCTGGTTGTAAGACGTATTGTGCTTCTGTGATAAAAGATCTGCCAAACGGTTGTAGAAAATAGTAGCCTCCTTGCCCAAACCACCTTGAAAAGTTGAAACTAGACATTGGGTGACCTGCAGTTCGATTCCTGGGGTTGGAGGGATTTTTTTCCTTACTTTGGCCCCTTTTCTGTTACACCTTTCCAGCTACTGTTACAGTATAAGTCATTAAGTCTAAGTCCTTGAAACTAGGTTAGGTAATCCTAAGGCTGCAGCACATGTTGTTGTAGACCTTCAGTGCTGGTCACTGTAAAGTGTTAATAATCAAGACACACTGCCGTGCGGCCCAAGAAGCCGGCGCGCCACACCGTGAGTATATTGACAGGAAGAACGAAAACGTCATTTTCACACCCTTGTATCTCGGTGATTACTTATCTGATTGGAACCAAATTTGCTACACAGTTGCCCGCCAGCCAAGGGAGTCTACATTCCAAATTTGAAGGAAATCGCTCCAGCCATTTCCGAGATACGAGCTGCCAAAGTTTAGTTTTTTTTTCTTCGTTTTTTTTTTTCTTTTTCTTCTTCTTCGTCTTTTCGCACACTTGCAAAAATTGCTATAACAAGCAAACGCGTGCTCCGATCGCCTTGAAATTTGGCACACAGAAAGGGAGTCCAAAGGCGAATCCTAGCATCAACTTTGGTACAAATCCAATGAATGGTTCAGGAGTTATGACCGATTATTCGCGTAAAACAAGATCGATTTGTTGTCACGCCTACAGGGTAAACCGCTTCATGGAATGAGTTGAAAATTGCTATGTAGATGGATTAACCATCGTAGGAGTGCCTTTTGGTGGTTTGAAACGAATCGAGATAAAGACCACGGAGATATGACACAAAACCCAACCTGTGTCACAATTACGCGATCGATTTTTATGAATAAAAAAGTATTAGTTTTCACGCCTACTAGGCAAACCGCTTAGAGCAATGAGCTGAAAATCGGTGTATAGCTGGAATAATCTTCATAGAAAGTCCTTGCAGTAGTACAGTAGAATCGGATTACAAACCACTGAGTTATGATTCGAAAGCCAACTCCATGTAGCAAATGCGAGATCGAGATACTCTAATAGAACAGTCACCCTAATAGAGCATTCGGCTAATTTATTTACTCCATTATAGAATTTTATTACATCACAAGTTATTCTGTAGGGAGTTCAGCTGCAAACAGTTAATCTTATAGACAGTTCAGCAAGAAGACAGTCACCATGTGGAGAGTTAAGCAAATATACCACTATAGAGATTCAGAACATTACAAGTCACACTGAAGAAAGTTCAGCTATAAACAAGTCATGCACTGTGTAGAGAATTCAGCTACAATTAAGTCACTCTCTAGAGAATTCAGTTACACAGAATTCAGCTACACACAAGTCACTGTGGAGAGAGTTCAGCTACAAACAAATTACCCTTTAGAGTGATCAGTTACAAACAAAACACTTTGCAGGGTGTTCAACTGCAACAAATCAATTACCTTTAGAGCGATCAGCAATGAACAAATCAACACAAATCTACCTGTAGAGAGATCAGCTAGAAACAAATCACCCTGAAGAGAGTTCAGCTACAAAAAATCACCCTGTAGAGACATCAGCTAGAAACTAGACACAATGTAAGGAGTCAGCTACAAGCAATCACCCTGTAGAGAGTTCAGCTAAAACAAATCAATCTGCAGAGAGATCAGCTACAAACAAATCACCTTATAGAGAGTTCAGCTACAAACAGATTACCTGTAGAGAGATCGGCTACAAACAAATCAACCTGCAGAGAGATCAGCTATATACACACAAATCAACTTTTACAGAGATCAGCTACAAACAAATCACCCTGTAGAGAGATCAGATACAAACTACACACAATGTAAGGAGTTCAGCTACAAACAAATCACCCTGTAGAGAGATCAGCTACAAACTAGACACAAAGTAAGGAGTTCAGCTACAAGCAAATTACCCTGTAGAGAGTTCATCTACAAACAAATCAACCTGTAGAGCAATCAGCTAGAAACAAATCACCCTGAAGAGAGGTCAGCTACAAAAAATCACCCTGTAGAGAGATCAGCTAGAAACAAATCACCCTGAAGAGAGGTCAGCTACAAAAAAATCACCCTGTAGAGAGATCAGCTACAAACAAATTGCCCTGTAGAGAGATCGGCTACAAACAAATCAACCTGCAGAGAGATCAGCAACACACAAATCAACTTGTAGAGAGTTCAGCTACAAACAAATTACCCTGTAGAGAGATCGGCTACAAACAAATCAGCCTGTAGAGAGTTCAGCTAAAACAAATCAACCTGCAGAGAGATCAACTACAAACAAATCACCTTATAGAGAGTTCAGCTACAAACAAATTACCCTATAGAGAGATCGGCTACAAACAAATCAACCTGCAGAGAGATCAACTACACACAAATCAACTTGTAGAGAGATCATTTACAAACAAATCACCCTGTAGAGAGATCAGCTAGAAACTACACACAATGTAAGGAGTTCAGCTACAAATAAATCACCTTATAGAGAGTTCAGCTACAAACAAATCACTCTGTAGAGAGATCAGCTAGAAACTGGACACAATGTAAGGAGTTCAGCTACAAGCAAATCACCCTTTAGTGAGTTCAGCTACAAACAAATCAACCTGCAGTGAGATCACCTACAAAAAAGCACCTTGTACAGAGTTCAGCTACAAACAAATTACCCTGTAGAGAGATCGGCTACAAACAAATCAACCAGTAGAAAGATCAGCTACACGCAAATCAACTTGTAGAGAGATCAGCTACAAACAAATCACCCTGTAGAGAGATCAGCTAGAAACTAGTCACAATGCAAGGAGTTCAGCTACAAGTAAATCACCCTGTAGAGAGTTCAGCTAAAACAAATCAACCTGCAGAGAGATCAGCTACAAATGAATCACTTTATAGACAGTTCAGCTACAAACAAATTACCTTGTAGAGAGATCGGCTGCAAATTAATCAACCTGCAGAGAGATCAGCTACACACAAATCAACTTGTAGAGAGATCAGCTACAAACAAATCACCCTGTAGAGAGATCAGCTAGAAACTAGATACAATGCAAGGAGTTCAGCAACAAGCAGAATCACCCTTTAGTGAGTTTGGCTACAAACAAATCAACCTACAGTGAGATCACCCACAAAAACGCACTTCTACAGAGTTCAGTTACAAACAAATCACCCTGTAGAGAGATCAGGTAGAAGAATTCACCTTGTAGAGAGTTCAGCAACAAAGAAACCACCATGTAGAGAGTTCAGCTGCAAACAAATCACCCAGTAGAAAGATCAGCTAGAAGAAGTTACCATGTACAGAGTTCAGTTACAAAGAAACCATCATATAGAGAGTTCAGCTACAAAGAAATTACCCCGTAGAGAGTTCAGCTAGAAGAAGTCACCTTGTAAAGAGTTTAGCTACAAAGAAACCATCATGTACAGAGTTCAGCTACAAAGAAACCACCTGTACAGAATTCAACTACAAACAAATCACCCTGTATAGAGATCAGCTAGAAGAAGTTACCTTGTAGATAGTTCAGCTACAACAATTCACCCTGTAGAAAGATCAGCTAGAAGAAGTCACCTTGTAGAGTGTTCAGTTACAAAGAAACCATCATGTAGAGAGTTCAGCTGCAAATAAATCACTCTGTAGAGAGTTCAGCTACAAAGAAACCGCCATGTGGAGAGTTCAGCCTCATACGAACGACCTTGTAGAGAATTCAACTACAACAAATCACCCTGTAGAGAATAAGTTACCTTGTAGAGAGTTCGGCTACAAAGAAACCACCATGTAGAGAGTTTAGCTGCAAACAATTCACCTGTAGAGAGTTCAGCTAGAAACAAATCACCCCGTAGAGAGATCAGCTGGACGAAGTCACCTTGTAGAGAGTTCAGCTACAAAGAAACCATCATGTAGAGAGTTCAGCTGCAAACAAATCACCCTGCAGAGAGTTCAGCTACAAAAAAATCACCCTGTAGAGAGTTCAGCTAGACGAAGTCACCTTATAGAGAGTTCAGCTACAAAGAAACCATCATGTAGAGAGTTCGGCTATAAAGACACCACCATGTAGAGAGTTTAGCTGCAAACAAATCACCTGTAGAGAGTTCAGCTAGAAACAAAATATCCTGTAGAGAGACCAGCTAGAAGAGGTTACCTTGTAGAGAGTTCAGCTACAAAGAAACCATCCTGTATATAGTTCAGCTACATTTCAAGTCACCCAGTAGAGAGATCAGCTGCAAAAAAAATCCTGTGGGGAATAATGAGCATGTAATAAATATATGTATATAATTTGTATAATTACTAATAAAATCAAAAATAATTGAAGTACTAAAATTCTTCTTTAAGTTCTTTTCTTCTTCCTGTAGTAAAGAAAAAAACACATGGGTTAAAAAAGCCCCAAAGCCAGCCATAGGCCGGCTTTGCAGTATACAAATACAAAAAGAAGTGATATCTAATCAAAAACAGCCAAGCTGTAAAAAAAGGTGCGGCCCCCATAAAGGCCATGGTGAAAAAAGATGTGAAATCCAAGGTGGCGGCCAAGAAATGGCTGTGATGGTAGGTTAATGGTTACATTTTAATAACGGCAATTCAGGTGAATTTTGTGCCGCTTGGTCTTGGCACCAAATTCACCTGAATTGTTGTTATTAAAATGTAACCATTAACCTACCATCACAGCCATTTCTTGGCCGCCACCTTGGATTTCACATCTTTTTTCACCATGGCCTTTATGGGGGCCGCACCTTTTTTTACAGCTTGGCTGTTTTTGATTAGATAATAATAATAATAATAATAATAATAATAAAATAATAATAAAAAAACTAGCGGGGTGAAAGATTCACAGTCAACATTACGTAGCTATACGATCCCCATATTCTCGCTTCTTCTCGAGCTCATGCCGACGAAAAAGGGAAGTAGCTAACCCGGGTCTGACGATAACTTGGTGCGTTGGGATGGAAAACCCTGACGTCAAACAATGCGCCTTGGCCCGTTTAAAAGATCGATATACTCTAATAGAGCAGTCACAGTATTCTTCAGAGGAGCAGTGTAGCAAGCTTATAAATAAGGAGATATGGTTGGTGAGAGTAGCTATTGTCATTGTTAGCATGTTATGACCTCTTTTTTTTATTTTTTATTTTTAGTCTTTGACTTACAGAATGGTTGTGATTCAGAATGGAAACCTCATTGCCCCTGGGGACCCACTTTAACTCTTAGCCCTGGGCCCCTTAATTTTCTGGGCGGCCCTGCTGTGAGGAGACCAACTTCTGGCTATCGATGTTTTAAAGTATACAGAGTTGAAGCATTAATGGACATGGCTGATGTTCTGAGGGGATCTGAAGACATGCTTCCAGCAAAATTTTCTGCTGCAGAAAAATTTTCTGATTGTATAATCTCTGAGGTGGCAATTTGTGCTGTTTTAACTGCGCATGCAGTTGCAGGCAAATCCAGTCATTTCTTGCAGTACAAAAGTAGAGTGTATAGTGGGTAGTTAAGCAATTGGCTGAGTATACAGCAAGTAAAGGGCCCAAAAACACGTGGTTTTCACTAAACTTACAGATGCCACAATTAACATTCAAATTGTTTGTGTTTTGCTATTAACCGCAACTGTTTATTTTCCTTATAGTTCAGTATAGCTACTGTTTAATTCTGTTTTTAGGCCTCAAATATACCATTTATTTTAATGCCTCATGTAGTATATTGTCAGAGCCCAAATCTATATGCTGTTTTAATAATTACGTTAAGAACGATTACATGTTTTTAGGGTAGCTGTGGTATATAAAGTGTAAAAATAAATATGTATAAATTTTATATATGCAACAGCGGAAATTTGGGGGAGAAGCTCACCAGTTCTACTTTCTTATCACAATGCAGACATAATTCGGATTATCTTTGGCTGCATTCCAGATTGATGAACATTTTTTGGGCTCTGAAATTCTCCCTAAAAATGCCAAGATCATCAGAACCATGATTGAAACATGGAACCATGACAGAACCCGTGACCGTCACTCATGATGGGTGCTGAAATGATTTGGGGGAAGTTACTCACTTAACGATAACTGTGATCCTTTACTGTCCATCAAACAATGATCCCTACCCCATCATACAACTTGGTGAATCTTACAAGTATTATTTGTTGTATTGTGTAGACCTCAAGAAGAGTGTAGTGCACAAAAGAAACAATAGTACAATTACAATTATACATAATTACTAATTAATTAATTAAATGTGACCAGATTTTACAGAACCGAACCAAATCGCACATCAGGCAAAATCAAACTAACACCACCAGTGGATAGCTACACGGCTATCGTACTACACGTTTTGACCCTCAGCACTACTCAAACTACACGAGGCTGGTTTTAATAGACGTCTTTTCTGGGTGGTGTGGAGTGCTCAAATGGCGGTTTCAGGCCTTGTGAAGGACCTGGCTTGGCAAGAATCAGTGGTTTACTGGTGGACAGCCTTATAATGTTGGCCAGACGTGTTCTTGAGCACTCGTGATACTACTTCGCTCGTCCAACTGCTCAGATTTTCTATCTTATTTGGCGGGAAACTGTACAAGCAGCTACAAGTACTGGAAGTGGCTTGAAAGGTAACAGATTGATGCATCTTCTGTGTAAATTTCATACGCGTGCTTGCTAGCCTTGGAGAGTTATGCTAGCTTCAATTCTTTAAAACCGTTTATCTCGAAACTTCTAATGTGCGATTTGGATCGTTTTTCCAAAATCCAGTCACAAATAGTGTCTAGACTAGCTAGGTTGTGCTTGAATTGTTCAATCTCTGTCAAGTTAATCACATGTTGGGGTAAACAATTCCAAATTTTAATAGCGGATGGAAAAATTTGTAAGAGTCAATCCTTGTCATTGGTATCATAAATCTTTTATTGTGTCCTCTGGTGTGGTAGATGTCAGGGTTAGGAATAAGAAGATTGTCAGCATTTATATCAACTTGGCAATTTATGATCTTATACAACATTATAGCCTTTTGTTCATTTCTACATCTGGTTAACGTGGGCCAGCTCAGGTTGGATAACACTTCAGTCACGCTTGAATCTCTAGTAGTTATGGAAGAGATTCAATTAGCACTAGACCATCAGCATCAAATTGACTTGATTTCTTCAAAAAACCCACCAGAGATCAGTGAACAAATCGAAATTTATGGTTTTAAAGGCTATACCCTCAACTGTATGAGTATATACCTGGCTGACCCAGAGATCCCAAAGAATCATACTGCCGAATGGTGATTACTCAGAGTTTCTTCCTGTTGAATGTGGTGTCCCCCAGGGAACAGTTGTTATGTTTTTACTCTATATTAATGATATCGGTGATATTTCATCTTCAATAAGACTGTTTGCTGATGACTGTGTATTATATAATAATCAAGTCTGATGAAGATCGCTGTATTTAACACCATCATACTTTCCTGGTCGCAGACCTGTCAAATGTGATTTAATGTAGCCAAGTGTGTAACCCTACAGTGTAGTACATCACTAACACCATCATATCAACTCAATAGCTGTGAGCTAATTAACCAACATATTTTTCTGGGAGTTACACTAACATCCTCCATGTCATTCTCAGCAGAATCAGCACATACAAATAACATAATTATGTACCAAAGCATCTAAAATGCTAAGCACAACCTTCATGAGCACTCTGAAGATGTCAAATCTATGACTTCAGAAGCCTGGTAGTCTAATATTGGAATTTTCATCCCTAGTATGGGATCCATACCTGATTAAGGACATTCAAACCTTGGAGAAGGTACAAAGGAGGGCTGCCTTCCGAGATAACAGTGACTGCTATAATACTATTCAATGGTATCTCCTATAAAGTCTGCTGTAACTGTACTCATACTATATATAGTTAATTAAATTATGTGCTCTTAGGCAGCACTATTCATATCAAATGGTATGGTAGTACCATTTAATAGGGATTGCCCCAAAAATTTTGTGCGCCGCCCAAATTCCGCCTTTGAAAATCATCCTAGAAACATCTTATACGATAAAAATTGCCTTTATGGAATAGTACTAGTTCATAATCATTAAATATGTTACAGGTAGCCGGATACAGAATTTTAAAAGAATTGCCAAAACTAGATTTTAGTCTTACTGCCTCACTGCATATTCTAACAAAACAGTCACAAGTTACACTGTAGATAGCTAGCTGTGCTACAACAAAAAAATTAAACAAGCAGGTATTTAAAAAAAAAAAACTGTTAACTTAAAAATGATGTAGGGATCTATACAATAAAAGTAGTGAAACAAGAGATGAATGATGGTATTACAGCATAGCTCAGTGGGAAAGTTCCTACTTTGGCACATAGCTATTTTGTTCAATGCCATGTGCCATAGTAGGGACTTTTCCACCATGCTATGCTGTAATACCATCATTCATCTCTTGGCGAGCTATGCTGTAATAACATCATTCATCTCTTGTTTCACTACTTTTTATTGCAAAGATCCCTACTTCATTAACAAGTTTTTTAAATACTATAGTATATGAATTGTATGTATTTTTGGGCTTTGTTCCTAAGTATCACCAGCATCTTCCTGCCTACCAAATTCAAATTCAAAGTGCCTCATCAAAGATCTATTTAAGTTCTTGAAACAATACTATCAACATTAGTCAAATATTTGTGACCACTTTAGCTACTTACTTTTCTCATGAAACTGCTCTCCCAACAGAAACAACATCCTGATATCTTGCAACAGGCATGGTGATGTGGCAAATGATACTTGAAATAGTGTACTTATGAGTATTGGGTGTTATGTTTGCTAATGTATGAGTGGGAAAATCGCTCCATGCATTAAAATATTGAAAGACGCAGAAGAGACTCGTTGCATGAGTAGAGATACTTTTTGGTAGCTTCTTACATGACAACAATTCATTGTTGTGAATACTTATGCCTTACTAGCAACTGCAGTTTTACCCCTCCTATACCCCCATGAGGGCAAAAGAGCGGCATAACAAGGGGATCAGATAAACTTTTATGCCCCAGGTGTGTGGTTTAGGCAATGCTTGTAACAATGGATCTATAGATGGAGAAATGAATGGATTAGGCCTACAAATTTGCCCCAGCGTAGGGGAATTAGACTTAAGAGCAGCTGGTTAGGACTTGGAAAAGTGACAAGATCGAGTACATTTTTTTGGTCTTCAGCTTATACAGCTAGACCCTGGCATCACCAAGACCACTCTCACTGGCTGCGGCTAGTGAGAGTGGTCACTAATGCACCTATCAAAGTTTTGCCCCACCTACTCCATGTGAGATTTGATCTGACTAGCTGCATGACCTCATAAACATAATGACGTCAACTATGAAGTCATGACATAGATCTCCGTATGCATATAGAAGAAACCATCATGATTGATGAAAATATGTACAACAAATAAAAGTGTGAGCATGTGAATCCTCGGGCAACATGTGACCACAATCAGGACCATGAATGGAACCAATGTGGGCATGGCAAGGAAGAATAAAATACAAAAATAAGTTATAAGCTACAATATATACATAAGTACTTAACCTAATTAGTGTGCCACTCTTTACATTCCCTTGCTAGAAAAATTCTTCTAGAAACCATTATTCTGGCAAAGGCTGCATCATCTAGACATTTCTTGATAGTAGACTTTGATGTACTCACTTCAGGGTGAACAAAATTTAATAAATTAAACAGATTCGTGATTGTAGATAGCTGGTAGTGGCTTAGTACTGATATCTCAATTGTTTCATAGTAATTAGGGATGATACGGCGGTCAAATTCAGCCAGCAACTGAAGATATTCAACTTTCTTTTGTTTCTTATTTTGAGCAGCCTGAATAATATTATGTTGAGCAGAGTCCAGAGGGCAAGTTAATTCCAGTAAGGTGATAGTTGGGCTCTGGGAATTGTATATCACAATGTCTGGATGGTAAGAGATCAGTTGGGATTGTTGCTTGGGGGGCATCATCTGCATAAAAATTTGGCAAATCAGCATACACTTTGACGAATGGAGTATCTGCGAAGATCCCAGTAAGTGTTGATGACAGAATGGAAAAAAAACTTGATTATGCCTGTATGTATATCGCTGTTGTACAGTAGGACAGCAGCTTAAAATATGAGCTGTTGTGGGACAGTTTGAGTCACAAAGCGAGCACTTTGCTTCACATTGAATTGACCACCACTGTAAATTAACAGCAGTAGGCAGAGTATTAGATGCCGCACGTAGGAGGAAGGACAGTTGACCAGGGTGGAAACCCTCCAATAGCCAATTCCAAGTTTTATAGGAATCTTCTAAATCAGCTGAACCTTCAAGCTTGGACTGAACAGTCAGTGTCTGTAAATGATCTTTACACTGAGTTGTAGTATAATCCCTCGACAGATGTTTAGCTTTGACATATAGGGATCAAGCTGATGGAAGTGCTGATGACTGTTTTTTAGCACTCAACAAGATGGAATAGCCATTATCTTCTATTCCATTGCAACATTGCCAAGCCGCAATTGGAGGCCAAGCTCCTGAAGTCGTAGGTTAGCGGAAGCATTGACACAAGCTTGTAAACTTAGTTTAGCTTCTCTTGAGACATGGGTAATGCTTGGGCAACAAACCCCTGGATAGTATAGTACAACACGAGTAGCACTTCGGGGCAAATTTAGCCATTTCTTCAGAAAACGAATGGCAATAGATTCCAGCTTTGAAATGGACCAGCTGGAGACAGCATCAACACACAGGTGGAATCGGAGCTATGAAATAATATAGTTCCTATAAATCCATAGCTTATACTCACCACGAATGGGGAGTGAATCAGTGGCAGTAAGCAAGTCAGTCAGACGGCACACCATGCTCTTGCTTGCAGCCTTCTTTGTAGCACTTAAAGGGACATCAATTATCTTTCCCAAAAACTTCATAGTATGTCCTTCTATGATGGATATGGTCATGCCTTTAGATAGAGGTAGGCCTTGTGAAATAACTTTGGCACCATCAGAAAGGAAAGAAACATACTTTGGAGGTTTAAAAAATAAGTCCAAGTCAGATGCTTTCAGGTCAATTAGTTGTAAAACAGACTTATGAACATCAAAGTCGCAGGAGATCAAAGTCACATCATTGAGTTGGCACATTTTAAAGATGGCTTCCAGATGACTTTGGTAAACACAGGTTTACCATCTAAGGGTACAAATTTTCTTGCTCTTTTAGAGCATGGTTTCCATTCTATCTCATCCAGAGCAACAACTTCAGAAACCACATGATCATCACTGTTGTCATAAACAACCTTGCAAGATTTATCAAGAAAGTACTGGTTAATTCATGCTTTGTACCATCCAGATGGCTCTTCTCCAGTTTCTGTCCATTTCACAAACAAAGGGATTGATCGGAGGAAGAGCTTCTGAATTTTCAATAGGTATCTTAATATGATATCCATGTGGATGGTTCAGTGATTCAGCAAGCTTTAAAAGAGGATTAAATGCAAGTAAAAATATCACAGGGGACAAAGTGTCACCTTGAAAAACACCTCAGTTTCCCACATTTTGCTTGTGATCACTGATAGAAAGCCGGCCTGAATGTAACGGACTACGGATGAAGGCACCTTGACAGCTTCCAAAACCACTTCCACAAAAACAAATAACAACAATCGAAATCCATGTTCTCAACTATCACATCAGTTACCTTATAAGGTATACGCTGGTAATGACAGAAATTAAGGGTAAGCACCTTTGGATTCCCCTTGATGTAAGCAGACTTATCGAGATCTTCAAGATTATTCTATCGATTGCGCAACATCGTCATACCTGTTTTTCTATAAAAAACAGACCTTGAATACGGCTCACATCATCATAAAGTATCCGTGGGTATAGCTAGCTAAAGTAAGAAATGCCTGGATATCAAGTTTGCTTGCAGAGTAGCTCAGTGGATGATGGAGTTCGTGAAGGACTACTGTGTTATTATTGTAGACTGATCTTGAAGGATCCAATACAAACCAGTGAGACTGGACAACGGTTCTGTAAGGAATGCTTTAAAGAAGCAGTAAGGTATGTAATTGTAGCTACATTTAATTTGGCCTGTATAGATAGTATAGTATATAGCTACCTTTCAGCTATAGTACTATCTATATTCATGGCCTATGCATGACTGTTTATAACTTTCAATTTTGTAGTTAATCTTCTGAGTGATCAAGCTGGCAATGATGATGCTGCTACTGTCTTGTTAGTAAAATTAGTTGCAAAGTTATATATGCCATATCAACATTTGTGACCAGCTTTTGTAATCCATGACCTGGTCTTATCACATCTCAGTCTCATGTAAAGTATAAAATGTGCATGGCTACATTATAGCTACAATGGCAAATCATTTTTTGAATTTATTTTTCTCATTGGAATGTATCCCTGTGTCAAGTTACTCCCATCCTTGCACAATTTCATGCCTTCAGCACTACGTAGCTATTTAAAATCAGTTGGGTGATTTGATAAGACTCTTTTACAGCCAGTCACATTTATTAGTGTGGTGTATACCGCTTTTTCAGTTGTTATTTTGACAAAGAGGAAACAGCTACACTGCTACCTCAGTTGTCTTTATGTATACATATAATATATAATTATGGCCTTACCTCAGAATTTGCATTTAATGATGCTGATAAACTTGTGCAAAAAAGTACACTACAGTAACATTTGCTCATCCTTGAAAATTCCATACATTCCTTGAAAAATTCTCATGTTTGGAGGGTATAATGTAAACAATGGATCCGAGGACCCACCGGACCAAACTTTTTTGGGCAGATGTTCATAATAATTCTAACTTGTACTGACTACCTCTCAGTGCTTACTCTTGTGTGACCAGACCACTTTTACAGTGCCTAATAGAAATTATAAGCATCTACATAGCTGAAAAAAGGTCTGGACTGTTTAGCAATAAAGGCCACTTGTTCTTCCCACATATATAAGGGTATTGATAAATTCTAACAATTCTTTGCTTTCATGCATCATGGAGTCGGTTTGGTGAGCACCTGTGATACTCATCACTTCACTGAAGACACTACTTCCCAGTCTTGTCTGGAATAGTTGTTTGAACAAACTTGGTGAACTTAGTAGGCGACATGATGGACCCACTAGCTGTTCTATACAAACCAGTATTTAGGACTAATCGGCATGCATGCACACTGTAAATTCAAATGGGTACAAATGACCCAAATTTTTGGGTTGTTTTACCTGCAATTCAAACGACCGATTTTTTGGTAGTAATGACCCAAGGATGTATTGGTTTATTTTAACTTTGTAAGATACAGTCATATTACCCAGATGCTCTATAGTCTCTTCAACCTCTATAGCCAGGTGTTTGAAATAACCTTGCCATCATGGTCATTTTAACCATCTGTGGTAAAATTAACCCATGTCACAAAAGATTTGTTTATTTGTTTGTTTACATTAATTAACAAGTCAGTCATCATTAGTAATAACATACATTAATCTATCTATGACACATATTCACAATAATTGTTACATACTGCATTTTAATATATACTTTAAACATACCTGGTCTTATAGAGTTTTCAAATTGTATTTAAAACCTATGTTCTCCATGTTCACTTTTGATTGTGGGATGTAACACAACTGTTATAATGGCCAGTGTACTGTAAATTTAACCATGTAGCTGGTCATCTAAACTTTACGATAGCAGACTTGACAATTCACACTCAAATCACCAAAATATGTTATTTCAACATCTTAAGTGAACAGTTGTATTGACCTTCCCTGGTTATTTTGACTGATTTAGTTCAAATACCTACTCGGGTTACAACCACTTTTAGATGGTCATTTTAACCAAAACTTCTGCAGTTTAAATTTACCCATGGAGGTCAAATTGATCCATTTGAATTTACTGTGCAGCAAACTATATTGATTAGCTTTTGTTTGCTGACTTAGCAGCTGTGGAATTACTTAGCAGAATGAATTCATAACTTAAATGCTTGTATACCCAGTTAGGTGTTGTAATTCACCAATTTCCTATCCTGTCAAATCTCTGCATGGCTACTGCTTCAAATTGCAAGAAGCTAATTATAATCCTAAGGCAGTTTTGAATATCCAAAAGAAGTTGTAATGTTACAAACTATTATGAACATGTAATGTGAGATTGTGAGTCACCTACTTCTGAGTCAGCTCTACTATTCCACAAAAACTGTTTGGCTACTGGGACTTGCATGGACTTCACAGCCTCAGAGGAAAGAAACCTGCTTAGATATGTACCTGTAAATTAATTTTACTGGATCTATTTTGCCAACTTGGTTTACATTTAGGGTCATAACTCTGGTTTACATCCAGATAGCCATTTTAGGTTTCACTTTTACCATCCGAGGCACCAATTTTGTATGGAATTTTCACTAATGTGAGGCTTGTAGCTTACCTATGAACTGCATTTAACTCGTTGATACATTACCTCATTACCTGATTATTAAGTTATCAGCTTGGTTAGGCAATGAAAAATTACATATAGAACTTAAATTATGCAATTGCATAAATACAATAAATAACCTTTCATATAATTTTTTCTTCAACACCACAGAAATCATATCGATGGAGTGGGAGAACATGACAAGGTGAGCACAATTCCCCCACCTCAACTGTGCTACATACTCGTTTATATGAGGCCATACAATTATAACAATAATTATAAATTCTTTCAGTATTCTACACAAAAGTGTTCTTGTACAAACTTACAATCTGCTGGACTGTTACACCAAACACTAAAAATTCGCCTTGAGGATTTTGATGTCTACTGTTACTGTAATTGTGCAATAGAATTCTGTATTTCTGTGGATAATTAATTATACCGTCAAAAAGCAACTAACTACTGTCTTATTGTATTATGTTACATCTAGCCATGGCCTGATCATGCTATACAAAAAGAGATAAACAACTTGAAAGTAAGCTGTCACTATCACCAGATGGGATGTGGATGGAAAGGATTATTCAAGGATTTATTGGTTAGTTTGTGGATAGTGGAAAGCTATTTTAATGCTACGTATTTTAAACACTTGCACCATTACAGGATCAACACTTGTCAAGTTGTCAGTACATCACAGTGGAGTGTAGGAACACTGGATGTGGTGATAGAGTATTACTGTCTAAACTAGAAGATCACTTGAAGAATGAGTGTCTACAACGACTAGTGGAGTGTAAGGATTGTGGACAGAAGCTAGTGTTTAGAGATTTAGAAGTGAGTGTTGTTATTGTATTAGCTTATACACTGAATTTATGATTTTGTCAATAGGTACATGGTGAAAACTGTCCTAATGCCGTCAGAAAGTGTCATCGCTGCCAGCAGGAGATGCCAGCACTTAAGGTAATGATTATTGTAGAGTTACAATGAACTGTGTTATATTGTAATGTACTATTGTAGCTTACTGATCATGTGATGAGGGAGTGTACCTGGATCAGGTGTCCTTGTAGTGGTG
The DNA here is from genome assembly GCF_963678975.1 of Dysidea avara. Taxonomy (NCBI): domain Eukaryota; kingdom Metazoa; phylum Porifera; class Demospongiae; order Dictyoceratida; family Dysideidae; genus Dysidea; species Dysidea avara. The sequence goes on from NC_089274.1 coordinate 43,784,475, forward strand.
AAGAGGATGTGTTGTTTGAGGTAAGTACATTACAATGTTCTACATGTCTTGTGCTCTCTATAGTGTTATGATAATCTGCCAGTAAATTCAACTACAAAGATCATGGATTATGTAGAGTGCTCATTGTTATGCATTATCTGAATATGTTACCCAGCTTTAGTGTATGTTTGTGGTATCATGCAGTAGACTTTACTGCAATCTTACTTGTGTATTGAAGTGACTTTTCAGGCTAATAGCAATAATATCATCTTGAATGAGTGTGTCATATAAAAATATACTCTTGTACCAGTATAGGTCAACTTGCAATTAGAAGTAGGATGGTTATTCTGTCATCTTTCCAGACGTAGTGCTCAATCTGCTAACTTTTAAATTTTTCATGTAGCCAGGGCCGCCCACAGGGGGGGCAACTGGGGAATTTTTCCCCGGGCCCCAGCCTGAAAAGGGCCCCAGGAGGCCCCATGAATACCTATTTAAAAGATCGATATACTCTAATAGAGCAGTCAGATCTAAATACTCTAATAGAGCAGTCACAGTATTCTTCAGAGGAGCAGTGTAGCAAGCTTATAGATAAGGAGATATGGTTGGTGAAGGGTAGCTATTGTCATTGTCAGCAGGTCATGGCCCTTTCTGGTCTTCAACTTACAGCTTGGGTGAAGCTGTGATTCAGAATGGAAACCTCCTTGCCTCTGGGGCCCCACTTTAACTCTTTGCCCTGGGCCCCTTAATTTCTCTGGGTGGCCCTGCATGTAGCTACCAGCTATCAGATGGTTGGTTATCGGTATTGGTCAATATCTGAATTTAAACAATCCTGCAGTAAAATGTTCTTACATTATAGTTCTCTTAGTTTTTGTGACTTTGTGTATGACATTGATCATATTATAAGTTACAAAACTATGGTAGCATTTTCACAAGAGTATACAGAGGCATATGGAGGTAAATTCACCTGTACACTTTTAAAATTGTGGGTATTGTAATAATTTAGCAGTAATGTCTTGTTAGTAGAAGTGATGGAATCTGAGTTGTACCTGAAGGCTGGATGATTGCTTTAGGGTATAGACAAGTAGTGTACACAGGATCCAAATAGTCAACATTCAGTTGCAACAAATCAGAGCAGATGCAGTGAGGAAACCAAACAAAAATTAATACTGATTATTCATATTCAGCATAACATTAATATAGTACACTTTTGGGTAGGGGGAGGGGTAAGTGAAAATAGTATACGTACTCTCTGTACAGTTGTGAAAATGCTGAAAATTATCTAACATGCAAATAAACCAACTAGTGTAGCCATTTTTAAAAGTAGCTGTGTAATATTTTTACTTTACATGCCCCCTATTCTGCATTGTTCATTCACTGTGTAATGATCTCAAATAGTCACTAACCGGATAATACGTGATATAGAAACTTGGAAAACGAATAATATAATATGTAAAAGTATGCAAAAAAAAGTTTCTATGCCCTGAGGTCAATGTAGATGACATGTATGGTACTGCTTCTGTTGTTCAACACTACAACATAATTTATCGCAAATATATAGCCAAAGCAATATTATCATGTCAAGAGGCTTAGTGCATTCCAACCTTGTTAGCCAAAAGAATAGTAGTTATAGTATTTTTTACTAGAAAGCTATCTAGCATTATGTTTTTGGCAAGTTTCATTAGTTACAAGCAATCTATGGCAATGCTGCAGGTTACTAGATACTTAGTAACCCACAGCAGACACAGTAAGCCTCCAAGTATCAAAGAAAATTGTCATTTAATCAACTGTATAGAGCTGCCAGAGCACAGGAACCACTCTATTCTGGACCTTTTTCTGTATCTAAAGTCACCCAATCATACTTCATTCATTCATTCAATGCCTACATACCAATGCTTCACTTTTCCTCAATATCTCTTGCAGAGTGTCCTGAGCACAATATACGAAGCATCATGTCATGAGCTGCTGGCCAATGCCATATTTTAAGAGATACGGGACCATTTCGCACGATTTTTATCTGGGTAGGTTCTTGAAAATGTGAACCTTTTTGTCAAGTGCGATGCAGGATTACATCATGGTGTGTGAAGTACACCCAGCTAGTGGGGTTTGGGGGGCATGCCCTCCCCCAGAATTAGATACTGAATTTGGTGACATTTCAGTCACTCAAAATTTTGGACTTTTATACTAAAATTGTGACCTGTTTACTAAAATGGTGGACCTTATTATCTCCTTCGGAACCCCCGAATCCCCCTACCTATGGGCTTTCATCACTGTTTGAAAACTTTGTGCAAAAAATGGCTATCATATCTCTCATTTAATCCAGTCTGTGTGTCAGTTGCCTCATTTGTACACGTTTACAGCATCACAAAATACATTAGGTAAATACACACTGTGAATTATCAGTGGTCTCATCTCTCCTTCCCACAAATGTCCTGACTACCATGCAGTATATCACTTTATAGATTCACAGTGGACCATAACTCTAACGACACAGCATCACACCACAACGTGTAAAACTCAACACACTTTCATACTATCATCATGATAACAGCTTTCCATATATAACACAGTCTATTAGGAATTTCACCAATTTATTGACAGTGACACTAGGTCACTTACACTATACACTTACACTGGTGTAGCACTGGTTGTCTTCAACAGGTATAAAGCCAAAATCTTAACTTCATCATTTTTGTTCTTTCACTACTGCACCACTAATTTCTAGAACTGTCTGGAGTTAAAATGTCTTCATTTGAAGCTGCTCTTTTAGTCTTATCAGAAAGCTGGGAATAGCATCCTGGCATCTAAGATAAGGTACACTGGCTTGTATCTCTCTTCATAGCTCGCTATATAGACAACTGAGACATCTGCCTGTTTTACTAGTATTTACGTTCTGCATTATTTAAGCTTGATGACACACTTAGATTCACCAGCTGCCATTTCCCACAAATTGCTTAAAAGTGTTGCACACATACAAGCATGGAAATATCTACTAGACAAGTCTTGAGGTTATGCACGACATTCATTTTTGATACACGTATACAGTTGTGTGAGTTATTAGAATAAGTTATGAACAGTAAACATTGACACTTGTGACAATTCAGAGGTGCAATTGCATTGATTGTGTGTTTTTGGTCTACTCGTATGTAGTTTGATAACAAAGGTGCAGTGACAATAGAAAGTTCTATTCAAGTTCTATTCAAGTAATGATGAAGAATTGAGAACAATTCACAATTGGTTAGCTATTACATTAACATGACAAATGGATGAATGTGCTGTTTCAATGAGCTATCTCAGACTTCTTATGTAAACTTGTTGACCTATTTTGAAAAGAAAAACACTAAAAACCACATAATGTGGGACTCTCAAGTTACAGTGGACTTGCCAGCTGTTATGCTAAATAATAATTAGCTATCATTGTGATATCTGTAAATGTACCGAAAGCAATTATGCTAACAAGTTCATAGTACAACTAGCAGCCATGTTCTGTAGCAGTTAAGGGAAACTGTTGTAATAGTAAATTGATTCTAAAGCATATTGGTCTTATTCTGTGCTATTTATATACTGACTGGAGTGTAGTAATGTATGCTTATAATGTTATACATTCATAGGTTAACAGCAAAGGATACTTTGAGCACCTGCTGGACTTCAACAAGTTAGCCAGTCACCTACAACCATTACTGGTCCAGTTCTCCAAGATGAGTCAGTCAGTAGAGAAGATGACCAATGATTACCAACTGGTCACCAGTAGAATTGAACTACTAGAGACTAAGTGTGATGATCTGGAGAGGAAGAACGAAGAACTATTTCAGAAGAATGAAGAGCTATGTCATGAAAACAATGAGAGCAAGAAGTTGATCAAAGAATTGACCATGAAAGTGGAAGGGAAGGAACACAAATCAGAAGAAGTGGCTAAGTCTCAAGTTGGTAACATTGTACGTGTTACTGATGATAGGCTTTCTACTTTGGAGCAAAATTATGAAAAGCTTTTCACTGATGTTGTAAATACAAAGAACTCCATTAGTCAAATTGAAATGCTCAATGGTGAGATGGCAAAGATAAAACGAGATGTCTTCTTATCACAAGGATCAAAGGGTAATGAACTGGTCCCATACAACAACAACTCTTATCCACTGGATTATATCAAACAAGTTGAAGAGAAGGTGTTGGAAGTTGAACGTACCGTGAATGTCCTGAACGTCCACCATTCAGAATTAGAGTTACAATTACAAGCATCTCTTGCCAGTACACACAATGGAGCTTTTCTCTGGCGTATACCAGAAATGAGGAGGAGAATTCGTGATGCTAAAATTGGTCGAATCACCAACATCTACTCACCACCATTCTACACAGGAAGAAATGGCTACAAGATGTGCATCAGAGCTTATCTTAATGGTGATGGCACTGGAGAAGGAACACATCTTTCAATTTTCTTTGTTTTGATGAGGGGCGAGTATGATCCCTTACTTCAGTGGCCATTTGAGCATAAAGTGAGCTTGATTCTTGTTGATCAGGATCAAAAGAAGCATTTGGTGCAGACATTTAAACCCAACATACAATCAAGCAGTTTCCAGAGGCCAAAATCAGATATGAATGTTGCCAGTGGTTGCCCAGAATTTGCCAAACTGTCAATCCTTGACAATCCAAGTTATGTCAAAGATGATGTGATGTATATTAAAGCTGTCATAGACACCTCCAACATACTGCATCCATAGCTAGTACATTTACCAAACACTAAACTTTAGTACAGAAGCTGTATATTACGTAACTGCACCTTAAATTTTGTAGTATAATTATGTCAGCAGTTATAAAATATAGTTGTAGCACTTAATTTTCTCTGAAGTTTGTACGAACGAATGATCATGGTATACAAGAGCGTGATGATATTTTACACAATTAGTATATTTCCATGATATTCGATGCATTGTAGTCCAATGGTCCAGCCAGGGCTTTGGCACTGTTTATCAGTATATACTGGTATACCGAATATCTGCTGTGCTTGCAGGAAGTGTTGAACAATTGATGTAACTATATATGGTATGGTTTATAGTGTCAAGGTATTGCAAGGTAATGCCAGAATTATTATATCAACTAATTAATAAATGGAATTAGTATTTCCTGCATGGCTTGCAGTTCATGTAATCATACCCTGTATGGTCATGTTGTTCACTTGTGTTATGCATGTTAGTTACAAGCATTCTCATGTAGTTATGGTAAGTATTTTAGTCAACATGAAACAAATCGCTATTGCAGTGAGATAAACTAAAGACAGTACAGTAGCTACAACCTATTGATATGCATCTATAGTAAAAGTTCACATATATACAGGAGCTATAACATGTTTTTACAACTACATTATAGCTTTGGTGTCTCCTTAACCCTAAAATAGTGTTTGTAGCTACGTATACCGTATAGGGATAATGTAGATTTGTCCAAAAGTATCACTCAAAACCAGCCTCACTTCTCCTTCATAACAGCTTGGCAATATTGGTTAGGCGGCATAATCAAGCCCAAGTTCATGATCCGTAAGCCTTTCCAACAAGTTATTATCAGTTAACAGAAAATTGATAGAAACTTGTTGGAAAGTACATACACCTTCAGCCAAACATAAAATTGACTTTGGTACATGTACACCTGCAGCTATACATATATTACTGAGCAGTGGCGTAGCTAGCCATGAAGGATTGGTTGGGCACCCTTAGTAAGCTGCAGCAATGATGATGATGTGCTCTTGGATGTGCTAGGGAGTCTGGGAGCATGTCCCCAGAAAAATTTTCAAAGTTATACTTTCTAAAGTTGAAGATGAGAGTAATTTAAGCAGTTTATTCTTCTACAAACATGTTTGATTGTTGATCGAGTGTTGTATTACGGTGATTGCTCTATTAGGGTGACTGCTCTATTAGAGTATTTCGATCTTGTGGAAACTGAGTTGGTAGGGCACTGAAACTGATTGGTTGGGCCTGTGCCCTACCAGTACCCACCTTAGCTACGCCACTGTTACTGAGTCAGTCATGGCGCTATCTTACTATTGACTAGTTGTATATAGTCAAGAGTTCATTGTTTGCATGACTGAAGTAGGAATTCAATATAATTATACTGTATAATATGCAGATAACCTCTCTTGTTCATTTCTATATGATCCCTATTCATTACATTATAATACAGGTTACAATCAGAGATTGAGATTCATACCACCTGTATTGTAACGCAGCACTTTCAGTAACATGTGAGCATTTAACACACTTTTGATGCTTAGCTACAACCCACTTACTGTATGTACAATGAATACACGGCAAATTATTGTGTAATTTTGGATCAGCGGTTTTAATTATTATTACAACAACAATGTGAAAATTTATGATTATCTGTGAGTTCTACATGTAACTATTTATATGTGCCATATCCTTTTAAAACTTGGAGAGGTTACCTTCAAATAATGTAAAATTCAAGTTGCCAGGGGTAACAGTTATTATTCATGTGTTAATCAAATTCATGTATTGTAAAGTTTCCATAGTAGCTCTTGAAAATTCATTAACCATCACCACACAAGTGAAATGTGAAATGAACAGTTACTTTATAGTGGAACCCCTCTAAGACGGACATCACTGAGAAATTATTTTTGTCCTTTATAAAGAGGTGTCCTCAGTTAAGGGGTGCAAACTACTAGTACTATTTATTTGGTACGTGGACAAATATTCATTATGATTAAAGAGGTTGTCTGGAATTCAAGGGTGCCATTTTAGAGGGGTTCCACTGTATACTGTTGATGTTAATAGAAAAGCGTATATGTTGAAGTTAATGCAGTACTTTGAATGTTTTGCTAAGGATATGATGTTAATGTGTTTGCCACGATAATCGAATGATACTACAGTGGAACCCCTCTAAAAGGACACCCCCTGAATCCTCTTTATAACGAACATTTGTCCAGGTCCAAAATAAATAGTACCAGTAGTTTTTACACCCTTTAACTAAGGACACCTCTATGTAAAGGGAAAAAATAATTCCCCAGTGGTGTCCGTCTTAGTGAGTTCCACTGTAGTGATACAATGCCTCGATTATGAAGAGTTTCTAACTTTCTACTTTAGGTGTGGCATTGCTTATAACAGTCTAATGTGTAACAAGCAAAACTGAATACTTATACAGTGGTGCCAAGTCATCTAATGTGCAGATAACTGAAAACTTCATGAAGGTGAAAGGTGTGCTGTTACCTTCTTCAATAGAACAATCATTTGGTACTGACTCCATAAAATGTTAGATTAACTTCCCAAACAAATGATATTCCCTGTTGTTGTTGTTACATGTTACATGCTTAATTAAAAATAAAAGATATACATAAGAAAATAAAAACACACATTTGCACATATATAACTATGTGTGCATACACATTCAGTAGTTTAGAAATATGTAACTATCAGCAAATTTTACAGTAAAACACACACACACACGCGCACACAACAGAATCATATCAGTTATCTTCAAGTACAAGCAGAGACTCTCGTAAATGACTGAAGGACTCATCATTTTCTCTGAAAGCTTCAGTATTATATAGATCATAGCTCCTGTGCAATATACATGCATTTATAAAAACTAAACGTGTTTACAGCTAAAGGTATATAACTATGTATATGTTTATAACAAATCATGGTGATATGTTACAAATTATACAGTACAACAGTACTGTATATTAAGGATCATGAAGGTTTGTGCTTTTCTGGCCTAAAATGTCACCCTAAAACCAGCCTTTCACAATACCTACATGGCACCTAGGCAGTATTGGTTAGAGCCAAAATGTACAACCTGAAATGCTTCCAATAGGTTGCTACAATTATTCAATACAATTGCCTTCAGACAAGCATAACTCGATGACAACTAAGTTATACTTTTTCACTGTTCGACATCGCTTCAGCCCGACAGGTGCCCTTTGCCATACCACAGTAATATGTGCTTTGTGGACTTACCTGTGTCCTCCTTTGTGTCCCATTTATCTATGCTGACAGTGCAAGGTGTAGATTTTCCACATGATGGCTTCCCTACATTTGTAATAGGAAACGTCCAAGTTTTCGGACAGATTGCAGAGGTCCTTCTTATAGTGTTCTTCATTTGTAGCACTGTGCATGTAATGGGCTGAACATATACCGGAAAACAAAGTGCAATGACCACTTTGTTATTTCAGTAACTGATAGTTGGGGTGCACATTAAGATGAAAACAATAAGCCTGGCACTATTCTTTCTTCTAATGCGGTATGCACAGGTTCACCAGCCAAAATTATGATGCAAAAAAGTAAACAAACAAGTACAAGGATAAAATAAGTTTGATTAGGGATCAAGGACACAAAAGGTAGTAAAACAAGGATGGTCACCTACACCTGAAGCTATAATAATGGACACTTAATTCCTACTTCAGTCATGAAGTATAGGGATTAAATATCCGCTAGCATGTCTTCAGCCTCCTTTGTTTCATTACTTTTTTATTTTGTGATCCCAATTGAACTTAAAATTCCTAATTTTTCCTTGTACTTGTTAAACACATATCAAAATTTCATGTCTCAAAATATGTGTAGCACCAGCAGGTCACATATATAATCAAACACAGGGGCAGATCTAACAAATTCATGCAACCATACAGATCAATGCATGAAACAGCTTGTTGTATGACCCTTCTGGTTCCTACTCTTCTTCACTTCACAATTCACTACAAAAGCAAATATGCATGTAATCGATCCATGCAGCCTCCTTGAGGTTTGGTACCCATTGCACTATAAAGGTAAATATTTGGACCAACATTGGTATAAAATCCAACACACATTCACAGAGTGGTGGGTGATTATTGACGTAAAAGGTCAATTTTGTTGTCGTGCCTACTACATTTACTGCTTGCAGAAAATCAGTCTGTAATCATTGCAGCCCAAAACTTTTGCAGCAATCTGAGTGATGTCAATATCAACCAATTTTAACATTGTCATGATCATTTTCTTAGAAACGTTTTACAACCTGACTTTATTTTAAAGCTGGTATTTTCATGGCTTGGTTACTTTAAATTGCTATAAATACATGCGTACATGAATAAAGACATGCAAAATAATTGAATTACTTGTTATTTTCTGTATTGTCAGATGTGATGTGATACTGCTTCCTCCACTCACGCACCCAAGAAATAAGTGGGATTACAGCAAAGACAATGAAATATAAGCAAAGTGGAAGCAAAATTAATACTACAGAAATACTGATTGTAGCTGGCTCTGAGAAGTTGAAAGTAGTCAAGTTGACAAGTAGCACCATGTTGATTAAAA